>NC_137814.1:8188205-8520705 GCF_963921795.1 Nannobrachium achirus
TGAATTATGTTTGACCCCATTCTATACATGTCTTCTAAATCCTTACTTCTAAATCAGTGGTTCTTAACTTTTTTCATGTCAAGGACCCCCAAAATTACAATGTATTTGGCCGCACGCGGAACCCCATCCCAAAATATGTTGTTCCAGGGACCCCCCAGTAGCAGAGATTTGAGTTACAAAAGTTTGCTTTGAAAAATATATATTCAAAGATTCAAATGTCACGATTTAAAAAAAAATAGCAGATTTACAATCTCACAGCGTGGCACTCAGTGCCGCGCTGTGAGCCTGTAGATCTTCTATTTTTCAATAGTTAAAGCATAAAATAATTCCAGGTATTAACGCGGCTGTTTTCTGCGAAAGCCTCCCCCCATATGGTTACTGGGGTTTAAGTGGTTAGGGGTTGGCGAAGCGATATTGTTTTTGTTAAAACTGGTGTTAAACACCTTTATATTACTGATGATAGCACTCACTGCTATCGAGTGTTTGTTTCAGTAACAGCAAAACAAAAACAAAAAAAAAGCAATTCCAGATTGGAACAGCAATTTTATCCAATCAGGAAAGAGTACTCACACAAGATACACAAGCATCAAAGTGAAATTGGAAGTGATGACACAAAGCAATGAACAGAACAAAACTGAACACTGGAACACTATAAAATCGAAACTGATAAATGGGTGCTCTCTGCTGATTAGTTGGATTTGGCAACCCACCTGAAATTGCATTTTCTGTTTACTGCTGAGAGCTGGAGAGACAGAGACTCCTGTTACTGAACAACACACACTCTATGAGTACCAGTAAGACTCCCTAATCGGGATATAAGCGACCGTCAGGTTGCATACACAAACTTTAGAAGGCAATCTTGGCCAATCAGGAGGGAATATGGGAAATGGGACAGATCCATGTTGATGACATGACTGTAGAGATACTGTGTAGCGCTTTGTGTGATTTTAGGGCAAAATATGTAGGAGCAGTGTCCAAAAATGTGTTTTGCTAAAATCGGCCTGATGGTGGCGCTAGAAGAGGGCCATGTGAGAAATCAGGGGCAGAGGTTGTGATTTGCCATCCAAGGAGTGTGTGTGCAACGTTTGGTATGGATAGGGCCAACGGTGGCAGAGATAAGAGTAGGGGCAAAAGTGTGACGTGACAGACAGACAGACAGACAGACAGACAGACAGACAACGGTGGCGGAGAGTAGGGGCAAAAGTGTGACGTGACGGACAGACAGACAGCCGGGAGAGCTTTTCATAGAAATATAGAGGTTTAACGTTTTAACAAAAAAGAAAAGGTTTTGTTTTAACCAAGAAAATATCATATCTCATACATATCATGGTTGACTGAAGCCACTATCTGAGACAAATTACACTATAATGAAAACTGTCGCACAGATACCAGGCTTGTGTAAACGCTCTCTCCCATTAGTTATACTACAAACCTTTCCGGTAATATACTGGCAGTGAAGACAGCTTATATGACATCTATAACATTGTGGTCAAGAAAAGACAAGTGACGAAAACATGACAACAAACGACCAAGGTATGTCAAGTTCTCAGGGCCGAGGTCGAGTCTGCAGAGGTGAGTCTTCAGATCAGCTGGACACATGACCCCTATACAATAGATCCACATGAAGACATGGGGTCGTCCCTATGTTCCCCGCTTACCTTAGGCTCATAGACTAAGAATTCCACTGCCCTGCGAGGGCTCTGTCTTTAATAAAACATAAATGAAACTACTTCGCTGCTCATGAAACAACGGCTGTTTTGTGTTGTTGGAAGTCTATTCTCCTGGGTGGGAAGCCTCTCAGCACCCCAACTTCTCGGTAAAATAAACTTTTTGGGACTAGGGTTAGGTTTAGGGTTAAGATCGGGAGTGGCTTATTGTCGGTATCAGCTGGTAACATGCAGGAGTCTGTCCCCGTTACAATGCACTAGACCCCTGGGAGATGGATTGCTGAGGTGGAGCGCCACACCTACCATCAGCTCCCAGTTCTTACCGCACCCAAGCTGTAGTGTACACTGAGTTGGCGGTGCCAGGAATCGAACCCATGACCTGTCTACCAATTGAGCTCCCCGGACATAAAGGTTAGGTTTAGGGTTAGGGTTAGGTAAGAGGGAGAACAGACGCTACTGAAGACAAACAGTTATTAGTCCCCATGTCATTATCTCACCAACCACTTGATCTACTCCACTGTCATCCTATTTGCTTTAACTGCCTTGTTATTGTCCTCCTAATACTCTCTCTCTCTCTCTCTCTCTCTCTCTCTCTCTCTCTCTCTCTCTCTCTCTCTCTCTCTCTCTGGTGCACAGGAAAACCCAGAGTGTCCCTTTAACTCTGAAAGTGTACAAATGGACCCTCCCGGGTCCACTTGTACACTTTCAGAGTTAAAGGGACACTCAGTGATTTTTATAGTGGATGCCTTCAGGCGGTTGTCGTCACAGCACTCCTCTAAAAAGGGTTATGCAGGTTTATGTGAGTGTGTGGTTGTGTGTGTGTGTGTGTGTGTGTGTGTGTGTGTGTGTGTGTGTGTGTGTGTGTGTGTGTGTGTGTGTGTGTGTGTGTGCCTGTGCCCGTGCCCGTGCGTATGCCCGTGCATGTGCGTGCCTGCTGTTGTAAAACAGGTTAAAGGTGAACTCATTACTTGTACGGACAGATGTAAGAGCGTGCACGCCAATAAAGTCTAAGAGAGAGAGAGAGAGGTAGAGACACTGAGGTAGAGGTAGTGGGGTGAGAGAGAGAGAGAGAGAGAGAGAGAGAGAGAGAGAGAGGTAGAGAGACACTAAGGTAGAGGTAGAGGGGAGGAGAGAGAGAGACAGAGAGAGAGAGAGAGAGAGAGAGAGAGAGAGAGAGAGAGAGAGAGAGAGAGAGATAGGTAGAGAGACACTAAGGTAGAGGTAGTGGGGAGGAGAGAGAGAGAGAGACAGAACATTTAGTACATCATATAGAGATGCCTCCAGCTGTCCCAGTGATGTTGGTGCCAGGCAGAGGGAAGCCGTGCCCACTGGCCAGCCTCCACAGTCTGACACCCTCCACCCTCTGTACCCTCCACCCGCCATGCTGCCCGTATGTTGTACCCTCTGCACCTCCACCAGCTGCCCGTATGTTGTACCCTCTGCACGCCAGCAGGGCCAACATCCATGGGGGAGGAATCTACTGTTCTACTTAAAGGAGTTTTTTTCTATTGATTACTCATGCCATGGAGACTTGAGTTCAATAATATTTTTTTGTTTTTTGTCGCATTCCTAAGACAATAATTAAAATAAGAAACTTTAACTGAGTACTTCTTTCTACATTGCAGTATTGATACTTTTACTTAAAGGAGTGGCGACACCGGCCGAAAATTAACATTATGATACAGTAGGTCACGTGGTGTTTCTTCAAACAGTCTGAAAAGGAGGCGGGGCCGTATCAGTTAGTAGTGAATGTATACTTCGTCCGTCGTGCGGTGCCGCGCAATGTATACTTCGTCCGTTGTGCGGTGGATGCCTTCGCACAACCTTGTTGTTAGCGTGTAGCGTGGCTAGCGCTGCACCGCACGGCTATTTGCGAGAGCTATTGTGTGTGTACACACACACACACACACACACACGCGCGCGAAAGCACACACACACACACACACAGGCTACACACACACAGAGTGTATGAGCCGCGGACCTCCTCTGCGGAGGAGGAGGAGGAGGAGGAGATCGCTGGTCCCTCGTTCTACGGTTGCTCCGGTGTCCCGGGTGCTCCAGTCAGGTTAGCGCAAGAGACAGCAGGGTATGGCCGACAAAACCGTCGCATAGACGGGGAGAAGCGTGTTGACCCTCGTACACCTTTTTTGACACCTTTTTTGAAGAAGACATGTACTTTTTTATCGGTCTAACCATTGATTTTATAGCGAATGCTATATCATTTTTACCCCTAGAACTGATAGTTTTAAAGTTGGTTTAGAAAGTCGGAAAGACACCTCAGACAGCTTTTTTTGGGGCAGTTTCAAAAGATAATGATATGGATAATCGACTCTGCCCCTCCCCCCATATTAGCCCAATCTAATTAATTTATTTCGGTTACTGTACAGAAAGTACTACTTTCAGTACAATAACTACAATAAATTAATTTGATTGGGTCATTTAACATGGGGGTACATGACATCATTAAAAAAATTGGCTAATTTGATAGCCATAATTAGCTGTTTTGGCCGTGTCACGCCCCCTTTAAGTAAACCATTGGGGAACCTTTTCTACCCCTGCCAATAAAAACAACAACCATAAACACTGGCACTTGCGTGGCAAGAGAAGTTTATGTACGCGGACCACGTTTATGTATGGGGGGACAGTCAGTGTCACATGCAATCACCACACCTGTCTCTCTGCATTATCATATGAAAGCTGCCCTCTGCCTGACCCCCGGGGGTCCGGGGGTCTGCTGCTGCCACGTGAAACGCCAGCCATCTACAGTATAACGCCCACTCCTGCCCTTCCTTCCCTCCGCTTGGTCATGGGGAGGTATTGAACTCATGAGCTTAGGGCAGTACTGCCTTTCTAAGTGGAAGAGTGCAGTGGTGTCATGCAGTTCAGCAAACATGACTGGTGTCTTGCGAACATGACTGGCTGTACCATATGGACAAAATGTCATATCTCGGTATTCATGCCAAATATTACGATATCGATACGATATACGATATTACCGTACACATTTCATGTTGCATCAGTGAAAAATAAGCATTATTCAAAAAATCAAACCAAGTTTGAAGCTATTCCCCCATTCCCCCATCCGGAGATAAGCGATCGTCAGGTCGCAGCGTGATTTGTGGCCAAAATGTGTAGGAGCAGTGTCCAAAAATCCAAAAAATCGGCCTGATGGTGGCGCTATATGGGACAGATCCATGTTGATGAGATGAGTGTAGACATACAGTGTACCGATTTGCATGATTTTAGCGCAAAATCTGTAGGAGCAGTGTCCAAAAATGTGTTTGAAAATATCGGCCTGATGGTGGCGCTAAATGGGAGAGATCCATGTTGATGACATGAGCGTAGAGCAAGTGTTAACCGATTTGCGTTATTTTAGGGCAAAATTTGTAGGAGCAGTGTCCAAAAATGTGTTTGAAAAAATCGGCCTGATGGTGGCGCTATATGGGACAGATCCATGTTGATGAGATGAGTGTAGACATACAGTGTACGGATTCGCGTGATTTTAGGGCAAAATCTGTAGGAGTAGTGTCCAAAAATGTGTTATTAAAAATCGGCCTGAAGGTGGCGCTAAATGGGAGAGATCCATGTTGATGACATGAGCGTAGAGCAAGTGTTTACCGATTTGCGTGATTTTAGGGCAAAATTTGTAGGAGCAGTGTCCAAAAATGTGTTTGAAAAAAATCGGCCTGATGGTGGCGCTATATGGGACAGATCCATGTTGATGACATGAGTGTGTAGACATACTGTCTAGCGATTTGCGTGATTTTAGGGCAAAATCTGTAGGAGCAGTGTCCAAAAATGTGTTTTGCAAGAATCGGCCTCATGGTGGCGCTAGAAGAGGGCCAATGGGAGAGATCCATGTTGATGACATGAGCGTAGAGCAAGTGTTTACCGATTTGCGTGATTTTAGGGCAAAATTTGTAGGAGCAGTGTCCAAAAATGTGTTTTAAAAAATCGGCCTGAAGGTGGCGCTAAATGGGACAGGTCCATGTTGATGAGATGAGTGTAGACATACTGTGTACCGATTTGCGTGATTTTAGTGCAAAAATTGTAGGAGCAGTGTCCAAAAATGTGTTTTGCAAGAATCGGCCTCATGGTGGCGCTAGAAGAGGGCCATGTGAGAATTGATGGGTGGAGGTAGTGGTTTGGCAGGCAAGGAGTGTGTGTGGAAAATTTCACATGGATAGGGGCAACGATGGCGTAGATATGAGCAGGGCAAAAGTGTGACGTGACAGACTGATTGACTGACTGACTGACAGACTGACGGACTGACTGACTGACAGACAGACAGACAGCCGGTGGAGGTTTTGATAGTAAATGCGACCTGACGGTCGCAACTATGTGTGTTGGTATCTATGCGTGTAGCCTGAGCATGAACTGCAATACCGCTAATGACCATACACACACACACCGCACACGCATGCACACACACACATACACACACGCATGCACACGCAGGCAACACCACTCACTTCAAACTTGGTTTGATTTTTTGAATAATGCTTATTTTTCACTGATGCAACATGAAATGTGTACGGCAATATCGTATATCGTATCGATATCGTAATATTTGGCATGAATACCGAGATATGACATTTTGTCCATATGGTACAGCCCTAGTGGAGACCACTGTGTAGATGTGATGTCAGAGCAGTGAGTCCCATGAGGAGATGTTTTACACACTGGCTTTAGATCAGCTAAGGAGGCTTTTAGTGTCTAAAACTCCCCTTAGCTGTTGTACAATCACTGTAAAGCCAGGCTTTATGACGCTTGTTACATTTTATTACCCAATATAGCAACATGCAAATTATAGATAGGCCTATATCCCGTTTAAAACGTTTTCTAATGTCAATTTCACTACATGGATAATTCCCACAAGAAACAGACCCTGTGATTGGCCCAAACTGCTGTGCAAATGCATGGAAGGTACAACGTACTGAATATCTTCCTTCCTTTAACGCGACTGAAAACGTAATGCATGTTTTATAAAACCGTATGCATGCAGGATGAAAAGAGACACTCCTTCCTTGTACTAAGGCGAGAGCAGCGTGTGTGTGTGTGTGTGTGTGTGTGTGTGTGTGTGTGTGTGTGTGTGTGTGTGTGTGTGTGTGTGTGTGTATGTGTGTGTGTGTGTGTGTGTGTGTGTGTGTGTGTGTGTGTGTGTGTGTGTGTGTGTGTGTGTGTGTGTGCGTGCGTGCGTGCGTGCGTGCGTGCGTGCGTGGGTGCGTGCGTGCGTGCGTGTGTGCGTGCGTGCCTGCTTGTGTGTGTGCAACTAATGCACAAGGTATAGGTAACATATTGCTATTTTGCTTTACCTAAAGGTGAGCCTTTAGGAAAAAAGCTAAATCAATAACGGTAACACATGGTGAATATATCGTAAACGACATGTGGTCCAGGTGCGTGTTTATCCAGCGTTTTACAGCGCCACTCAGCCAAATCAAGCGACACGGAATGACACATTTCATATTTACTGCGTTAACATCATCCTCCAGCGTTTCAATCATTAATCACACGTGCTGGATCGCAGCTTTATACAGTATAAGTCAGGAAAGGAAGGCGCGTGCCTGTCGGCGGTCAGAGGATTAACATGAGAGAATGATGAAGCACGCCGCATGGCTGAACCAATGTTTAGTCATTATTTAGGTCTGGCTTTCCTGTCTAACCAGTTCAGAAACACCTCCACTGGGACAGGAGGCAGGTGGGGAGGAACGGCACAGCACGGTGCAGTATGGCGGAGCACCAGAGGCGTCAATTGGTAAGGTAAGGTATGGCAACTGAAAAAATAAAATAAAATAGCCTACTTAAAATAAATTCACAAATGTCGACTATCTGCGTTGATTATTCTGTTATTAAATTACTTTAAACTAACTACAATGCAAAATGGAACACAATTATCGCTTTCACAAGGTATTATAGTCTCACTATAACAATCCCCCCCCCCCATCTTGACGAATGGTTTATTCCCCGGCTCAGTAGGTCAGCACAGGTGCAATGTATTATTGCGACCGTCAGGTCGCAGTTACTATGAAAAGCTCCACCGGCTGTCAGTCTGTCTGTCAGTCTGTCACGTCACGCGACGTCACACTTTTGCCCTAGTCATATGTCTGCTAACGTTGGCCCTATCGATGCCAAACTTTGCACACACACTCCTTGGATGGCAAATCACAACCTCCACCCCTGATTTCTCACATGGCCCTCTTCTAGTGCCACTATCAGGCCGATTTTTGAAAAACAAATTTTTCAACACAAATTCCCTCCTGATTGGCTACGATTGCCTTCTAATGTTTGTGTATGCGACGTGACGGTCACTTATCTCCCGTTTGGGGGTCTTACTGGTACTATCCACTGATAGTAATCATCATCATCATGCCTGTTGCTACGGTATGGCAACTGGTGTCATGTTGCCATACCTTAGCTTTCAGACTCCACTGCAGGTGAGCACGAACGACGCGGCCGGAGGGGAGGGGAGGGGAGGGGAGGGGAGGGGAGAGGAGAGGAGAGGAGAGGAGAGGAGAGGAGAGGAGAGGGGAGGAGAGGAGAGGAGAGGAGAGGAGAGGAGAGGAGAGGAGAGGAGAGGAGAGGAGGGGAGGGGAGGGGAGAGGAGAGGAGACACGCAGGGCAGCGAGACGCAGCGAGACGCCTCGCCGTGTAATTGCTCAACGGGAGCATGAAAATAGAGCGGAGCGACGAACAGGTGCGCGACCGTATGCAATCAGCGGGAAGGAAGCGAGGTTACGGAGAGAGGTGACAGCCTATAATTGGAACGGGGGGAAAATGGCAAGTAGAGGAACCTGCTCGGATGGCGGGACGAGGAGTCGACGGCACAGAGAGAGAGAGAGAGAGAGAGAGAGAGAGAGAGAGAGAGAGAGAGAGAGACACAGACGGTGGTCTCGACTGGCTGGCTGACATAGCGGTCATATAACTTGAGAGCTAGCAGAGACAGAGACAGTGGTGGAAAAAGTACTTACCTTTTTTACTTGAGTAAAAGAATCAATACAGAAATGCTCCATTAGGGTGCCCTCACACCAAAATACCTATGAGAGTGGAATCTGCGTTCCGCCAATGCATTTCAATGAGAGCGAAGCGGTTTCATGCCAGCAGAGGATTTCTGCAAAAAACGCTCCATTCTCATTGAAATGCATTGGCGGATTCCACTCTAGGTATTTTGGTGTGTGGGCACCCTTACAAGTAAAAGCCCTGAATTCAAAATGTACTTGAGTAAAAGTACAAAAGTATTGGTATCAAAATGCACTTAAAGTACCCAAAGTAGAAAGTATACTCAGTATGCAGAATGTCCCATTTCAAGGTTTCAAATAAGATCTTTAGAAAATAGCAGACCTCTAACCTCACAATGCGTCACAAAAGTACAATATTTGCCTCTGAGATGTAGTGGAGTAGAAGTAAAGGTACCGGAAATTGGAAATGCTCAAGTAAAATACAAATACCTCCAAATCGTAGCTATAAGGAGGACAGTACTTAAGTATTTATGTACTTAGTTACTCTCCCAGCACTGACAGAGAGTGCATGTGGACTGGGAGGTATGTGGCAGGGACACGTGGTCACGCATGCCTTGTTGTCCCCACGGCTATGCAGCACAGAACACGGCACAGCGCGCTGCGCTCTCACCACCAGCACTGCCACATTTAGAGAGGGGAATAAGCAACCAGGTCACAGAACACAAGCCCAAACAGAAGCCACTAACATACAGGCAGGCCCACATGAGCACTTTGAACCAATGATATGCATGCAGCGGTTATTTGAAAATAGACAATCTACAAGCTTTGCTATTTTCAAAAGAATCTTGAAAATTATGGTCACATTTTTAATATTTTTTTGAGACAGCACAAATCCGGTAAGGGGCATAGCTTTTTTTTTTAGACGAGAGAGTTTGTGGACAAATTCATATTAATTTGACTTGACATTAAAATGTTTGAGAAAATGGTTTAAAACAAGACTTAGGAAACAAGCCCAAATAAGCAACAACACTTTAGAAACTTTACAGAAAATCAAGCCCAAAGCCGCTTATAATAAGCATACATGGCAACACAGCTCAACACACCAACCCTAAAGCTTCCCTCGTATATTCTATTCTGGACATAATTATACAGGTGAACAACATTCTGTGAAAATAGCATGATCTACAAGAGCTTGTAGATCAGCTATCTTTCACTATTTGATGTACAACAGTAACACATTGTGTAGGTTTTAAGTGCTTAAGGTTGCTGCAGGCACAGTTTCCAAACCAGCGCTCACCAAGCAAAACACACAAGGCTGAAAGGCTGTAGGCATTTTCCTTCCCATACAACGAACAGAAGCGGAAAAACATTGTTCGGAAGTTGGAGTTGTGTTATTATAAAGTCAGATTGCATGGTGTTGCTCCGATCAATACCGGAGCCCCGTTAGAACCGTACATCCAACGCCTGTTGAACGCACTCAAAACAAACAGGAGAGAAACGCACACAAACTCCTGTAGCCTCCTATAGACAGCCTCCAGAACACAGAACACTACAGCCGTAGTGCAAAGCAAGCAGCAATTTTTCTACAAAATGCACGAGTTGCAAAAATGCTGAAGAAATGAATGTCACGGAAGGTGAGTTTGACGTGTGATTATTTGCGGCGTGTCGACATGCCAGCGGAGGAGAGTGTTTACACGCGTCAGCGTGGCAGCTTATACCGAAGCCATTAAGGAAGGAATGCCTCCCGGTGCTTCTGTGTACCGTCTCATTAGCATGTTGGGCTGTGTGTGTGTGTGTGTGTGTGCAATAGAGGCTAAACGACTTGCACCGTGCGCGTGTCTGCACGTGCACGCGTGCAATGTGCACGCCGGGGACATCCGCGCCAGGGCAAGTCCAGAGAGTCTTCTCGGTGTGCAGGTATGGACAACATTGTCTTTGAATTTGCACGTAAAAAAAACACGTGCACTGTTTTTTTTTTTTTTTTTTTTTTTATCTACTATTCGTCTCTGTCAGGCAGAAACCTCCAAGTTTCAAATGTGTATGTTTTTTCGTAAAGTAAAGCCCTGCTTCATCACACAAGACTGTCACATAAAAACTGGTGAAAATAGCCGATCTACAAGCACACAACACCTCGCGGCGCGAGGCGTTGTGTGCTTGTAGATCGGCTATTTTCACCAGTTTGAATCATTATTAACATGATAAATACAAAACGAACGGTTTTGGACATAACAAGGTCTCCACCTGACAACAACGTATTGTTGTGGCGAGCTAGACGGACCTAATGCACGTGTGCGAGTGTGTGTGCGCGCGCGCGTGCGTTTGTGCGCGTGTGCAACAAATGCACAAGGTTCAAGTCAACTCACCCTGGACTGAAGCAGCGCGGCCCTTGATGCTTCCTCATTGGTCTGTCGGTACGCGTGGATGATGTGGCCGTCAGTCTGTCCGTCCTTCCGTCCGTCTGTCTGTGCGTGCCTCCTCCTCTTCTGCCCATAAGTTGTTCTCTCCTCTCTGCTCTGTTCAGCGCCACGAGCTGCCAGCCTCCCTTCCACTCCGATCCTCAGGTTCTGCGCTCTCTCTCTGTCTCTCTCTGTCTCTCAGCACTGCTTGGCATCAGCAGCTGTGCCAAGCCTACCACTCATTTCCCCCTGATCTCCCTCTCCCTCACTCTCTCTCTCTCTCTCTCTCTCTCTCTGACTCGTCCGTACACACCCCCTTCCTTTCTAGCGATCCCTCCCCACCGCTCGTTCGTTGGTTCGTTCGTTACTCTCTCTCTCTCCCAAATAACCAGCTCCAGACACAGCGAGGGGCAGCTGGCTGGCGGGGAGGCTTGCCTTGCTGCTCCCCCGGGGAACGATGGTCCTCAGTGGGGCTGCGATGCCCCCCCTCCCTCTCTCCTCTCTCTCTCTCTCTCCCCCCTGGTGTGGATCTGAGATTATGAGCAAGGGAAGAAGAGAAACAGAGAGAGAGAGAGAGTGTGAGATAGAGGAAGAAGAAGAGGAAGAGAGAGGGAGAAATCGGTGAGTGGATTGAGCGAGCTCAGGGTACAGTAGCTGTTGCCTCTGCCTCTCTCTCTCTCTGTCTCTCTCTCTCTCTCTCTCTCTGTGCGTGCTTCGCTCACAGTATGAGCCCCCCCCCCCTCTCTCTCTCTCTCCGTGCCGCTCTAAATACCCCCTCCCTTTTTTTAGTCGCTGTCTATCTCCGACTGTTTGGTTTCAGAAGAACCGTTGGCATCAGTGCCGTCAGCACCGCCCGACTCACATCTTCAGGGTTTCTCTCACAAACACCAAAGCAGGATAGAAAAAAAACAACAATGCTGTGTAGACTAGGACAACGGTCCAAATGGACCCTTACAGGACTGGGACTCCGACAATGAACAGGTTATCTCAGGGACCCACTCTGTAAAATAAATCCACAGTATTTTAATTAAAACTCTGAGAGTGCGTGGGTCCATTTGGTTCCATTTTTGTTACACTCTCAGGAGTTCCGGTTCCCTGTAAGGGTCTCCATTAAGGGTCCATTAAGGGTCCGGAGTGGACGTTGAGGACCAGTGGATCAGGGATTGGGACTGAGAGGGAATACAGTAGGTAACCTGACGTCGCCAGGCTTTCCACAACGGAGGAAAGCCTGGTTTTAAAACTGAGCTGTCGAAAAAAAGGGGGAACAAATTGGGTTCGGGTGGTTTTTGTTCCCCCACATGAATCATATTTTGGGAACGGTGCCTCGTGTGTGAGTCACCTTCATATTCTGTTATTCACACTCTGTGAGAGTCAAATCAACATGGAGACTCACTATGTTCATCTGTCATGGATGTGATTCTTCCAGTTTGTTGGTCCTACAGTATATCTGATCACCTCCCCCCCCACCCCCCCTGAATGAGAGAGAGAGAGAGAGAGAGAGAGAGAGAGAGAGAGAGAGAGAGCGCAGACATTTGTATTGTTCCGTCTTGCTGCCCTGTCAAATTGCATCATATCAGTGGGTTAGCAACATTCAAACAACATGACACACGCACGCACACACACGCGCGGACGCACGCACACACACACACACACACACACACACACACACACACGCATGCACTCAAGCAGACATGTGTGCAACTGTGCATGACATAGATATGTACACACACGTGTGTGTGTGTGTGTGTGTGTGTGTGTGTGTGTGTGTGTGTGTGTGTGTGTGTGTGTGTGTGTGTGTGTGTGTGTGTGTGCATGACATAGATATGTACACACACACATGACTGCCCCTGGGGTCAGTTAACAGCTCATCGCAGGAGAGGAGAAATGTGAACTTTGACCCCTGAGGCCTGAGGACTGGCATCTCGCCAACCCGGCTCAAACATCTGACCACGCACGCACGCACGCACGCACGCACGCATGCACGCACGCACGCACGCACGCACGCACGCACGCGCACACACACTATATGGAGGTCATGTTTACCATTTGTATATGTACACACAATTAATAATACATTACTCTATTAATGTTATTCATTTAATGCATTTATTCTAGCATCCTGGGATTCTAGATTGTTGTACTTCTTCACGGCTGCCCTACTTTTGTCCTTGGTGGAAACCTCATATGTCCAAAACTCTTACTTTTCAGGATTCAAATTCTAAAATATAGCAAAAGTATAGCAGATCTACAAGCTCAAAACGCCTCACTTCACGCTGCGTTTCGAGCTAGTAGATCTGCTACTTTTTTCTGCTCTTTGTGTGACACTGCTGTACTGTAGTATGATCCATTTGGGCGTTTAAGAAGAATTTATGAAGAAACACAAAAGGTTAAAATATGGAGATGAGTGGTTTCTGCCCGACACCAACGACGTGCATTTTCATTTCTAATTCCATTCACTGTTGTTAAATGTGCGTCCAAGTGAAGCATCCTTTGCATCTCTAGTGCATCCCAGTGGAACGCCCTGGACACTGAGCTAACATTAACTCATTCAGAACGGGTACACTATAATATTGTGTATTATTATTTTATGCTTTAACTATTAAAAAATAGCAGATATACAAGCTCACAGCGCGGCACCGAGTGCCGCGCTGCAAGCTTGTAGATCTGCTATTTTTTTTAAATCGCGAAAATTAGAATTTTGACCCGTTTCTAGTGTCTTTTGAATCCTTTTTTTTTTTTTTTTTTTAAACCTATGTTTCTATATGTCAGCAATCTGGCCAGCCATCGTCAAAGAAAAGGTCCCTTTCACTTCAACTGGAGCTCAGTTAGTCTGTTCTTGAGAGACTGCCATGTCAGTGGTTCTCAAACCTTTTCATGTGAAGGACCCCCAAAATTATATGTATTTGGCCACGGACCCCCATCTCAAAATATCTAGTTCCAGGGACTACCCAGAAGCAAAATTTGAGTTACAAGCGTTCGCTTAGAAAATACATATATTCAAAGATTTGCACACATTTTCATGACTTTTTCAAAAATAGCAGATCTACAAGCTCGCAGCGCGGCACTCGGTGCCGCGCTGTGAGCTTGTATATCTGCTATTTTTCAATAGTTAATGCATAAATACACTATAATGTGTACCCGTTCTGAATGGGTTAATTATCCACCCTATAAGCACTTTTAAAGGTAGAATTAAATCACGGCTGCTCGAGAGGGTTTAGCAGAGTGAGCATAGTAGCTCCTAACCTATATTTATTTAGAGCTATTTTTAGATCAAACGAAATGTATCGGAAATGTATTCTACTTTTGATTGCATTTTCTTGTTTCTTTTTATTGGACCTTTAGGCACATAGTTAGTCACATCTGTACATATGAAACAAGCTTATACAGCAATATATGGAGTGACAGCCTACTCTCAATATAAGATTTTTTTTTTTTTTTGCCTACAGTACTTCCATAAATTATTTTTTAAACTTTTTTTAAACAGCAAACATAAAGACATATATTACACAAAGAAAATGTCTGTCGATTTGTGTAAAATGAACCACAAGTGGGAATTACTTGACCATGTTATATAGGCCCATGTTTCTTTTTATTCTCAAGTGTCTTCTTTACCCTCTTTGAATGTTGGTTGCAAAGCAACTGAATAAAACAAATCAAAGCATTGTCTGTGTGTAAATCATGAATCAATACAATCTGATTGGTTGATCGAGTCCATTCCTGCACGCCAACGCGTACCTTCAGCCTCTCATTGGTTGAATAACGAGTGTTTACCACAACAAACAAACAAACCTCCCAAAATAGACGTGTGCAACACGCCGCCATGTTGCCGCCGGGAGCCTGAAGGTACAAAGGCAGAGAGCACAGGCATGATGAATCCCCGCGTGGCCGTGTTGATCACAGACTGCATGTGTACTTTGTTTGGCTAAAAGAAAGGCAACATGAAGCCTGATTCATGCGACGTTGCATGATGGGGGGTGCGTGCCGGAAATAAGACGACCTACAGGCTCACACAGCGTCGCGGATGAGACACGTTGTGAGCTTTGTCCCTACGCCTGTCACATGTCACATTTACGTAATCGCAATTATTTTTGCAAAATCGTTTCCATGTTGAGAATGTGTTGTATATTTTCGAATATTTTCCAAAAATAGCAGATCTACAAGCTTACTATGTGTCCGCAATTTTCTTTTAACGTATACGATTGTTAAATGTGTCTGTTTAATGTATTTGTCATAATCTGCCCAGAGCAATTTGTGATTATGAAGCTTACAAACCAAACGCACCTTCAAATTGTATTCATATGTTTCAATGTTCGATGCCAAAACACAATTAAGTCGTTAATCACAATATTGTTTGAGCAACAATTCATCGTCAAGTGAAATGTCATCATAATGCCCTACTTGTAGGCTGGATAATTCTGGCACTTGACACAGTTGTGTGACGAAGTGTGAAATGGGGCTTCAAGAATGTGCCGCCATGTGAAATGATTTTTCTCCATCTTTGTAATAACTTGAGGATAGAATGTTGGACATTTTTTAGATTTCATTCCATCCCCTGCATGCTCCAACTCCAACCTCTCACCGGGATTTGGTTTTCAATCAGAGGTTAAGAATGTTTCGTTCTATTCCATTATTTTCTTCTTCGTCCTCTCTGTCAGAATCAGCTTTATTGTCACACCACATAAAAGTGTGTGAAATTGGTTTTCACACATAGTTCCATCGTATTGTAATTTAGGGAGGGAAAAAATAAAAGGGAAAAAGGGAGGCAAGGGGGAAATGAGATAAAAAAAAACAAGAAAAACAACAACAGATTAGCATTGCAGCAGATGTGTACTGTGCATGATATAGCATACTTATGGATGTTAGTTAAGGTACTAGGAAAACAAATCAGTGTGTTGAACATGATTAAGGTGCAAAATGTCAGTGCACATCGACCGCATAATCCACATGAAGTAGACTGACACTGGTATAAAATGCAAGTATATCCATGACCATGAGGAAGAGTACAGAGAAAAAAGTCAAGTCACTTGTATTTGTCTCAACACATTCACTGTTCACCATTGACGTGTATACATCATTTCCTATCCAATTACTGCCATTGGCGTATATATACGCAATCTATTTTTGAAGCGGTGAAATCCGCTTCCAAGGAGTGGCTTTGTGTGTATCGTGTGTCCAGAATTGAGGATTGGTCAAGCTTCACATGACAATTTGGCCCTCCAGATAAAATCATTCAGAATTCAGAATTCATAAAAATATAGAACCAAAGCACATAGAGAGTAGAAAGTATAGATTTAGAACACAGAATGTGTAGATCTAGAACACAGATTTCCTAGCTCTAGAACACATAGAATAAAGTTCACCGCTTCACTTCGAACGAGGTTTTATTTCAGTGATCACGGAAGTATGAACTAGGAATACACTCTGCCTTGGTGCCAACTTGTGCGCCATGAGGTGCGCCATGAGGTGGCATCACCGCTCCCCCCCCCCCCAAAAAAAATGTTATGATATATTATGATATATTATGATATATGCCAATGCCAGTGACATCACCACTGGCATCACCACTATATACTGGTCCCTCATTGGCTGTTAATGATGACGTTGCCAGAGATGCTGGTCCCTGATTGGGCTACGGTCATAAACAAGAGAGGACACCGAAATACATACATACAGTATAAACTAGACCAGGTCAACCTGGTTGTGCCAGACCCCCTGTCTGTCATCATCATTTATGACATCATGCCTTTTGTAGGCATGTCATCATCATGTCATCATCATATATACCCTTTATATAGAAAACCCGGACAGACCGACATTTGCTTATGTAGGCCTACCCATTTCATGGGTCTGGCAATAAAACTATTAATTTTCTTGTATTTAAATAATAATTATATCCTAATTACAGCATTTGAAGACTAACATCACTTAAATTCACTGAAGAATAAAAGACCTTTCACAGTGCAGTGCTGTGATGTTTTACACAACTTGGAGAACTGGGTCACATTGTGATTTTAATCCAGGTTTTCATTTGTCTTGCTTGTCTTTGGGTGACATCTTGGTCAATAATTTTAATCTTTCGGGGACTCATATAATGGATGACTGCATTCCTCCAAGGTGCTTTGGTTTCTCCACAAATGACGTTTTTTATAGGAGCAATCATGTCATCCAGTGAACACACACACACACACACACACACACACACACACACACACACACACACACACACACACACAGAATACCTGCCACAAATCTGAGCAAAAATAGCATAAGAAAAAACTACAGGTTAATTATAATACTGGTTGTCAAAGTGGGGTCCGGGGTCCTTGGGGGGGGTTCAAGGGGGTCCCCAGCGAAATGAGCAGGAGCAGTTTAACCGCTTTTTTTTTTTTTTTTTTTTAGCCTGGAACCAGAAGAAATTGCCATTGGAAAAGACATGCCCTTGATATTAATCTGGTCATGCCAGGCTAGTTCTCTCATAGGGGTCCTTGATATTAATCTGGCCCTGCCAGGCTAGTTCTCTCATAGGGGTCCTTGATATTAATCTGGCCCTGCCAGGCTAGTTCTCTCATAGGGGTCCTTGATATTAATCTGGCCCTGCCAGGCTAGTTCTCTCATAGGGGTCCTTGATATTAATCTGGTCATGCCAGGCTAGTTCTCTCCTAGGGGTCCTTGATATTAATCTGGTCATGCCAGGCTAGTTCTCTCATAGGGGTCCTTGATATTAATCTGGTCATGCCAGGCTAGTTCTCTCATAGGGGTCCTTGATATTAATCTGGCCCTGCCAGGCTAGTTCTCTCATAGGGGTCCTTGATATTAATCTGGTCATGCCAGGCTAGTTCTCTCATAGGGGTCCTTGGCACAACATCATTTCAGTTGGGTGTCCGACTGTCCGTAGTCAAATACATATCAATGTGGGGGGGGTTTGGGTCATTTGGGGGTCCTAGACGTGGAAATGTTGGAGAACCCCTGAAAGGATCTGCTCAAGAAATTAAAACATCAACACAGCATAACCTCAATTTATTGAGCTTATTGAGAGAGAAATTTGCATAATTCTAATTAATCCTCTTAGATCTATACCTGCTGAGCTGCGCTCCTTTGAGAAATGAATGCAATTGCCTGATATTTTATTTATACCAAATATACCAAGCAATATCTTCGTTCGAACTCTCACCTCATAAAGTGTGGGTCACGACAGAAAGAATAAGATCCCGGATAAAAGCGGACGAAATGAGGTGGTTGGCATCTCCCTTATAGAATGAGAACTCGGAAATGAAGACTTGGAGAAGAACCACTTGGAAAGGAGCCAGCTTATAGGTGGTTCGGGCATCTACTGTCAGGGACGTGCTGGCCATTGGGAAAAGCGGGACAACTCCCGAACGGCCGGTTCATTCCCGGCCGGTCCAGGCCGGCCATTAGGAAAAAAATACAAATAAAATGTCGGCCTTCGTTCCATTTTGGGGGCTGGGCGGCCAACAAAGTAAATCGTCACTGTCGGGCAGAAACCTTGTATCTTCAAGTTTCAAATTTGTATATATTTTCGCAAAGCAAAGCCCTGCTTCATCATACAAGGCCGTCGCACAAAAGTAGTGAAAACAGCAGATCTACAAGCACACAACGCCTCGCAACACGAGGCGTTGTGTGCTTGTAGATCGGCTGTTTTCACTAGTTTAAATCATTTTTAAAATGATAAATACAAAACAAACGGTTTTGGACATACAAGGTTTCCACCTGACAACGACAAAATATAACTCATGTAATTGGCCCACTGGCTTGTCACTTGATCTGAAATGGCAAATCTTTGAGTAGCAGCAGCGCTATAGAGAGAGATCTCTCTCTAAAGCGCGCAATGAGGGCCTCTCCAACTCTTTTTCCCGGGCTGAATCAGGGGCCCAGCACGTCCCTGCTCCCGAGCGTCCCCTTACAAGGAGGTCCTCGCTGAAGAGACCCCCTGGCAGACCAAGGTCCAGATGGCGGGATTATGTCTCCACAGTGGACTTGGAACGCCTCGGGATCCTATATGTCGCTCCGCAAAGGGAAGTCTGGAGCTCTCCGTTGGAACTGTTACCCCCATGACCCGATTCCCGATAAGCGGTTGAAGATGGATGGACAATAGCAAGAACAACATTGGGCCTTCCTCTGCTGGTGAGTCAGACGGGTGGGCCGTGAATGCTTTCAGTATACAGACAACTGAGGTGCTGTGATTATCTTCCTCCTACAACATGAAGTGGTGCTACTGTATTTATGAGTTTATTTCATCAAGCGTCCCGCTAGCCAATCACAGCACGTCCTGCGAAGCTTGGCCAATGAGACGCTGGACGTACAACAAACCTTTAGCCGTTTGTGCCAAGAGATGTAGGTCATATCTACGTAGTCCAGATGTAGGCCATGTCTAGGGTTTTCAAAGTGGGTGACGGGGCACTCCGGGGTGCCGCGACGGCAGTCCAGGGGTGCCACGAGATCATTTGATAATATTTGGAATCTATTTGGACACTTGAAAAAAATATTTAGTATCATTTTAAACTTGAAGTTCCAAGTTATTTTCAGTCAGTTCTAACCAAAATGGCTATTATCTCAATGTTTTTCTCGCAATAATCACTAAAATATTGTCACTGTCGGGCAGAAACCTTGTATCTCCAAGTTTCAAATGGGTACGTATTTTGCTAAAGCAAAGCCCTGCTTCATCATACAAGACTGTCACACAAAACTAGTGAGAATGCGAGGCGTTGTGTGCTTGTAGATCTGCTGTTTTCACTAGTTTAGTTAATTTTATAGATGATAAATACAAAACGGTTTTGGACATACAAGGTTTCCACCCGACGACGACGATATGCTATAAATATAAGGTGCTGGGAGCTAAAATTATAATGTAGGGGTGCCTCGGATTAAAACAAATATTCATGGGGTGCCCTGAGACACAAAAGTTTGGGAACTTTAGGGCCAAGACATTTTTTTACACGTTTTTCCCACCAGTTTGGGAACCGGACAAAGCCAGATGTCCAGGAGCACCACTCAGTAAGACATATTTGCATATTAAAACCACACCTGGGGGTCTATTAGAAAGAAGTGGGCACCCTGGCACCCTGACGGCAGTCCAGGGGTGCCGTGAGATAATGTGATAATATTTGGAGTTTATGCTACGAGCCCCGAAACGATAAGTCTCCTTTACCCGGAGAAGTTATCCAATGCAGCGCTGGTGGCAAGTAATGTGATTCACTCAATAAAACAAGAATCCATTCAGATGTTTTCATCATCTTATAATTAATAACAAAAAGTGTAATGTTTTTGATTAAACGGTAATGCTAAGGATAATAGTAAAATATGCCATAAATATAAGGTGCTGGGAGTGAAAATTATGAATATAATGTAGGGGTGCCTCGAATGAAAGAAATATTCATATAGGGATGCCCAGGGGCAAAAAAAGATGGGGACTGTATTAGAGTAACGTTAGACACATACAAAACAGAAACAGTAAAAAAAAGAAAAACTATGGCACCACCTCTTTTAAGTGGGCTCAGATTCAGTTCAACCACTGCAATAGACCGTATCATTCTGCTTCATGGCCTTGAACATTGCTTTAGGCCTTAGAGGCAGAGTTCTTCGTAACTGGCCATCATCATCTCATCCCAGGAGGGTCTTTTTATGTTGCTATCTGCAACTTCAAAACTGGCATTCCATATGGCGTCCCTCAGGGGTCGATCCTTGGTCCACTGCTGTTCATTGTATATTATCATCGTTGTCGGGTGAAAACCTTGTATGTCCAAAACTCGTTCGTTTTGCATTTATCATTTAAAAAAAGAACTAACGCACACAATGCCTTGCAGCGCGAGGCATTGTGTGCTTGTAGATCTGCTGTTTTCACTACTTGTGTGCGACAGCCTTGTATGATGAAGCAGGGCTTTACTATGAGAAAGAATGTACACATTTGAAACTTGGAGATACGAGGTTTCCACCCGATAACGACGCTATGCTTCCACTCGGGTCTCTATCATTCAACAGTATAACATTCCGTATAAGATTTACATTTTATGGTGATGATACACAGTTATTATTCTTGTAATGAGTCCCAAGGCTTTCGAGTCACCAGATTCACTCCTTACCATCATTACCACAGTCAGCCATCTCCCCTCTATATGTGAGCATGCTAAAACGTGGTGGTTTTTTAGAAGCCAAGCTTGACTTTCAAAACCACATAATGAATATCTTCAAGACTGCTTTTTATCATCTAAGGAACAAGTTTGATGCTTCCCATCACAGTCAGATTCTGAAATAAATTGGTTGCACGCTTTTCTCTTTCTTTCTTTTTTTCCTGGACTGATGACAAAGCAAAGTGTTACTTGAACTCCAGCCAGAGTATTAACTAAAACCAAACGGTTTGATCACATCATTCTTTATTTTAGCTTAAATAATTGATTTTAAAGTCCTAATTGTTTTAATCTCTGAATGTGTCAGCTCCTTCCTGCTCTGTTGACAAGCTCACTGAATAAACACAGATCCCTCAGGTCATCAGATATAAAGGCTTCCTCATTAAACCTAGGATGCATTGTAAATCAGGTTACGGTTCCTTGGATTCTCTGCCCAGGGGTGTCACACCAAACTCTGGGCCCTGGGTACAAGGATACACTGCGGGCCCCCCATGAATAATCTTCATAGGGGGAGGGGGTTTAACCCATTTAGACTGGGAACGCATTATTACGCATTATTTTGTGCTTTAACTATTGAAAAATAGCAGATATACAAGCTCACAGTGTGGCACCGAGTGCCGCGCTGTATAGCGTGTGCCAGCGGCTACGTCATTGTAGTCCTTAGCGGCCATTTCTTGGGTAAAAACACAGCTGTTTCAATTGTTTGATTGCATAGAACTAATGCTATAGTCTAATCAGAACACCTGTGTAAGGCTGTGTTTACCCAAGAAATGGCCGCTCTTAGAACTACATTTGGCACACCCTATATGTATTTGGCCACGGACCCCCATCTCAAAATATTTAGTTCCAGGGACCACCCCAGAAGCAACATTTGAGTTGCAAATGTTCGCTTAAAAAAATACATATATTCAAAGATTTGCACACATTATCACGACTTTTCAAAAATAGCAGATCTACAAGCTCGCAGCGTGGCTGGCTCGATGCCACGATGTGAGCTTGTATATCTGCTATTTTTCAATAGCTAAAGTATAAACCAATTAAGGCCCCTCCACCTTGGGCCCTAGTAACTCAGTCCCACTCCCCCCCCCCCCCCTCCCCCCCCCGTCCTTGTGACGCCCCTGTCTCTACCACTTGAAATGAGCCCTGCTACAACAGAGTCTTCTTTTAAGAGCCGACTAAACACACCTTGGCCATGTTTATTGTGCTGTTGCTTTACTGTCATTCATTGTTTTATTATGTTATCTTGGCTGAATGATGGATTGGGACTGATGGTGAACCCAGGGACGTGCTGGGTCCCTGATTCAGCCCGGGAAAAAGAGTTGGAGGCCCTCATTGCGCGCTATAGAGAGAGATCTCTCTTTATAGCACTGCTGCTGCTACTCAAAGATTTGCCATTTCAGATCATGACAAGTGACAAGCCAGTGGGCCAATTACATGAGTTATATTTCGTCGTTGTCGGGTGGAAACCTTGTATGTCCAAAACCGTTTGTTTTGTATTTATCATTTAAAAAATGATTTAAACTAGTGAAAACAGCCAATTGTTGTGTGCTTGTAGATCTGCTGTTTTCACTACTTTTGTGCAACAGCCTTGTATGATGAGGCAGGGCTTTGCTTTGCGAAAAAAAGTACACATTTGAAACTTGGAGAGTCTGTCGGGTTTCTGCCCGACAGTGACGATTTACTTTGTTGGCCGCCCAGCCCCCAAAATGGAACGAAGGCCGACATTTTATTTGTATTTTTTTCCTAATGGCCCGGCCTGGACCGGCCGGGAATGAACCGGCCGTTCGGGAGTTGTCCCGCTTTTCCCAATGGCCAGCTCGTCCCTGGGTGAACCCCAGCATTGGGTGGTCTGTTATCTGTCGATAACAGACGGTTGCGAAGGACAGAGACTGAGCACCTGGATCATATCAATCTGTGGCGCTCGGTTTTTGCACATCAAACCCAGGGGTCGATTTTCCAATCAAGGACCCCTTAGCTGAAAGAGGGACGAAGCAAGGACCCCACTGTATAAAATTGTGTTTGAACATTTCAATTGATTAGAAGGCTTCATAGACGTGTTGGACAGCACTGTCATGTGTAAATTAATGTTTTGTTATTGTGTATTTTCAGACATGTATCCACTTATAAATACTCAAGACCCTTTTTTTCCCTTTACACCACCGAATCCCTTTGCCGAAAATAGCAGATCTGCAAGCTCATAACGCCTGCTTTAAACACTAAAGAATGTTTTTGAGGAAAAGGACAATTGTACTGTAAGCATACAGTTAACTATCATTTGTGGTTACCACAGACAGTAATTACATTTGTCACAGTTATGTACTGTGATTCGGTTTACAGTCAACGCTACAGTAATTGTATCTACAGTAGCGTGAGTGAGTGATGCCCATGGGAATAACACCATAGGGAGCTTCATCTGACCTTGTTCCCCAAAGATTTGGCTCAAACCTGGGGGGAAAATAATTCTAAGCTGCTGCCAACATGTGGAATGTCTTACCAAAACCCATTAAAGATCTATAAATATACTGTATATTATATAGTTGTCTAAAAAAATGTTTTAACCAAAACATATTACATATTATTATTACTAGAAGCTCGGCCGCCGGGTGCCCTGGCCAACTCGGGAACAATGTAAATAGGGAATGAATGCCCCGCCCTTTAATGCAAACCCCATTATACCTGTTGTCATCTCATCTCATCTGTTTGCATGTGTCCATTTATGCCCATATATGGATATATCTGTCTGTCTACGTCCATTTTATGCCCATACTATATATGGAGATCTCTGTAGGACCCGTTTTGACCATCTGTTTGCCTGAGTCCATTTATGCCCATTTATGGAGTTATCTGTCTGACTGCGTCCATTTTATGCCCATATATGGAGATCTCTGTATCTGTTTGTTTGTGTCCCTTTATGCACATTATGGAGATCTCTGTATCTGTCTGTGCCCCCTGTTTTGACCATCTGTTTGCGTGTGTCCATTTATGCCCATATATGGAGATATCTGTCTGTCTACGTCCATTGAAGCATATGCTATACTGATGAATTGAGTAAAATGGACCACAATGTAAACAATCCTAATATATTTTATCATTTTTAATCCATTTTATAATGGAAATATATATATAATATAAAAAATATATATAAATGAATAAATAAAAACGACAACAACAGGCAACTTATTTTTGCTATGTTTGATTTGTTCTTTCTTATTTAAATAAAAAAATGAAAACTTCCCCATGGGGTGCTGGAACACCTGCAGCACCCCTAGTTCCCACACTGTGGCAGAGTCCTGCACAGTGGCCACTGTGCCAAATTCACTTTCACTCTCAGCGTGTGGCCATGCGCGGAAGCAAAGAAAGTCACCACAGTTTGATTTGATCATTGCTTAGTCAATTATGAAGGATTTCAAAAATTAAAACGTCTCCATATTGCTTGGGAAGTCTATTTCGGCCTTTGCGATTCGCTAATCGCGAGATTTCACATCGCAATTTGATTTGAAAACGATTAACCATGCAGCACTAGTTCTTTTCTGCTGAGGAAGGGGCGGTGGGGCCTTTTTGGTCGGCGGGGGCCTTACGCAGTCTGCGTAGTCTGCGTATACGGCCCGCCGGCGCTGCTTTGACTGTACTAACTGTAACTGTTAACAATCTTGTTAATAAAGTATTCAATCAATCAATCAATCAATCAATCAATCTACTGTGACCATATTATAGTATACCAGGTGTTCCTTGAAGGTATGATCAACCACATCACGAACATGCTGTGACATCTAGAACGTACAAGCCGTTGTGACAGCAAGGCTCAGTGCCAGGTTTAGACCTAGAAATGTCTTCTAAATCCTAACCGTGTTTTGAGTGGTGCTCTCTCTCTCTCTCTCTCCTCTCTCTCTCTCTCTCTCTCTCTCTCTCTCTCTCTCTCTCTCTCTCTCTCTCTCTCTCTCTCTCTCTCTCTCTCTCTCTCTCCTCTCTCTCTCTCCTCTCTCTCTCTCTCTCGTCCAGAGGTCCCAAAAGCACAAATGTTCTAAAACTTTTCAAAAATAGTAATCTACGAGTTGGAGTCTGTAGAACCAACCGTGTGCTGTGAGACCCAGACATGCTTACTCGGTTACTCATTATGTGAAAGTCCTGAGACGTCTGACATCAATCCCTTTTATGCCCATATTATATGTAGATCCCTGTAGAACCACACATGTTAAAGAGATATCCACTTTCAAAAAAACTTTTGGTCACTTTATCATCTAATCAGGCTTTTATGAACACCCTGAACAGTTTTTAATTTTACTTCATTCAATATTTAGATATTTGATGTAAATGTTATCTGCCCCCCCAGCCTCTCCACATACACACCCATTGTAACCTCAAACTCCATTTTAACCATGATAGATTCATTAAAAACACCCATTATCTTTTCTGGTTACTCATACTACCCCCTCCTAATACGTGAGCAGGCTGTGTTTTCTCAATAACCTTTTTCATTTATTTTAATAATTCTTTGGAAAATGAGAAAAATTAAATACAAAACAAAATTATTAAAAAATAAATGAAAAATTTTATCGAAAAAACACGGCCTGCTCACATATTAGGAGGGTAGTATGAGTCACCAGAAGAAAAAAAAATGTGTTTTTAATGAATCTATCATGGTTAAAATGGAGTTTGAAGTTACAATGGGTGTGTGTGTGGAGAGGCCCTGAGCCTGGGGAGGCAGACCCATGCAAGGCATAGTTTTTTTGAAAGTGGAATATCCCTTTAAGACTGACATGTTTGGCATTCACAGATATGGGCTAAATATTGATGACATCAGGGATCTCCATTGGGCATAAAAGGGATTCTGCTAGTGTGCATGGTTCCCCTGACATCACAGTGATGTCAGACATGTTCCCAACAGTAAATCTGACACCCTGACAGGAGTCAAAACGCTTGACTTTCTCATTTCTTCTCCCCTCGTACAACATGCATGGAGGGAGGACAGCATATCTCACTCTAATGGATAAAAATGGATTATGTCTCAGGCAGTTTTACTTCATGACCTCAAGCTAATGGGCCTTGATCCATATTCCTCTGCAAAGATAATCAGATTTGCGCAGCAGGTTATTGACACAGAAAGTCATCTGCAATCATTTGGATAGAAAGGGCACCGGAGCAGCTCCAATCTAGACTTTTATCGTTGTGTCTTATTCGAGTGCGCAGGAGTAACGTCCTTTGATTTGGTTTTCTCTAAGTCGTAGCGGAAATAACAATAACGAATACACAATTTAGAACAGCAGCATTATTACTGTAGTAGAGTCTAAATCAGGGACGTGCTGGGCCCCTGATTCAGCCCGGGAAAAAGAGTTGGAGAGGCCCTCATTGCCCGCTATAGAGAGAGATCTCTCTCTATAGTAGCTGCTGCTACTCAAAGATTTGCCATTTCAGATCATGACAAGTGACAAGCCAGTGGGCCAATTACTGTACATGAGTTATATTTCGTCGTTGTCGGGTGGAAACCTTGTATGTCCAAAACCGTTTGTTTTATATTTATCATTATAAAAATGATTTAAACTAGTGAAAACTAGTGAAAACAGCCGATCTACAAGCACACAACGCCTCGCACCGCAAGGCGTTGTGTGCTTGTAGATCGGCTGTTTTCACTACTTTTGTGCAACAGCCTTGTATGATGAAGCAGGGCTTTGCTTTGTGAAAAAAATTATACATTTGAAACTTGGAGATACGAGGTTTCTGCCCGACAGTGACGATTTACTTTGTTGGCCGCCCAGCCCACAAAATGGAACGAAGGTCGACATTTTATTTTCAATTTTTTCCTAATGGCCGGCCTGGACCGGCCAGGAATGAACTGGCCGTTCGGGAGTTGTCCAGCTTTTCCCAATGGCCAGCACGTCCCTGGTCTAAATGGCAAGTCATAGCAGACTCTGTGGTGCTTGAAAGAGCTGCGTACATACTGTAAGTCTGACTGATAAATATAATCTATGTGTGTGTGTGCTGTACAGTAGCATCTATACATGTAGTATGTATGTGTATGTGCATTTACTGTATATGCATAATATGTGTCATGCACTCATATGCAATGTGCCAGTGTGCATGATATACGTGTGTATGCAGGCCTGGAATCTCTTCATTTTAGGGGCAAGGCCACTTGTCCTTTGATGTCGTACATTTTTTGAGGGCACAAAGGCAAAATGCCAGGGCAGGAAGGCCATCAGTGTTAGGGATGATAACCTAATCTGTAGTGAAATAGATAAATGATGGTATTTACAATCTGATCCATGCTCAGCCCGAGTCCACATGGTTTAAACCCATTTAGAACGGGTACACATTATTGTGTATCATTATTTTATGCTTTAACTATTGAAAAATAGCAGAGCGAGCTTGTAGATCTGCTATTTTTGATAAATCGTGAAAATTTGAATTTTGACCCGATTCTATAAGTGTCTTTTGAATCCTTCTAAGATTTTTTGAAAACTCTACGTTTCTATGTCAGCAATCTGGCTAAACATCGTCAAAGAAAAGGTCCTTTTCACTTAACTGGAGCTCAGTTAGTCTGTTCTTGAGAGACTACTATGTCAGTGGTTCTCAAACCTTTTCATGTGAAGGACCCCCAAAATGATAATTATTTGGCCACGGACCCGTCATCTCAAAATATCTAGTTCCAGGGACCCCCCAGAAACAAAATTTGAGTTATAACAATTCGCTTTGAAAATACATATATTCAAAGATTTGCACACATTTTCACGACTTTTTTCAAAAATAGCAGATCTACAAGCTCGCAGCGCGGCACTTGGTGCCACGCTGTGAGCTTGTATATCTGCTATTTTTCAATAGCTAAAACATTCAATAATTCTAGGCCTAAATGGGTTTAAAGATGGGGATTCCCGAAGCTGAGATTCCAGAATCTCAACTTTCTTGGCTACATGACAAGAAGGAAACGCTGATGTCTACGTATACATATTGACATGAACGAGACAGAGGAGAAAGTGGTACAGTCAGCTGGGGCATTAAGGCCACTGTGGCCTCAGGGAATGCTATTTTTTTGAGGGGCACAAGGCCAAACTGAGGGGCAATGGCGGCCATGAAAGTTCCTGCCCTGTGTATGTGTTTTAATATTGAAGTGTACTGTAGGTGTGTGAACACGAATAGAACACTAATGCATGTGTGTATGTGTGCGTGTGAGTGTGTACCGAGTCGGCCTGTCCAGAACCTCCACCACACCTCCACCACACTGCTTCAAAAACAACCGTCTGGAAAGGATTGCCATGTAAACTGTGCACCGTCATGCTCCACAAGCACACACTCAGAAAAACAAAGGTTCTTAAATAGTACTGTACTTTAAATGGCTATACTGTATGGTTCCACAAAGAACCATCACCTACCAAATAACTATTATTAATGAATGGTTCTTTGTGTTCCTTGAGTTCTTTGAGACACCTTTAACCACTTATAACCTATTCCAATGTTGGACATAACTTAATAGGAGAACATTTGCAGAAAATAGCAGATCTACAAGCTCAAAACGTGGCTATTTTCAATACTAGAAGCTGGGCCGCCCTTCGGGCGGCCCAGCGTCTAGTCGGCGACCTGGCCAACTCGGAACAATGTAAATAGGGAATGAATGCCCCGCCCTTTAATGCAAACCCCATTATACCTGTTTTCATAGGACCCGTTTTGACCATCTGTCTGCCTGTGTCCATTTGTGCCCATATATGGAGATATCTGTATCTGTCTGTCTGTCTGTCTGTCGGCGTCCATTTTATGTCCATATATGGAGATCACTGCAGTTATAGTTCCGGGTCCATTTTATGCCCATATATGGAGATATCTGTCTATCTGCGTCCATTTTATGCCCATATATGGAATATCTGTCTGTGCCTCCAACTGTGTTGCAGACACAGTGCCGGTTCCCCCTTTAATGCAAACCTCATTATACCTGTTGTCATAGGACCCGTTTTGAACATCTGTTTGCCTGTGTCCATTTATGCCCATGGAGATATCTGTATCTGTCTGTCTGCGTCCATTTTATGCCCATATATGGAGATCTTTGACCATCTGTTTGCCTCTGTCCATTTATGTCCATATATGGAGATATCTGTATCTGTCTGTCTGCAATCCATTTTATGCCCATATATGGGGGCATTCATTTTATGCCCATATATGGAGAACGCGCGTGCCCGTGGGACGAACACCCATATATGGAGATCTTTGACCATCTGTTTGCCTCTGTCCATATATGGAGATATCTGTATCTGTCTGTCTGCAATCCATTTTATGCCCATAATATATGGGGGCATTCATTTTATGCCCATATATGCCCATATATGGAGAACGCGCGTGCCCGTGGGACGAACGGTTCTCGAGATACGCGGATTACATACATACATACACACTCACAGAGATTTTTTGTTGACTCATGTGGCGTACGTGATGTCAGAGCCTTTTATGAAGTGATGTCACAATGAGTCAGAGCTTTCGCCGATTTCCTCCGGAACAGCCTGATGTCAACAATCAACCCCGCATAAGGAGATTCCGAACGTTTCGCGCCGGTTCGGGAAAACCGCGCGTCGGGTCGGGTCGAGACCCGGCACTGCACTCCGTGCCGCGGCGGGGAACGCGCGTGCCGAATCTGAAGCCGGTGGGACGAACGGTTCTCGAGATACGCGGATTACAGACACACAGACACACAGACAGACAGACAGACAGACACGCAGAGACTTCTCGCATTTATAGATAGATAGAGGGTGTAAAGTGTAGAGCCCTGGGAGAGCCTGTCTCTGGTGGATGAAGTGTAGAGTTTAAGGGGTCTACACCATGCTTTTAAAACTATATTTTTTTTATAAATATATGCTCAAAATTGAGTCTTAGACAGGTTTTAACCCTCAACAAACACTCTGACCATTCTTTTTGTTTGTTCTAGCTCTACTATAATGAGGCTCTCCAGCTGCAATACCAAAACGGCCTCTGTTTGTAGTGGGGTTTTTCCACCCCTCCCCCCTCCCCTCCTCTTCACTCCTCCCCGGACCCCACGTTGACAACAAATAATGTTAATATTGGGCCAATACAAAAATAGGATAATGTTGCAGCTCTGATTATAGCCTACTGTAGACCTATGTTGTATGTTATAGGCCTACTGTCAAATGACACAGGGCGACCGTTGCTAGACCAGACATTACAGAAAGTTAATCTACATTAGACAATCAACCCCACCTGCATTGTATTTATGTATAAAAAAAAAGTAAAAAAAATAAATAAAAAATAAAAAAAAATTGAAAAAAAAAAATTGAAAAAAAAAATTGAAAAAAAAAAATTTGAAAAAAAAGATTTAAAAAAACAAAAAAAAACAAAACGGGAATCCGTGTGACGTCACACGGATCAACTCTCAGAACAGCACTGTTCTGAGAACCCGTGGAAAGCTTTTCATCTCTGTCTTCCCAAAACCAGAGAAAGACACAATGGTCAGAAATAGGACTTTGTGAGGATAGAAGGTGCCAGTGGGACCCCAAAAAAAGGTTTTAAAATAGAAAAAGTGAAAATTCATGGTGTAGGTCCTTTAAGGGGTTATGGTTTATTCACAGAACCATTCAAATAAAGTGTTCTTCTTTCTGGAACCAAACATGGTTCTTCTATGGCACTGGTTCGCAAACCTTTTCATGTCAAGGACAAGGATTGACACTTACAGTATTAGCCAGGGATAAGCTATGCCATCGGCTATTTTTGAACTGTTTGAAAAATCTTGAAAGTGTTTGAAAAAAAAATAAAAGCTTCTTATGGATGGGGGGGGGGGGGGGGGGGGGGGTCCTCTGGCACAAAGGATTTTCAGATGGGCGTCCGCAGCAAAAAATATATCTCAATTTGGGGCGTCCTTGACATGGAAAGATTTGCGAACCACTGTTCTATGGCATCTCTCTGAAGACCAATGCAGTTTCCTCTTTCCAATTGGCACCTTTATCTTGTCTGTGCCCATCAGAAGCACATGCCCAGAGAGGGTGGCGCTATGGGGGTTCATGTGGTCATATGAGTAGGCTTCACAGTTAAATAGGACCTTAATGGCGTTAAGGACGAGGTGGAGAGGGAGGAGGAGAGACGTGACGCAGACGCCAGGCATTAACGACTTTAGACCTGGAACGAATGTCTGTGTCACTCTAGTTTATCTATTTTAAAAACTTTAACCATTATTTTATGCTTTAACTATTAAAAAAACAGCAGATATACAAGCTCACAGCGCGTGCCGCGCTGTGAGCTTGTAGATCTGCTATTTTTGAAAAATCGTGAAAATTTGTACAAGTCTTGGGACCTTCGAAGGTTTTTGAAAAAAACGCATTTATCTATGTCAGTGGTTCTCAAACCTTTTCGTGTCAAGGACCCCTAGAATTAAATGTATTTGGCTGCGGACCCCCATCTCAAAATATGTTGTTCCAGGGACCACCAGAAGCAAATACTTTAGTTCAAAATGTTCACTAAAAATACAGCATAATATACTATAGTTTATAGTGTATATTCAAAGATTTGCACACATTTTCATGATTTTTTTCAGAAATAGCAGAACAACAACTATTATCTGCTACTTGTACTGTATATGGGCTATTTTAAATAGTTAAAGTATAACATATTCCAGGTCTTAATGGATTAATATTAGATCTTATGTCTGAGACGCGAGCCTTGAACTGTCTGACAGTGATACTGCCTCTACCGTCAGGGCAGATGAAGTGAGCTGCATATGAAACGTGTTCATTTATTCATTACACAGCCAGACTACAGTTGCATCCTCATCTGATTAATGGGCGCCAAGCAGTCAATATTTTATCAGCCTCATTGCCCTCCAGGAGGGCTGAGGACAGCGGAGGGAAGTTGTTAACCTTCCTTTCCCTTCCCGCCTGAAGTCACACCAACCCAGGTACCAAACACGGCTCCCTGCAGTGTGTCATTCGTCTGGAAACCTCTATCACCACGGACGGGTTTCTGGTCCACGTTACACTGATAAGAACTAGATGCGTGCGCAGGTCGGTACCAAAATTAGCCAATGAAACCAGCGCTCCCCAAAACAACAGGTTTGGGGATTGGTGGAATTGATTACATGATACAGTCACCTGTGCATTTAGTCTCAATGTTTGTAAACAAGAAACGGGTCCATATTCTGACTTTTTGTGTGTTTTTTTTTTTGTTTTGTTCATAAATTAACAGCCTACTTCAGGGGTCTCCAATGTTTTCAGGCCAAGGACCCCTTAGTTGAGAGAGAGATGTAGCAGGGACCTCCACAATCTTTTCGTAGACTAAATATAAGATTTTAGTTGATCAAATCCGCAGTTTATTTTGTCGACAATTTTTTTTTTTTTTTGGCAGGCCTTGATGGCATAGTATAATGGCAGATTTTACACTTATTTGCACACACACACGCACACACTCACGCACGCACACAAATACTCAAATACTTTATTGATTTCCCTGCATGGTAAATTCAGGCAGCAGATACAGCACAGCAGTTATACAAGCACACAGCAGATATACAAGCTCACAACACCTTCCAATGTGACACATCGTGAGCTTGTAGATTGGCCCATTTTGAATAGCAGTACAGTCTGTACACTGTACAGGTCTGAGGTGGTTGATGTACGTTTGGTGTTTTACTAACAATCTGAATCTACAAAGTAACTAAAGCTGTCAAATAACCCTAGTGAAGTAAAAACTACAATATTTGCCTCTGTGATGTAATTCATTGGTTCTCAATGTGGGATCTGGCAGGGGACCCCCAGGGGTCCTTGTGGGGGTTCCAGGGGGTCCCCTGCAAAAGTAGTTAACATAGCATCACAATCATTTTAACAACTTTATCCATTTATATGTTGGCTATTCTAAAACAGATTTGCTTTCAGAAAGAATATCGTCAATGGATATTTCTTCTTTTTATATAAATCTTTTAACATAAAGCTTCTCTTTTCGGGTCCCTACAGAAAACCTTTTCAGATGGGGGTCCGTGGGGGTCCTTTGCAGTGAAGTGGACTAGAAGTATTAAACAAATGTATAAAAGGAAATACATATAAAAGTCTTTCAAAATTGTTCATGAGAAAAGATTGATACTTCCCAGCACCACATCGGCCCTCCTGAGAGGAACCAGAGGATGTGAGATGTTTGCTGAACAGCCGTTGTGGCCCAGCTCTGACTTTCTCTTTGTGAATGGAAATAGGTTTTGTTTTGTTTGGGTTTTGTAAACGGGAAAAAAATGTATATCCTTCACAGTCATGCTCACATAAATCACAGAGGCTGTGCCACGGTTGCTTGCCTGGGAACAGCATAACCTGTGTGAGTGTGCGTGCGTGCGTGCGTGCGTGTGTGCGTGTGTGTGCATGCGTGCATGTGTGTGTGTGGCAGAGCAGCAGCATGTTGTATATCTGTGCTTGACAGTAATAACCCAGCCACCACCATCACTCAGTCTGATTTATATATGTCGTCACACACGAGTCTGCCGAAAACAGACGATTTGCAAGCTCACCACGTGTGGCGGAAGCGACGCGCGGTGAGCTTGCAAATCGGCTATTTCCGGCAGGTAGCCAGGTCTGCCGCAAACGACAGAGCATAAATTCGCCGTTATCTGCGCCTGTGGGGTCTCAGGGAAAGCCGAGTCGACCGTGACACATCAGTAATGACTTATTTGTTTCCTTTTTAACCACAAACACTAGAATATATATATCCCTCCCTGACACTCACTCTCTCTCTCTCTCTGTCTCTCTCTCTGTCTCTCTCTCTCTCTCTCTCTCTCTCTCTCTCTCTCTCTCACTCTCTCTCTCTGTCTCTGGGTCTCCTTGCCATCCTCCTCTGGATGTGATGTGCCTCAGACCGGTAGATTAGCGATGACACGTTCATTAGCGGCTGCCGTTAGATGGGGAGAGGCCCGGCGGTTTGCGATGACGACGCTAACTCAGTGGTTAATGGAAACCCCTTATCTCTTCTCTTCCCCCCGTGTGTGTGTGTGTGTGTGTGTGTGTGTGTGTGTGTGTGTGTGTGTGTGTGTGTGTGTGTGTGTGTGTGTGTGTGTGTGTGTGTGTGTGTGTGTGTGTGTGTGCGTGGAGATGAGTGAGAGGCTTATCAGTGGAAACAGACCTGGACGTGATCAGGATGGAGAGCAGCATCGGGGGCAGTAGGAGGGGAGGAGGCAGGGACGTGCTGGGTCCCTAATTCAGCCCGGGAAAAAGAGTTGGAGAGGCCCTCATTGCGCGCTATAGAGAGAGATCTCTCTCCGTAGCGCTGCTGCTGCTGCTACTCAAAGATTTGTGACAAAGTGACGAGCCAGTGGGCCATTACATGAGTTATATTTCGTCGTTGTCGAGTGGAAACCTTGTATGTCCAAACCGTTTGTTTTGTATTTATCATTTTAAAAAATGATTTAAACTAGTGAAAACAGCCGATCTACAAGCACACAACGCCTCGCACCGAGAGGCGTTGTGTGCTTGTAGATCGGCTGTTTTCACTGCTTTTGTGCGACGGCCTTGAATGAAGAAGCAGGGCTTTGCTTTGCGAAAAAATTATCACATTTGAAACTTGGAGATACAAGGTTTCTGCCCGACAGTGACGATTTACTTTGTTGGCCGCCCAGCCCCCAAAATGGAACAAAGGTCGACATTTTATTTTATTTTATTATTCCTAATGGCCGGCCTGGACCGGCCGGGAATGAACCAGCCGTTCGGGAGTTGGCCCGCTTTTCCCAATGGCCAGCACGTCCCTGGGAGGAGGGGAGGAGGGGAGGAGGGGAGGAGGAGAGGAGGGGAGGAGGGGAGGAGGAGAGGAGGAGAGGAGGGGAGGAGGGGGGGAGGAGGGGAGGAGGGGAGGAGGAGAGGAGGGGAGGAGGGGAGGAGGAGAGGAGGGGAGGAGGAGAGGAGGGGAGGAGGGGAGGAGGAGAGGAGGGGAGGAGGGGAGGAGGAGAGGAGGGGAGGAGGGGAGGAGGAGAGGAGGGGAGGAGGAGAGGAGGGGAGGAGGGGAGGAGGAGAGGAGGAGGAGAGGATGGAAGATCAGAGGAAGGAGAAGCCACAGGAACCGGGAGTAAGATGGGAATCTATTATAACCTTGTGTCATCACCAGGCTTACTCGGGGGAAAGCCTGGTGGTCGTTTACAACAGGCCGTTTGATCGGGTCTAGGCGGAAACCACAAGCAGAAGAAGCAGGCGTCGCTTTGTTTTGGTTCCCACCGTTGGCCGCTCCCCAATCCCTATTAAAATGCTGGAGTAGCCTAGTGGAGTCTTGCCAGTCGCTATGAGTTGGACTAAAAGATGCATATAGCAAACAAATTTTCCAAAAGCAAAACTACTCAGCATCAAGGGGTTTGTTAGGTAGGCCCTAAAAGTATGTCCTTGAGCGCAGGGGAATTATTTTGGGTTAAAACTGAATCCGGTTTGATCTTTCCGGACAAATAGTAGTCCTTTGAGGACTACAACATGACAGAGTGGTTTGCGCTCCCGACCGGATCAAATCCCGAAAAGTGAAGGGATCCCTGGCTAGGAACCTTCAGAGCAGGGGTTTTCAAAGTGGGTGACGGGGCACCCTGGGGTGCCGCGACGGCAGTCCAGGACACTTGATTTTGGACACTTGAAAAAATATTTAGTATCATTTTAAACTTGAAGTACAAAGTTATTTTCAGTCAGTTCTAACCAAAATGGCTATTATCTCAACGTTTTCCTCGCAACATAATCACTAAAATATCATCACTGTCGGGCAGAAACCTTGTATCTGCAAGTTTCAAATGTGTACGTCTTTTGGTAAAGCAAAGCCCTGCTTCATCATACAAGACTGTCGCACAAAACTAGTGAAAACAGTCGATCTACAAGCACACAACGTCTCTCGATGCGAGGCGTTGTGTGCTTGTAGATCTGCTGTTTTCACTAGTTTAGTACATTTTTTAGATGATAAATACAAAACTAACGGTTTTGGACATACAAGGTTTCCACCCGACAACGACAACATGTTATAAATACAAGGTGCTGGGAGGGAAAATGATAATGTAGGGGTGCCTAGGATTAAAACAATATTTATGGAGTGCCCTGAGACAAAAAGGTTTGGGAACCCCTGCTATAGAGGACGGATGATCAGATGGATGATCTGTCTTTATGTGATATGTTTATTGAGTGTTATATGGTTAAGTGTTGTTTTTTTGTTTGAACAGACTTTCCAAATTTCTCTTCGGGGACACTAAAGATTATTATACTAACTCCTTGCAACAGGGAACTACTTGCAACCGTTATCCTCAATTGCAGTTGCAGGAAGTTGCATTGGTGCGGTCTGGCTTTTATAAAGGCCCAAAAACATTGTTCCAATTTGGGTTTGAGTAGATGCTGGAACAGGATTTTGGTTCTGCAATTCTGCATTGTTTTTTTTTCTTTTACATTTTTATCCCACAATTTTGTAACCCATTTTTTCACCCAGTGCCAATTGCTTATGTAATCCTGGGCTCTGCTCTCCCTCTGCCGCGCCTGGGGAGACAACGGACTGACCTCATGCTTCCATCTATGCATGAGGAGTCCAAGTTGCTTCTTTTCACCTGACAGTGGAGATTTCCCTGGTTTGGACGTAACGCGTGGAAGGAACACGTTATTCCAACCAGTTCCTTTCCCCTCCATCAGGCGCCCCGGCTGGCCAGAGGGAGGCATTATTGAGACCAGGATTACTTGCATGTTTTTGTGAGGGCATCTACCCTAGGAGACACGGGGAGAACATGCAAACTCCACACAGAAAGGCCCTATTGCCAACCCCATCTAGGGTGTGGGTGCTGATGACCCGGAGGGAGGAACACGCCGCCAGTGCCCACAGCGTCCCCCGGCGGGAATCGAACCCAGGACCTTCTAGCTGTGAGGCAAATCGCTAACCACTGCGCCACCGTGCCCGCCACCGTACCTGCATTGTTTTGAGGCCCCTCAACACGTGATTGAAATTATACTTTCATGATTCTTGGTATTTCTTGGAACATTGACCGCTCCCGTGAACTTTGGAAGCCTTCAGCCAGCCGGACATAAACGGGATGAGAGGAAAGGTACAGCATGGTGGAACAAGCCAGATTTAATGGCCTTTCTTTGGTTTTGATGTATTTCCACATTGGCAGAATATTCAGCTTCAAACAATGTAGTTATAAACCCCACCAGGGGTAATTAACGTTGTTGAGCAGCTTGTACCAGACAAACACTGTCAAAAAGGGCACAACATACAAAACAAGAACACTCTAACGAGCTAAAGGTAGAATTTAGGTAACGAGGTAGAATGAGGTAACAAAAAATAAGATGATGAAATAACAATACATCTAGGGAGCATTTAGAAGTCTAACTGCCGAAGGGAAGAAAGATTTAGAGTGGCAGTTAGTTCTATACAAGCAGCTACCACATGACGGCGTCCAACTGAGAAGTGTCTCCGTTTCTCAGCTAAGACATAATGTGCTGGAGAAGCCAAAACGCTCGCAGCGATCCGGAGCCTTTGACGGTTACAGAAAGAACCCAGGTTTCAGGTTTCAACTTTGTTTCACTCCCATCATCTTAGAACATATTTTAATAATAATGCTGTTTCTCTCTACCACACTGTGAAAACCAGCAGATGAAGGAAAAAAAAATCTTTGAAGACTCAATGAAAGATTGATCCATCCGACAAAGAATGATGGGCCTGTCAGAAAATAGATTTTAGTTTCCATAGAAAGTGAATCCCGCCATGGCCCCTTATTGCTTTCACATTGTTGGCATCAAATATGGAAGAGAGAGATGGAGATGTTGAACTTCAGCTGAACTTTGGGGTATGCTACGGGTCCAAACGCTGTCAATCATCCTTTATCAGTGCCCAGGGACGTGCTGGGCCCCTGATTCAGCCCGGGAAAAAGAGTTGTAGAGGCCCTCATTGCACGCTATAGAGAGAGATCTCTCTCCATAGCGCTGCTGCTACTCAAAGATTTGCCATTTCAGATCATGACAAGTGACAAGCCAGTGGGCCAATTACTGCACATGAGTTATATTTCGTCGTTGTCGGGTGGAAACCTTGTATGTCCAAAACCGTTTGTTTTGTATTTATCATTTTGAAAATGATTTAAACTAATGAAAACAGCCGATCTACAAGCACACAACGCCTCGCACCGCGAGGCGTTGTGTGCTTGTAGATCGGCTGTTTTCACTACTTTTGTGCAACGGCCTTGTATGATGAAGCAGGGCTTTGCTTTGCGAAAAAATTGTATACATTTGAAACGTAGAGATACGAGGTTTCTGCCCGACAGTGACGATTTACTTTGTTGGCCGCCCAGCCCCCAAAATGGAACAAAGGCCGACATTTCATTTTAATTTGCATTTAACCTGCAAATAAGCCCTATTCACGGCCCACGCACTCAGCAAATTTCTCAGCAACTTCCTGGTGCTGACGTCAGTTTAGAAGGGTAAAATAACACAGAAATGGCTGGACTTAAAGCCAACAAATCATTATTTCGAACGGTAAAGTAAATTATAATGCTTTTACTATCTTGTGTTCTTGATCATGCTAGCCGTATTTTATTCTGTACTATTCGGAAATTGCATTTCTGTGTTAAAGGTGATACACCATGCATTTAAAAAGTATTTATGTCATATTGTTTATGTCCCAAAAACGACTCCTGAATAGAGAGCATCTCATCCCCCCCCTGAACTGTGCCCCCCCCCCCCCCCCGAACTATGCCCCCCCCCCCCAACGGCAGCAAATCTGGACAGCCTGTTTTGAGAACCCGTGGGATGCTTTTAACCTCCACCTTCCCAAAACCAGAGAAAGACACAATGGTCAGAAATGGGACTTTGTGAGGATAGAAGGTGCTAGCGGGACCCCAAAAAAAGGTTTTAAAATAGGAAAAGTGAATTTTCATGGTATCAGAAAGGGTTAGAGAACTCCTCCTCTACCCATCATAAGATTGGTATTTCTTTTTCACAGACTTACAGACTTAATGGAAACGTTCTGAAAAAGGCCAGACACGCCATGTTGTTTTCATCCCAGCGTGATTGCATCTCTCGTTCCAGACAGCCTCCAACAGACGGAGGGACGGCAGAAGGTGTCCTGCGACGTCTGCAGCATAACGTTACGCAATCCTCTTAACACCAGCAGCACGGACCACTGTGCACGGCGTGATTCGTGCACAACGACAGGAAATGAGACCACCGCCATTACAGAAGCACACTTTCTGCTGCCAGCAAAATATCCTGCAAAGAATATGGAACTGGATGTTTTTGTCAACACTGTTCTCAACGTTCCTGGCAATTAAATAAACTCAACTCATGACAAATAATAAAATAACATATTTAAAACGTTAAAACAGGGAAAGCATCTGGGTAATTTTAGATTTCAGCTATATACAGTACAGCAGTGTACAGTATACAGTATCCTCGTAAATTAACACCTTATTACTTGATCACACTACAGCGTCATACTATCAAAACCTCCGCCGGCTGTCAGTCCGTCAGTCCGTCACGTCACCTCCGCCGGCTGTCAGTCCGTCACGTCACACGTCAAACTTTTCCCCTACTCATATCGCCGCCACCGCTGCCCTGATCCATGCCAAACATTGCACACACACTCTTTGGCTGCCAAACCACAACCCCCACCCCGCATTTCTCACATGGCCCTCTTCTAGCGCCACCATGTGGCCCATTCTTGCAAGACACATTTTAGGACACTGCTCCTACAGATTTTGCCCTAAAATCACGCAAACCGGTCAACAGTCATGTCATCAAAATGCATCTGTCCCATCTAGCGCCACCATCTGGCCGATTCTTGAAAATCACATTTTTGGACACTGCTCCTACAGAGTTTCCCCTAAAGCTTTTGAATTTGAATCCTGAAAAGTAACAGTTTTGGACGTACAGTATGCTGCTGAATTTTCGTCCTTGCCTTACCTCTCGTCCCTAAACTTCTTTGCCCTTTTTTAATATTTAAAAAAAAAATAGCTGAACACGGTGTGAGCTTGTGGATAAGAAATATTCAAAAAAAAAATTGAATATTGATTGTTACTGTCGGGCAGAAACCTTGTATCTCCAAGTTTCAAATGTGTATGTTTTTTTCACAAAGTAAAGCCCTGCTTCATCATACAAGGCCGTCGCACAAAAGTAGTGAAAACAGCCGATCTACAAGCACACAACGCCTCGCACCGCGAGGCGTTGTGTGCTTGTAGGTCGGCTGTTTTCACTAGTTTAAATCATTTTTAAAATAATAAATGCAAAACAAACGGTTTTGGACATACAAGGTTTCCACCCGACAACGACGATATAGTAAAGAATGGCAAAAAAGGTTTAGGTATAAGACATGGAGGAAAACAGAGCCCATGAGGTTTCCACCCGACACACAGATGATTTCTAGAACCCGCCTCAGGTCTTAATGGGTCAAATGATTATGCACATACTGCAGAACACACCCAGACATTCTGTACTGGCAGCAGAGTGTGAGTGTGCTTACACATAACAAGCAGCTACAGCCAGTAGCTGGGTGTGGAGGTATTATGACACTTTGTGGTTGTATCCAAATACAATTACTTGTAGAAGTATTTGTATAAGCATTGTCATATCAACCAATAACCAGGAGCAATGAAATGACCATGATGCTTCTCTCTGTGGTTCAGAGATGCATATCGTTGTTGTCGGGTGGAAACCTTGTGAGTCCAAAACCGTTCGTTTTGTATTCATCGTTTTAAAAATGATTTAAACTAGTGAAAACAGCCGATCTACAAGCCCACAACGCCTCGCGGTGCGAGGCGTTGTGTGCTTGTAGATCTGCTGTTTTCACTACTTTTGTGCGACGGCCTTGTATGATGAAGCAGGGCTGTGCTTTGCGAAAAATGTACAAATTTGAAACTTGGAGAAACGAGGTTTCTGCACAACAGTGACGATATACTGTACGTGTGTGAATCATATTAATTTGAATCATATAAATGTGAATCGTCGTTCCATGATTCTCAGCCGCACCTTCACAGAGGGAGACAGTGTTCATTTATCCATTTGTAACTCCAAGGGTGGGTTGGAGTATTTGTACAATATTTGAAGTTATTTTCAGTCAGTTCTAACCAAAATGGCTATTATCTCAACGTTTTCCACGCAAAATAATCGCTCAAATATCGTCACTGTTGGGCAGAAACTTCGTATCTCCAAGTTTCAAATGTGTACGTCTTTTGGTAAAGCAAAGCCCTGCTTCATCATACAAGACTGTCGCACAAAACGAGTGAAAACAGCCGATCTACAAGCACACAGCGCCTCGCATCGCAAGGTGTTGTGTGCTTGTAGATCGGCTGTTTTCACTAGTTTAGTACATTTTATAGATGATAAATACAAAACGAATGGTTTTGGACATACAAGGTTTCCACCCAACAACGACGATATGCTATAAAAAATATATAAAGGTGCTGGGAGTGAAAATTATAATGTAGGGGTGCCTCGGATTAAAAAAATATTCATGGGGTGACCTGAGACAAAAAAGTTTGGGAACCCCTGGTCTAGACTACCTCTGGTCTCAGGGCCGGCGTTTATGAGGACAGTACGCATGCTTCACACTATCAAAACATCTACCAAGCAGCCTCGAGAACGCACCCGAGACCGCCCTAAGCCACCCTAAGCCACATCAGAGCCGTGTTCAGGGCCGAATCAGGGCCACGTCTGAGCCCTGTCAGGGCTGTATTCCTCTGAGCCGTTTCAGGGCTGCATCAGGGTTGCATCAGAGGTACATCAGAGCCACATCAGAACCTCATGAGAGCCGTGGATATTTGCAGAGGATATTTGTAGTGAATCTGCAAAGAGAAAGCAGCCAAGGAGAATGGAGAATGATCACGGGGAGGGGGGGGGGGGGGGGGGGACTGGAATGAAGGGACACTCAGATCGAAGCTGCAGACATACACACACATATATATATTTATATAAATATACACTAAGATGAAGTACAGCGGATGAAGAGATGAAGTCAGATGAGGGTCAGATGATGGGAAGAGAGAGACTATATTGGGCCTGATAGAGATAGATGGGGGTTCAACAAGTTCAACAGTGACGATATACTGTACGTGTGTGAATCATATTAATTTGAATCATATAAATGTGAATCGTCGTTCCATGATTCTCAGCCGCACCTTCACAGAGGGAGACAGTGTTCATTTATCCATTTGTAACTCCAAGGGTGTACATACAGTATCTGTACACTCAGTGTAATTAACACTATAGCTAACAGATAGATAACAGCAGCTACAAACAGGCGCCATTACATTCTAACACAAAGGCATCAGTGCCACAACTGAGTAAAGTAAGTAAGCCTTGACGAGCCATGAGACCCATAGGACTGGAGCCTGGATCTCCTGTTACCTGTAGCGTGAGGCGGCTTGATGTAGGCCTACAAGTACATCCCCTGGACATGATGCTAATACTGTAAGTAACAGGGACTTCACTCATTCCAATCCAACCCTTGATCAGAGCTGCATCAGAGCAGTATCAGAGCCTAAGGAAAGATTCACACTGCTCCCCAAACGGTTGCATGGTCCCCGCTGACCAGCATTCACGTTGGCCAAAATTCTTCCATGCCTGGAGTACGCTTCATTCAACTGCAATGGTATGCATGTGCCTCCAGAGGGCGCTGTTGAGTGTTGACTATGGGGCTTTGGGAGGTATAGAATGTCATGTCACAGAAGAAGGGTATCTTGTCAGAATTTAGAGCGAATATAAAGTTTTACAGTGTTCCTGACATTATCTTGAGTTGTAACAATAACAACAATACACAACCAAAGCAGTGTATGCTGACTGTCTTTGAAACATCACAACTTAACGCCGTCTGTAATCATCGCATAACAGTAACATCACTTTTGCATCCTTTATATCTTAATAGTGACGTCGCAGATCAATCCTTGTTATTTTCATCCAGCAGAAGCGACCACTTCCTTGTTCATGGAACGGTAGCTTCACATTGCAGCGCACCATTCTCAAGGACGCATCATGTGGACTCTAGACCAGGGGTTTTCAAAGTGGGTGACGGGGCACCCTGGGGTGCCGTGACGGCAGTCCAGGTGTGCCGCGAGATCATTTGATAATATTTGGAATTTATTTGGACAATATTTGAAGTTATTTTCAGTCAGTTCTAACCAAAATGGCTATTATCTCAACGTTTTCCACGCAAAATAATCGCTCAAATATCGTCACTGTTGGGCAGAAACTTCGTATCTCCAAGTTTCAAATGTGTACGTCTTTTGGTAAAGCAAAGCCCTGCTTCATCATACAAGACTGTCGCACAAAACGAGTGAAAACAGCCGATCTACAAGCACACAGCGCCTCGCATCGCAAGGTGTTGTGTGCTTGTAGATCGGCTGTTTTCACTAGTTTAGTACATTTTATAGATGATAAATACAAAACGAATGGTTTTGGACATACAAGGTTTCCACCCAACAACGACGATATGCTATAAAAAATATATAAAGGTGCTGGGAGTGAAAATTATAATGTAGGGGTGCCTCGGATTAAAAAAATATTCATGGGGTGACCTGAGACAAAAAAGTTTGGGAACCCCTGGTCTAGACTACCTCTGGTCTCAGGGCCGGCGTTTCTGAGGACAGTACGCATGCTTCACACTATCAAAACATCTACCAAGCAGCCTCGAGAACGCACCCGAGACCGCCCTAAGCCACCCTAAGCCACATCAGAGCCGTGTTCAGGGCCGAATCAGGGCCACGTCTGAGCCCTGTCAGGGCTGTATTCCTCTGAGCCGTTTCAGGGCTGCATCAGGGTTGCATCAGAGGTACATCAGAGCCACATCAGAACCTCATGAGAGCCGTGGATATTTGCAGAGGATATTTGTAGTGAATCTGCAAAGAGAAAGCAGCCAAGGAGAATGGAGAATGATCACGGGGAGGGGGGGGGGGGGGGGGGGGACTGGAATGAAGGGACACTCAGATCGAAGCTGCAGACATACACACACATATATATATTTATATAAATATACACTAAGATGAAGTACAGCGGATGAAGAGATGAAGTCAGATGAGGGTCAGATGATGGGAAGAGAGAGACTATATTGGGCCTGATAGAGATAGATGGGGGTTCAACAAGTTCAACAGTGACGATATACTGTACGTGTGTGAATCATATTAATTTGAATCATATAAATGTGAATCGTCGTTCCATGATTCTCAGCCGCACCTTCACAGAGGGAGACAGTGTTCATTTATCCATTTGTAACTCCAAGGGTGTACATACAGTATCTGTACACTCAGTGTAATTAACACTATAGCTAACAGATAGATAACAGCAGCTACAAACAGGCGCCATTACATTCTAACACAAAGGCATCAGTGCCACAACTGAGTAAAGTAAGTAAGCCTTGACGAGCCATGAGACCCATAGGACTGGAGCCTGGATCTCCTGTTACCTGTAGCGTGAGGCGGCTTGATGTAGGCCTACAAGTACATCCCCTGGACATGATGCTAATACTGTAAGTAACAGGGACTTCACTCATTCCAATCCAACCCTTGATCAGAGCTGCATCAGAGCAGTATCAGAGCCTAAGGAAAGATTCACACTGCTCCCCAAACGGTTGCATGGTCCCCGCTGACCAGCATTCACGTTGGCCAAAATTCTTCCATGCCTGGAGTACGCTTCATTCAACTGCAATGGTATGCATGTGCCTCCAGAGGGCGCTGTTGAGTGTTGACTATGGGGCTTTGGGAGGTATAGAATGTCATGTCACAGAAGAAGGGTATCTTGTCAGAATTTAGAGCGAATATAAAGTTTTACAGTGTTCCTGACATTATCTTGAGTTGTAACAATAACAACAATACACAACCAAAGCAGTGTATGCTGACTGTCTTTGAAACATCACAACTTAACGCCGTCTGTAATCATCGCATAACAGTAACATCACTTTTGCATCCTTTATATCTTAATAGTGACGTCGCAGATCAATCCTTGTTATTTTCATCCCAGCAGAAGCGACCACTTCCTTGTTCATGGAACGGTAGCTTCACATTGCAGCGCACCATTCTCAAGGACGCATCATGTGGACTCTAGACCAGGGGTTTTCAAAGTGGGTGACGGGGCACCCTGGGGTGCCGTGACGGCAGTCCAGGTGTGCCGCGAGATCATTTGATAATATTTGGAATTTATTTGGACAATATTTGAAGTTATTTTCAGTCAGTTCTAACCAAAATGGCTATTATCTCAACGTTTTCCACGCAAAATAATCGCTCAAATATCGTCACTGTTGGGCAGAAACTTCGTATCTCCAAGTTTCAAATGTGTACGTCTTTTGGTAAAGCAAAGCCCTGCTTCATCATACAAGACTGTCGCACAAAACGAGTGAAAACAGCCGATCTACAAGCACACAGCGCCTCGCATCGCAAGGTGTTGTGTGCTTGTAGATCGGCTGTTTTCACTAGTTTAGTACATTTTATAGATGATAAATACAAAACGAATGGTTTTGGACATACAAGGTTTCCACCCAACAACGACGATATGCTATAAAAAATATATAAAGGTGCTGGGAGTGAAAATTATAATGTAGGGGTGCCTCGGATTAAAAAAATATTCATGGGGTGACCTGAGACAAAAAAGTTTGGGAACCCCTGGTCTAGACTACCTCTGGTCTCAGGGCCGGCGTTTCTGAGGACAGTACGCATGCTTCACACTATCAAAACATCTACCAAGCAGCCTCGAGAACGCACCCGAGACCGCCCTAAGCCACCCTAAGCCACATCAGAGCCGTGTTCAGGGCCGAATCAGGGCCACGTCTGAGCCCTGTCAGGGCTGTATTCCTCTGAGCCGTTTCAGGGCTGCATCAGGGTTGCATCAGAGGTACATCAGAGCCACATCAGAACCTCATGAGAGCCGTGGATATTTGCAGAGGATATTTGTAGTGAATCTGCAAAGAGAAAGCAGCCAAGGAGAATGGAGAATGATCACGGGGAGGGGGGGGGGGGGGGGGGACTGGAATGAAGGGACACTCAGATCGAAGCTGCAGACATACACACACATATATATATTTATATAAATATACACTAAGATGAAGTACAGCGGATGAAGAAATGAAGTCAGATGAGGGTCAGTCAGATGATGGGAAGAGAGAGACTATATTGGGCCTGATAGAGATAGATGAGGGTTCAACAAGTTCAATGTGTGTGTGTGTGTGTGTGTGTGTGTGTGTGTGTGTGCGTGCGTGCGTGCGTGCGTGTCTGTGTGTGAGAGAGAGAGAGAGAGAGACAGAGAGAGTGAATGAAGGATAGATCAGGACAGACGAGGACGGACAGACAGAGAGAGATGGAGGATGGATGGAGGATGGATGGATGGAATGGAGCAGCAGAGTGAATGATGGGAGAAACAAAGGCTCTCAAAGAAGGGCAGTGGAGGTACATATAGTGATTGAGAGAGAGAGGATGAGAGTTTGAGAGAGACAGACAGAGAGAGAGAGAGAGAGAGAGAGAGAGAGAGAGAGAGAGAGAGAGAGAGAGAGAGAGAGAGAGAGAGAGAGTTGTTTGTCCTCAGGCTGCTCTCTTCCAGGAAGAAGCACAAAGTGTGGGCGGTTAGAAGCATTTACCAATACTAACTGCTGCTGTTCCTGTGTGTGTGTGTGTGTGTGTGTGTGTGTGTGTGTGTGTGTGTGTGTGTGTGTGTGTGTGTGTGTGTGTGTGTGTCTAAACCAAATTATAAAACAGCAGAAAGAAAGCTACCTGACATATTGGAGAGAAGCAACCCAAAAGCAGAGCAAACTAGAATGCTATTTGGCCCTAAACAGAGAATACACCATGGCAGAATACCTGAGCAAGGTGGCCAACCCAAAACAAAGAAAAATCTTGACTAGGTACAGACTCAGTGAGCACAGTCTTGCAATCGAGAAAGGACGTCATAGACATACCTGGCTCCCTAGAGAAAACAGACTTTGCACCAACTGCACACAAAATGAAGTTGAAACTGAGCTACACTTCTTAACCACCTGTCCACTGTACCAAGACATCAGAGACACATACTTCCCACAGATCATAAACACCCAAGGACAGTTTGAAAACATGACCAATGATGAAAAACTCCCATACCTGCTGGGTGATGTAAAACAATGTGCAAACACAGCAGCAAGATTTGTGAGCTGCTGCGATAGGATATATCTGCGATATCAAATGGAATCCAACCACCTTAAAAAAAAAATCATTGTTTACTTTGCCTACACGTAACCTTGATGCATGCAAACGGTTACACTCTTTTCACCTGTACACATTTTGTTCTGATTGTATTGTATTGTATTGTATTGTGTACACTTCTTTGGCAATGTAAACGTATGTTTTCTCATGCCAATAAAGCCCTTTGAATTGAAAAATTGTGTGTGTGTGTGTGTGTGTGTGTGTGTGTGTGTGTGTGTGTGTGCGTGCGTGCGTGCGTGCGTGCGTGCGTGCGTGCGTGCGTGCGTGCGTGCGTGCGTGTGTGCGTGCGTGCGTGTGAGCGTGTGTGTGAGAGCGTTTGTGCGTGTTTGTATCACTATACTTGTGAGCACCAACCGTCCCCACAAGTAGTAGAATATGAGAAACTTGTGAGGAACCATTTTCCTGGTTTTCCAAGAGATTCTTTTTTTTTTTTCACGATTTTGCAACCCATTTTTCACCCAGTGTCAAATATCAAATGTAATCCTGGGCTCTGTTCTCCCTCTGCCAACCTGAGGTGAGCAAGGACTGACCTCATGCTTCCTTCTATGCATGAGGAGTCCAAGCCGCTTCTTTTCATCCGACAGGGGGGAGTTTTCCCGGTAGGACGTAACGCATGGAAGGAACACGTTATTCCAACCAGTTCCTTTCCCCTCCCTCAGGTGCCCCGGCTGGCCAGGGGGAGGCAGTATAGAGACCAGGACTTTATTGTGAGGGTACCTACAGTACATACGAACATGCAAACTCCCCACAGAAAGGCCCTTTTGCCAACCCCATATGGGCACTGATGACGCGGAGGAGAGAACACACCCTCAGCACCCACAGCGTCTCAGCGGGAATCGAACCTAGGACCTGCTACAGTAGCTGTGAAGCGACAGTGGTACCGACTGTGCCAATGTGCCCCCAGAAATGGATGTTTTAAAACAGAATATATATATTTTTAGCTAGGTTTAAAATTTGTAAAAGATTCATTTTGGGTTTAGGTTAGGATTACACATTAAATGGTAAATGGTGCATTTATATAGCGCTTTTATCCAAGGCGCTTTACATAGATTGTGCATTACATTCACCCATTCACACACACATTCATACACCAGTGGCGGAGGAAACCATGCAAGGCACCAACCTACTCACCGGGAGCAACTAGGGGTTCAGAGTCTTGCTCAAGGACTCTTCGACATTAACTCAGGAGGAGCCCGGATTCGAACTGGGAACCCTTTGGGTAACCCTTCGTGCTCTAATAACGGTTTCTCTACCCCTGAGCTATGCCGCCCCTACACATTTAAAGGTTGGTTTTAGAGTTATACCTGATTAAAGCGTCATTCCCACCAGGCACGATATTAAAAATCATTCACACGAGAGCAGAGTGTGTGAAAATATGTTAATGTGTTCATTTCTCCACACACCACTGTCATTATATAACACCTGTCAAACACACGTAGCCATGGCAACGCTGAATGTGACGAACAGCCTCATAATTACTTATACATGCCAGCTGCGCACAGGAGAAAATAAATATGTGGCGACAACATCATGCAACGTGTCTCTCTGGATGCGCTGTGCAAGGAGGACTGTTTAACACTTTTAACCTGCAGTGGGAATGTCGCATTTTTACAATTAACAAAACGCAGGCATTTAGCAGACGCTCTTTACCCAGAGTGACTTACAGAACACACGCAGTAAATCAAATGCAGAGAGACAGTGCAGTGCCTCAGTAACTATAGGATCAAAAGCACTCAATGAGTTATGGCTAAAAGGATAACACTGCATGGGATCCTGCACGGGGACTTGTGGTCCCAACATAACAACACTACATTGTACAAAGGAGAACAAGTGGCAGCAGTGTTGACCCCAACTTTCGTTGGGAAATGTACATTTACCTCCTGATAGATGAGTTTTTCAGGCCAGTTTTGAACAAAACCAGTGCTAAACATCCTTTAATGCAGTGGTTCTCAACCTTGTCAGGCCGCGACCCCCAAAATAATCATATGAACTGGGGACCCTGCACAAGCACTTGGAATTGTAGGAGTTCAGGCATTACATAACTCGAGTTTGACTCGATCTATTCCATTGTGAAAATAGCCGATCTACATGCTCACAACGCCTCGCAACACGGGGCGTTTGTGTTGTGAGCATGTAGATCTACTATTTTCACAATTTCTGCCTCTAATATTTGAAAATTTGACCAATGTTTGACCAGAGGTACTAAAAAGGTCTTTAAAGTCCTTAGATTGTCACTTTAGAAATGTGCAGATACCATGTATACTCTTATACTGTATGTTGGTCTATTTACTGTTGAGTGAGAAAACGATGTTAACATTTAGTTAATCATCTGGGGACCCCCCAAAATAATTTGGGGACCCCTCTGGGGATCCTGAGCCACAGGTTGAGAACCACTGCTTTAATGGATAGTGTCTGGGCATTCCACCTTATGGCGGGGGGACTTCAATGCGATGGCACCTATGGTGGCAGAGCAGTAGAATGACAACTTTCCCATGTCTGTTCTAAGTGTGGGTGGTACCAGATCATGGTGGCTCTCTCTAGTGTTGTGGCTGTGGGTGTCACTCACTTTGGAGAAGTCATTTGACTTACATGAGGGTGTTGACAAAGGAGGAAATCGTGTTCTTTGATTGACTTTCTTGATCACCTTTGATGCAATTTTTTCCTCCTGTCAGTTTATTGTCAATGAACTGAATCCATTTAAATTAGTATACATACAGCAAGGGCCTTAAGTGGTATAAGTGTAATTAAAATATGACGGTCTTTATGTCAGTCTAAGCACCACTCTGTCAGTGAGAGCGAGACGACCAGAGTGTTCCAATGCCAGGCTAGAAAGGACATGTTGTGGTGTTTGTGTTACAGTAGAGGAGAGGAGAGGAGCCTCTCAGCCCGCTAGAGAGCTCTTACAGTCACAGGCAGCCTAAACAGATGCAGGCTTAAAGCTGTGTGTCTGTCGGGGGAAATGGATGCATGGCATTTCAGGGCCTGCATGCGAACACAGAGCCCTGATTGACAGAAAGGATAGAGAGAGGTATTGGGGTCACAGTCCTCTATAAGTAGTCACCCCCCGCTCCCCGTAGCCAGGCAGGCCCGGTCCCCCACAGGGACGTGCTGGCCATTGGGAAAAGCGGACGGCCAGTTCATTCCCAGCTAGTCCAGGCCGGCCATTAGGAAAAGTTAAAATAAAATGTCGGCCTTCGTTCCATTTTGGGGGCTGGGCGGCCAACAAAGTAAATCGTCACTGTCGGGCAGAAACCTTGTATCTCCAAGTTTCAAATGTATAATTTTTTTCGCAAAGCAAAGCCCTGCTTCATCATATAAGGACGTTGCACAGAAAACAGCAGATCTACAAGCACACAACTTGTAGATCGGCTGTTTTCACTAGTTTAAATCATTTTTAAAATGATAAATACAAAACAAACGGTTTTGGACTTACAAGGTTTCCACCCGACAACGACGAAATATAACTCATGTACAGTAATTGGCCCACTGGCTTGTCACATGTCATGATCTGAAATGGCAAATCGTTGAGTAGCAACAGCGCTATAGAGAGAGATCTCTCTCTATAGCACGCAATGAGGGCCTCTCCAACCCTTTTTCCCGGGCTGAATCAGGGGCCCAGCACGTCCCTGGTCCCCCACCCTGGCTGGCGGCATATAGGAGCCCAACGCTAAAAGGGGGCTAAATAAGGTAGCTCCGGGTGGAATGCTATTTCACTGTCCTGTGGCTTAAAAGCTAATTTGCATCTGTTTCCCCCCGTTAACAGGGGGCTAAGCTGGAGCCTGACAGGCTGAATAACTGTCTCCTGTCCTGGCTGGCCCAGAGGCCCAGACTCTGAGGCCATGCAACGCTTCAGTCCCTCACACTATATGGACACAAAGCCAGCAGCACTGTGGCCACATTTTGTGAGAGTAATACGCAGCCAGGTCTAAAACAAAGGAAATTGATTGATATGTCCGCTGACCGCAATCCTGACCCCCAATTCCAATTGTAATTCAAGAGTGTCTAGCAAAGTTTGTGAAAATAGCAGATCTACAAGGTCACAATTCCTTTTTGATTAGCCAATTATATTTTACCCCCTTTTTCTACCCAATTTAGTTGTTGTAACAATGAATTCCTCCCCCACACATTTCTGTGTTGTCACTGTTTGATCTCTTGAAAAGTAGCGGTTGTGGACATACAGCAGGGGTGGGCAACTTTGATGATGGAGAGGGCCACTATATTTCTACCTTCACTCCAGAGGGCCACAATGCATATTGCTACGTCCTACTTTGTCACTTACTAGTATCTCATACAAAAGAAGCACAAATAGCAGATCTACAAGCTCAAAAAGCATCGCAGTGCGATGCGTTTTGAGCTTGTAGATCGGCTATTTTTGCTTCTTTTGAATTGGAATCGTGAAATGTAAAATTTTGATTTAATTTCAAACGCATTTAGTTATATACTCATGTTAATTTTATGAACCTAAATACAAATACATTGGACATAAAATAATAATAATAATAATAATACTATATAGACTTACGGAATTAAAGCAGGTCATGTTTGGAATTGTAGCAGCCGAAATCAATAATATATCAGTATTCTGATATTAACCTGAGGGCCGCATTAAGTGAAGGTGGGGCCGCAATTGGCCCCCGGGCCGCCAGTTGCCCATGTATGACATACAGGCTTTCCACCCGACAGCGAGAAAAGGCTTGTTAGAGGATGTTAAACTGGTCTCTCTGGAGGAGCCCAGAGTCTGAGGAACCACTTGAGGCTGTTTTAGAGGTGAAGGCAGGTTCATCACACATCATCACCTCAATAACAGTCAAAACACCACACTATCAAATACAAAATTAAATAATTCAGAGTGTATAAACTTGAGTGTAATTATTAAAGATTTTTTTTTAAATGGCAAGCAGGCAGCAAGGGTAGAGATATAAACCTTTATTGGTCCAGTGTGAAGCCAGGTATCATCAGTAAGTGCTAATTCTCATCACCTGTCCACATGCAGGAGGCTTTTCTATTTTACAAAAATCAAATCTAACACCCAGTCAAGTACAGTAAACATTAATACTAGGGCTGTCAGTCGATTAAAAATTTTAATCCCATTAATCGCATGATTGTCCATAGTTAATCGCACGATTAATCGCAATTAATCGCATATTTTGTATTTGTTCTAAATCTACCTAAAACTGATATTAATACTCATATCAACATGGGAGTAGACAAATAACTAAACCCCAACATCCCTATTCTAAGGGGATATTCACCAAATGTAGCAGATTTACAAGCTCATTACAAGATGCTACAAGATCTTGTAGATCGGCTATTTTTGGTGAAGAGAGTTGGTGTATAAATATAACTCAAGTACAGTGCAACTCGGGTGTTTTACAAAGCAAGCATGAGGCATTAGAGGGTCTAAATTGGTTTAACTGAAGTAATATTGATACATTCTAAATATTATCAAAATATTCTGAGGCACCCTGGACTGGTGTTATTGGGCACCCTAGTTCACTATGAGAAACCCAGCTGTTATGATGTAGAGAGTACTGATGGCTTGTTGGAGATGTGTGGCACACAAGCCACAGTCAGCCAGACCTGCCGGATTTCAGCCGGAGTTGGGCCAGAACAGCCGGATGTGGGCCATAACAGCCGGATTTGGGCCAAACCTGTTTGCTATGTGGGTTCTCTGGCCGTTGTTGCATGCATTTGGTGGTCACTGTTAGTGTGTTGGTGCGGGGGTCTGGGGGGCACTGTATAACGAACGTAGGCTAGTAGGCTACTATGTGCTCGTGTACAGTACAAGTTGGAGCGCTCCTGTTCTTGGGAGCTTGTGTGTCTGGGGCTTGCGCTGTCTGCAGATGTGCCGTTTCAACGCTTCGGTATTTGATGCGAGCATAGGATGCGAGTTGTCAGCGCATTCGCTTCCTCACTCTCTATACTACGGAGCGCACCGAGGCTCAAACATCAGCTGCATTAATCGCAAGTTAAAAAAATTAGTGGCATTAAAAGGATTGTGAGTTAACTAGTTAATAGCGCACTAAATTTGACAGGTATAATTAATACTAGTCTAAAACCCAATCAAGTACAAAAACAATAATACTAGTCTAAAACCCAGTCAAGTACAAACAATTATAATATACCATTACTAATAAGAACTAACAATCCACAATCTGACCCATCAGTCTGTAGGACATACACAATCATAAGTAGCCATAATCAATACACACAGCAGGTAAGGAACAGAAACTATTCATGTGAGCACAGTTGATTTGATTTCAACCATAACTTGAGTCCTCTGTAAAAGACATTACCATCCGTCTCTAGTTTTAGAACCGTAGGCAAAGAGTTCCAAAGGTCAACCCCCTTTACTGAGAACGCAGACTGTCGGAATGAGTTACTGCAGTTAAAAAGATACTTTTGAATACTTGTGTTTACTTGAGTATATTTGACCACCACTGCACTGCATACAAATACAGAGATGCAGACTCGCCGTGTTTGACAAAACCTACAGGAAGCCTGAAGTTTTGTCTGAATTTCTTGATTAAAGAAGTTTTTTTGTGCCTTCATCCAGTCTTTGGTGTTATACTGCGAGTCAGCGTTATTATGAAGATCTGGTTTTGAATAAAATGTGCTGACGAATGATGTCATGCCCATAGAATATAAATAGCTCAGCTCAGCCCAAGAATAATAGCTGTGGGGTCAAAATCAACAACGGTTACATAATCGCCACCAATGGTGACTGAAAACGTATAGAAGTAACGGCTAATTTATTCTTGGTCGAATGTACAAAAGAAAAACTGTTGTTAATCAACAATGATTAACAACAATGATTAACAACAAATTAATTGTTGTTAATTGGTACAAATTACAAGGTTTAAAAGCTAAAATCCAATGATCTTTTTTACATAATTAGTTTTAATTTATATGTTATACTATCAATAAAAATCATAGTGTTTTGCCAATTATTTGGGGGCCCACTTTCAATATCACCACAGCCCACCAGTGGGCCCCAGAATAGCTGTTGTATGGATAAAGTTCCATTGTTGGTACTAGTAGAAACTTATCCTGACTTCAGAAACTATAGACTATTAGACCAGTAAGACGCCGTAAGGGCCCTAAGCCCCTTCTCGCTTCTCTGGGGAATTCCCAGATATGGGTTTAATATTGATAACATCGTGGATCTCCATATATGGGCATAAAAGGGACAAGGACAGGATTTCATTTGCAAGTGTGACTCGCGTCGCGACAACCACATTGGTTATCATGAGACTGACACATTATGTCCATATACAGATTGCTGTTTCAACTCTTGAGTATTTACTGCTCTTTTCCTGTTTTACCTTTCTAATTGTTATGGAGAATGGAGCGTATTTTTGCAACCACTCCATTCCCATTCAAAAGCAGAATCCACCTTCATAGGTAGATTAAGTAGATTTCATGGAAGGCCATAGAAAATGCAAAAAATTGCTGATCTAAAAGCTCAATGCTCTGCAAGTCCCCTGACAAAAAGTTTTGAAATGACATCTCTATGGGCATTCCCAGATATGGGCTTAATATTCATGACATCAGGGATCATATATGGAGCGTGACATGAGGCGTGACGCATGGACGGACGGACAGACAGACATGATCGCAACTATAGGGTGATGTCATCAGGGCCATCCTGTCATAGGTCTTACTGGCATTCCAGTCCAATGCTTGCACAAGATGCACCGAGGGAATTGTACAGCCTGCCTTCCTGCCTGTCTTGTCTGGTTTGTCCATACTTCTACAAGCCTGACTGAAAACAGCTGACTATAATAATGTGTACATCAGGAATCTGAATGAAAAATCAGTTGAACATGAACTTGACCTCTGACTGGATGGAGCCAGGTGCAGCGTGTTGTGATGTTCAGCTGACTTGTGTTTGGAGGATCTGATCGATCAATGTGGGACCAGTGAAGCCTGGATGAACTTTGACTAACTTTCACAAGCGTCTTCAATCGAACCGGAGGGTGGGGGTGGGGGGACTATTCAGTTATTGTGGATTCAGCATAACTTTTCCCCCCACAATTTCATACCTCAGCTGCTGCAAGGGAGTTATCCAATGGACTGGAACAAAGTACTGTATATGCTAAAGCATGCGTTTCCAAATGCCAAATCTTTATGTGATAGGAAGTTTTCTATGTATTTATTCATGTATTTATTTATTTATGAATGTATTTATTTATTTGTTAGCTTATTTATTTATTACATTAAAGCAGTACATGTAAGCACTATGTAACTTTCCTCTTCTACCCCGGATTTGAACCCGGATTCCTGCTTAATTAAGAGTTAACATTTTTAAAGAGAATTTGGTCAGAATTTATTGAGAGGATCACCCCTTGAGATGCAGCATCTCATTTTAGAGGGGGTCCTAAACACATAAGTGAACACATACAAACAGTACAAAAATACATAAGTGAACACATACAGTACCCAACACTGTGTGTGTGGCTAACTTCAGCTGGGTCACCACCCACTTAATGAACTGGTGGGTGTGGCCACATAAAAAAAAACAAAAAAAAAAAACATTTTAACTCTTTTTGTACACTTTTTTGGAAAAAAATCCTTCTAGTATAATCATAATACCTGATAATCATTTTTTTTAATCTAAATGTTTCAATAGAAGAGCAGGGAGACAAAATAAAACCACCCCACTTATGTTATATTGTGTTAACATACTCTACCATACAGAGTGGATACAATGACATGTTATTCATTAAATGTAAGGCTTTAACTACTTGAACCCTAGCATCCCTATTCTGGGAGGAACATTTGAAAATGGCAGACCTACAAGCTTGCAACGTGTCGAAGTTGCAAGCTTGAAGATGTGAGCCAGGGGGAAAAAAAGAGCAACCCGAGTACAAAGGTCAAAAGATTGTGGGCACTATTTTCATCCATACTAAACCCTAACCCATCAACTTCTTTGCCTTTTTTACTATTTTGAAAAACATTTTAAAATACTTCAAATAACCGATCTACATCAACACATTGTAAGCTTGTAGATCAACTATTTGAACTATTTAAAAATGTTTTTTAAAATAGTAAAAAAAAAAAAAAGGCAAAGAAGTTTAGGGGTTTACACAACAAAAAACATGAATTTACTCAATACTGATGATAATGCTGTCAAATGGTAGTCCCTGCTTCATCTCTCTCTCTCTCTCTCTCTCTCTCTCTCTCTCTCTCTCTCTCTCTCTTTCTCTCTCTCTCAGCTAAGGGGTCATAAAAACAGCTGACACATGAAAGAATAAATGAGATTTGCTTCCATACTTACTGCATGATACAATTAAGCCATTAACATCCAAACATGCCCCGTGGCATGGCATAACATGCTGAGCAGGCCCGGATGACCTCCACTTCCAAGATCAAGATGACAAGAGAAATAGATCTAAGTGACTATGTAAATAGAGAAATAGATCTAATAGACTATGTAAATAGAGAAATAGATCTAAGTGACTATGTAAATAGAGAAATAGATCTAATAGACTATGTAAATAGAGAAATAGATCTAAGTGACTATGTAAATAGAGAAATAGATCTAATAGACTATGTAAATAGAGAAATAGATCTAATAGACTATGTAAATAGTGTGCTGGGTTCATCACTGGGGCAGACTGCTCAACTGGCTATAGCGTTTCAATAGACTAAAGTGACATGCATTTCAATCAGTGTTACCAAGTCTCCTTACTTTTTGGGGGCTTGTTTCTAAAGTGTAGTTGCTTATTTTTGGGATACTTTCCTAAATGTTGTTTAAACCAGTGGTTCTTAAACATCATTATGTCAAGGACCCCCAAAACTAATAATATCCGCCTTACTATGTAACTTTTAATGAATAACATGTCTTTTCAAATGTGTGTAGGTTTAAAGTGCGTGGCTAGTCGCTTTTTTTTTGGGGGGGGGGGGGGGGGGGGGCTTGTTTTCATAGACCTGGTTGCTTATTTCTCTGACCAAATCTGGAAACACTGGTTTCAATCTACAGTGTATAAGAAATACATCAGTACTGTACTTTATACTTTATACTGTATACTGTAGGGTTGGAAATTGGTGGTGGAAAGTGCAGAGTCGATGGCCGGCCGGTGGCCGCGATGCTCATGCATGCATTCATTTTATATCAATACTGGATATGATCGGACTGTTTCAGCAAGAAATGTCCGTTGACAGCTACACACAGAGGCATTTGCCTCTCTCTAATAGGCTACGGAGCTTAAACACAGACACACAGACAGACACACATACAGTAGATTTGGCTAATTTATAGATAGATGATGGAAAAAACAACTATCTCCACATTACTAGTCAAAAACCTCCACTTGAGCTGTATTTTGGTAAAGTGATGATAACATAAGGACCCCTTGTAAGTATCTGACAATGTATAAAGTCACCATACCAACTTTGATGCGGCAGTATTGTGTTGTTTTAAAAACATGTTTTTCTTTTTTCTTTTGTCATTTCCTGACAAGTTTCGGACATGGTTTCTGACAGCATACTGTAGATAGGTTTCTCTTCCAGGGCTCATCAATATGTCTGCACGTGGCAAAGACTTGGCCTTGTCCGTGGCAAATGTTCTTTTTTTTTACACTGTAGCAACTCATAATGTAATAACGGCTCATAATGTAATAATTTAAATGTAATAAAAACTCATAATATAATAATCAGCTCATAATTTAATAAAAAAGGTTGAGCATAAAGTATGTAATATGTGTTGCTTTAAGAACCACACGTAGTGTATAATGTAAACAGTTCATAATGTAACAATGGCCCATATTGTGGAGATAAGTCTTACATTGTCATATGTACTAGTTAGTACAAATGTATCATGTATACTGCCAGTATCATGGTCAGTATCACGTCAGTAACGTGACCACAATAAGGTCAGTGTCATGGTCAGTATCATGGTAAGTATCATGGCAAAATCATGGCCAGTACAATGGCCAGTTTCGTGATCAGTTTCATGTCAGTTTACTGTATGTCAAACTGTGTTCAAAGTAAATACTGTATAGTGTGGTGTCTTCAACAGGGGGTCCGGGATCCCTTGGGGGTCCTCAGAGTTACTACAGGGGGGCCGCCAAATCTTTGTGTGATAGGATAATTATTTTGAAATTAACAACGTGTACCCTCACATTCCAATTCTGAGGAGAACTTTAGCCAAAAATAGCCGATCTTCAAACTTGGTAGATCCCCATATGTGGGTCCCAGACCAATATTTTTGGGTCACAAGTAAATACCCCTTCATACATTGTATTATTCTCAAAAGATTTTCAACATATTTAACACTTGGGTTGCCAAAAACCAGGAAGAATTACCGCGGTGCAGCGCCACGGCCCCGGTATCACGTCCAGGGACGTGTTAGCGGGTTACCATGGTAACCAGGTAAATAGGTGCTGCGGCGGCCACTGGTGAGTGAAAAAAAACCTCGAAAGCCGTGCCCTGCTGGTCCTACTTTCTCATTCACATCCCATTCTATCTTTTCCATGTAGATGTCAAGGTATCACTTTTTAAAGCATTCTGTACACCATTGTACACTGCCCACTTGTGGAGCAATTTCAAGGCTAGCCGTATGCAAAAGCTGAAGGTGGCTTACAATGACGCATTAAGGTTACTGGTTAGGGTACCGAGATGGCACAGTGCCAGCCAGCTGTTTGTTAACTTGGGGGTGCCCACTTGTCAAGCCCTGTTAAGAAACGTAATGTATATGTGTCGTCTAGAAGAGTCTGAAAACAGTATCATTGTGATCTTAACTAACCCTGTGAAGTGTTCCAATCGGTTCTCGTCCATGCTCAGGAGACATTGGCGTAACAGCCTCTACAGACTGTGAGCATATATTTATATATTCTCTTTTATCTGACTTTTGTACTTGCACTTATTATTATTTTTATTTTTATGTTGTTATTGTTTTTATATGTTTTATGTTTTCGTCATTTGTACATGGACCTGAGTCTGAAATAAAGATTGATTATTTTCCTCCCTTTGATTTCCCACATGGCTCGTTTGGTCAAAACGGACCCATTTTCTATGGACTGTATCTGACTCATACATCACCGCGGTTGTATTTCTTTCTTTTCCGTGAAAGACAAGACTTTGAACGGCCGTGAACGGGGGCCGCCGCGCGCCTAACGTCACCACCGAAGATCTGATAAAAACAATAGAAATGATACACAGCAGTTAATCTATATTAGTTCTGACTCAACTATGACAGCCCAAGTGTTTAAAAAAAAAGCTAATTTGTCACAAGTTAAAAACGAAATTGAATGTTTTTTTTGTCTTTTTTTTCACAAGATCAAGGAACAAGACAACTATAATTAGTTTTTGTATTACTTATGGTTATTTATTATTTAATTTGAGTTATGGTTTACTTGGGTCGCATGACAGGCTTGTTTTGTTTCGTTATGTCGTAGACAGAAAATAAAAATAGCAACATGTTTTGACAAGAAAGTCTTTATCATGTGTTGTTGAAGGAATTATGTTTACCTATTTGAAAAGACCAATCATAAAAGTGTAAACTCATTGACTGCCATGAACCGAGTCTCCCAAGATATTCCCAATATATTCCCAATGGTCCAGGCTGCCAAGACCGAGTTCCACGAGTTCCTTATTTTTGACTCTGGATGGCGCTGTTCGCTAGCTTATGGGTCACCATTTATCTCCGGGGTAAACGGCAGGTCATCTGACACATTGATGATGTTACCAGACCAGAAACAGCGTTTCTGTTTAATTTGGGGGAAAAAAATGGAAAAAGCCTTTCAGTGGGAGTCTATGGGACGAGTGGTGGAAAGCGAGGTGGACGCGGAAACAGATATCTTTTGAGTGGATCGTCGTGAGTGGACACCCATGGGCATCTTTTGAGCCCTCCTGCGAGGAAATCGGAGCATCGTGGAATATTCTCGGAACTTTCAAAGGTTAGTGAAAATCTCTGAAAGCGTGGCAGGGAACGTCTTAAGTTGAAAAACAATGTTGGCAGTCAATGAGAGATAAAAGATAAGACCTTTATTGATCCAGCTTTGTAAATCCAGGTTCCACAGTCTGTGCAACACACAATATACACCACTTTACAGTATCTGTACACATGAGCAGTGCTAGCATGGTGTAGACAACTAGAAATACTGTTCCTACGAAACAGTGTGGGCTCGCATGGAACACCATGTATGGGCACAAAGATCTACCCTTTGGCTGCTCCTCATTGGCTAAGGGCCCTGCCTTTGTACTGTCGTTTTTTTGGAGAATAAACTTAACCTATGAAGATTTAGTATAACATACTGGTCTCGCCTTTCAGCGAGCCCAACATTAACAGTACAAGAGAACACATAACATAATCGCTGGTTTCAATATTAGATACATCTGGACTAGATATGGCCTGATTGCGTCCAGCCGTGCGTAATTTGCCGTGCGTAATTGTGAATTGTGGAGCAGAGTAGAACAACGGAGGAGAGAATAATGCATCTCTTTGACAGCATGTCGTGTATTATTTCCACAAGTTGTATTTTCTCAGAGCACAGCGTTGCTGTATCAAAAGAGCTATGTTGCCGATCTGGTGCGAGATAATAAAAAGAAAACAGTTTGCCCGTCGCTATTCATTCCTCAGCCTGAGTCTGAGACCACCACATCGCGCTGGCTCTGCTGCTTCTTTGGCCAGCTCTCAAGTAGAATAACAACTCGTCGACGCATTTCCTCTCCAAGCGGTTAACTTCAAAATAAGAGCTCCCTGTCATATGATCAAGGCAACTTTCAAGTCACATGAACTGATTTTATTTTTAAGTCTAGTTTACAAGTAGTAGGAAGTATGGACTCAATAAGAATTACATGACAGTCACAGTCCAGCGCTCTCATACCGCACCACAGTAACTGGTGTGATAAAAAAATAATATATTTTTGACGGCTCGACTCAAACAATTGGCGTCGATTCCGGGAGCTTAAAACGACGCGTCGATTCGTCGATTTTTAGAGGACAGGCCTACCTACATCTTGACACAAACGTCTCAAAGTTGTTTTGTACGTCCAGGGTCCCGTTGCCCAAGCTTCACAGGACGCGCTGTGATTGGCTAGCAGGACGATTGGTGAAATTGATTCATGAATAGCACTCATTCAGCACCGCTCAGTCATGGTTTCCAGTTCCCACCTGATGTCATGTGGGAGTTCAGACTCCTCCAGACCATGCTGAGTGACTGCTAGCTTGCATAACGTCTTCAGGCTAGGATTTAAGTCCAGGATGTACAGGTCAGCAGAAGCACAACCGTTTTCTTTGTCTCCTCCATGGATGATAATACGATCTCCCACCATGCAACAGATCATCCCAGACATCTTACACAGGTGTTTCCCCTTGGTCTCAACCTGCTTCCAGGAAAAGGTCTCCGGACTGAATTTCCACAGATCATTGAAGTACTGGTTCCCTTTGAGGCCTCCAAATACGTACAGCTCTCCATTGTAGGCAAAGGCTGAATGACTTGAACGTTCTGGAACAGGCTGTGCAGAATGTGTGTTCAGCCAGCTGTTGGTCTCTGTGTCAAACACTCTGATGCTGTTGTTGTAGCATTCATGTGCAAATATAAACATCTTTGTTCCAATGATGGTGGCAGAGTGACCTGCTGATGCAGGTGGTGGTGTTCCTCTGGTGTTAATTAAAGACCAGGCCATTATGCTGGTGTCCAACTTGTACATGTCATTATTAGTATATCCAGTCTGCTGGGTGTAACCTCCATACACATACATGACCTTCTCCAGGACACAGGCTGAGTGGTAGCTCCTTGCTTCTGGAATAGACCCAGAAAGATTGGGTTTGACCCAGCTGTGGGTGTCAACATCAAATGCATAAAGCACGTTGCAGTAAGGATAACCTCCTCCCCAGATGTAGACAATTTCTTCTACCAGCACAGATGTGTGGCCATAGCGCCCAGAGGGAACCTCAATGGGTCTTTGTCCTCTTCCATTTGTCACTGGGGGCAACTTCCTCCAACGAAAAGACACCGTGTTGAAGATGTGGACAACCATCTGATGACTGTTCAGGTAGTTGTTGGTCCCTCCAAATGAGTACAGCTTGTGTCCAACTACCACAGCAGCATGGTAGTACTCTTTAGGTCCTCCTTTCAGATCTATTGTCCAGTGAAACATTTCACAGCAGCACCACGGTTAACTAGTGCAACACATTTACAGGATATGCTGTTAAACAACAGTTTAATTAGTTGGAATAGTTGTTGAATGACATTAGTTTATTGGACATTTACTTTTAAAGAACAGTACATTGGTTGTGTTGACAATGTTGTGATGTCATTGCGTGATGACAGAGTATTTGGAATTTAGATCCATCCAGACTAGTACAGAGCCCTGGTGGATCCCAGTCAAGTATAGAGGGTTTAAGTGGCTAGACTGTCATGATTACATCAACCACAATGTGAATATTATGCAGCGTTGAAGTGACTTAACACCTGAGGCAGATTATGTCTTTTAAATCATAAAACTTTTCTGAAGAATATATGTTAATAGTGCTCAAACCAAATTATATATATATATATATATTATATATATATATTTGGCAATAGACCCCCATCTGAAAATTATATTGCATCTAAGTGCAATATAAGCTTTAGGGGCGAGGCTGCGCTGAAACAACAGAGACACAATATGTCTATCTATGGGTATTCCCAGATATGGGCTTAATATTGATGACATCAGGGATCTCCATACATGGGCATAAAAAAGACAAGTACAGAATTAATTTGAATGAATTCTTTCTTAGCCATATATGGAGCGTGACATGAGGCGTGACTGACTGACGAACATGAGCTGCGGGTTTTCATTGTAAATGTGACCTACGGTCGCAATAAATTACATTATGATCTTCTATTGTCTCCACCAGGCCAAAAGGCATGGCCGAGATTAGCTATAGGCTCTGTGCTGATTGTATTGACTGCAAGAGAAGTAGCCTACATGCAGAATGTATTCAACCTTTTCACGATATTAAGCTTCTCTCCAAATGCACTGGGGAAGAAAATAATTTGACATATGTAGTTTTTTTCCCCCTTCTTGTTTTTACACTGCAATGCAGAGGATTACTACGGGCTGGGGGTACAAATCCCAGATGAGTGCCGTTATTATGTGGCTTTAAAAGGTTAGACCATACATGAATGATGTACTGCCTTGGAAAATGACAGCGCTCTTGAAGACCTTTATACTATCATGACAAAACCCTGCTGTTAGGTCAGGCTTTAGATCAAATGAACCTGCCCTGGTAGCCGCTTGTTTTCAGGGTATGAGTGAGCAGTGGCGTCAGTTCAGCAAAAGCTAAGGTATGGCAGCATGACTGGTGTCTTGCACGCGCACGAAGGTGCGCGTGCAAGACACCAGTCATGTTGCCATACCTTAGCAACAGGCATGATGAATTTATTTTAAGAAGCTCATTTTATTATTTTCCCCTATAGCCAAGGTATGGCAGCTGCCATACCTTGCCATACCCAATTGACGCCTCTGGGTATGAGTTGCCCAGGTTTCATCCAAACCGATCCGGTTCAATTGCCATGATGCTTTCTGAATAGAATGTGACACAAGTTGGTTATGGTCATTTTTTAGTTTTTTATGTATTTTCAAAAAATCTGAAAACTTTGCATGTTGGTCCCCTGGCACAAACATACGGCAAAAATACATATTAATTAAACAGTGAAAGAATATTAACAATATGTATTCCCTGTACAGTCCTTCACAATTCAGAGCATACCGTGTGTGTGTGTGTGTGTTGTGTGTGTGTGTGTGTGTGTGTGTGTGTGTGTGTGTGTGTGTGTGTGTGTGTGTGTGTGTGTGTGCGTGCGTACGTGCGTGCGTGCGTGTGTGTGTGCATATTAATGCTAATTATCCTCTAATACATGTCTAATGTTTTTAAGTGTGGTGATTTGCATGTAATGGACTGTTTAATGTGTATTTGTTAAAGTGTGGGACTAATAATGTGGCCTGTAATGTTTAATGTATGTTTTGTTTTTTATGTATGCATGTTGTTTTTAGATGTGGACCCCTGCTGTGCTTTTTAGGGCAAGACTAATGGGCTTCCTAACAAATACCAAAACAAATGAGGGGGGGGGGGGGGGGGGGGGAACTGTGCAATGCAAAATATAGTTTTAATGCCGTCTAGAGCAGGGTTTCTCAACCTGTGGGTCAGGACCCCCAGGGGGGTCCCCAAATGATTTTGGGGGGTCCCCAGATGATTAACTTAAATAATGTGCAACATTGTTTTCTCACTCAACAGTAAACAAACCAACATAAAGTTTAAGTGCAGAGAGGCAATTTAACAACGTTTTGATACCTCTATAGAACCGTGTAAAACAAAAAGTAATGCCTCAACTCTTAGTGCTCATCAGGGCGTGGGGGTCCCCAGTTAAAATGTGATTATTTTGGGGGTTGCGGCCTGAAAAGGTTGAGAACCCCTGGTCTAGGGCAGGGTTTCTCAAAGTGGGTGCCATGGCACCCTATAGGGCGAGTCCAGGGGTGCCACAGAATACTATGATAATATTTGGAAATCATCAATATCACTTCAGTTTAACCACTTTAGACCCTCTAGACTTATTACTAGCACTGTACTTGGTGCGTTCTTTTTCAACCTACACCACATCTCTTCGCCAGAAATAGACATTCTACAAGCTTGTAGATCTGCTATTCTTGGCAAATCATGTTCTCCCCAGAATAGGGTTACTGGGGTTCAAGTGGACAAACATATCGTTATTTTCGTACTATTTTGAAAAACAATGCCGTGTGCGTACTATTATTTTTTATTTTCACAGGTGTCGCCACTGGGTCCCTGCTTTCTCTCTCTCTCCTCTCTCGGCTATTTTTGCTGCTTTTGTGTGACAACGTAGTATGAAGAACAGACGAAAAAAATCATAACTAAGAAAGAAAAATCATAAATAAATGTTGCACAAAGTAGTGAAAGAAGGAGATCCACAAGCTCGTAGCTCAACTATTGTCACTATAGTGCATTATACTAATAGAAAATAGGAAAGGTTTTGGACATACAGCACAAGTTTTCCTCCAAACAGCAACAATATATGTTTCATTCATTCATTCATTCATTCATTGATATAGTCATGATAGATGTATTATAAGCACATATTTACTGTTGATAGGATTTACACTTCATGCATGTACATACATTGATTGTGACCGTCAGGTCGCAGTTACTATCAAAACCTCCACCGGCTGTCAGTCAGTCTGTCAGTCACACGTCACACTTTTGCCCTGCACATATCTCCGCAACCGTTGCCCCGATCCATGCCAAATTTTGCGCACACACACTCCAATCAATTCTCACATGGCCCTCTTCTAGCGCCAACATGAGGCCGATTCTTGCAAAACACATTTTTGGACACTGCTCCTACACATATTGCCCTAAAATCACGCAAATCGGTACACACTTGCTCTACAATCATGTCATCAACATGGATCTGTCCCATATAGCACCACCATCAGGCAGATTTTTTTCAAACACATTTTTCGACACTGCTCCTACAGATTTTGCCCTAAAATCACGCAAATTGCTACACAGTATGTCTACACTCATCTCATCAACATGGATCTGTCCCAAATAGTGCCACCATCAGGCTGATTTTTTCAAACAAATTTTTGGACACTGCTCCTACACATTTTGCCCTAAAATCACAATTAGCGAGTCTGAGACTGGTTTATAGACTGTATATACATGAACCCAGTGCAAATGTCTAGGGCTAGAATCTGAGCTCAATCTACCTTTTATTTGTCTTTGGTTTGTATCATGGCTCTTATGTACCTCTCCTGTATTTCCCTCAATTCTGTTTTTCCAATTCAGTTTATTATTGCCACAACAAGTTTTCAGAAGACGCTTTACATACAGAGCAGTGTGTGTGTGTGTGTGTGTGTGTGTGTGTGTGTGTGTGTGTGTGTGTGTGTGTGTGTGTGTGTGTGTGTGTGTGTGTTTGTGTGTGTGTGTGTGTGTGTGTGTGTGTGTGCGTGCGTGCGTGTGTGTGTGCGTGCGTGTGCGTGCGTTAGAGAGACAAACAGCATGTCCCCCAGGATAAATCTGGTGTCTGTCTGACCTTTGGCATCTCCATGGCCATCACAAACTCACCTTGCCTCCTGGAGACGTACAGATGTGTCATTTCAAAACCTCACACGTCCTACCATTGACAAGACAGTAGATTTTCATGGGATTTTCAGAACATTGAGCTTGTAGATCAGCTATTTTTGCTATTTTATGACCTTCTCTGACTTCAAAGTTTAAATCTACCTATGAAGGTGGATTCTGCTCTTCAATGGGAATGGAGTGGTGTCTTTACATTTGCGAGTTTCTGCAAAAATACGCTCCATTCTCCATACAAATTTGAATTGCAAAACAGGGAAAGAAACCTGTGGGAAAATACAGGAAATTTTTAGGAAAAGCGCAGTAAATGCTAAAGAGTTGAAACAGCACGCCTCATAAACTATACACTTGTGAGCGTGCTTGTGTGTGTGTGTGCGGACGGACGCGAGTGTGTGTGTGCGTGCGTGTTAGAGAAAGAGAAACAGCATGTGCTGAAGGAGAATGCTAAATGTTAAATTAATGATATAAAATATATTTCCATACACATTTCAAATAAATAGGCAATATTTAGAGAGAGTTGCTCTGTGACTTATCCGTAAGTCACAGCTATGTGCAGGCTGGTCATCTTGTGATGCAGGACACTACAACATTCTATCTATCTATCTTTAGAGACACATTTTTGGCAATATTTGTGATGTGTATTTCATGTGAAATACATGGGGTATAATCTGTTCCTGCACGTGGGCTGGAAATAGACGGAGCAGAAGGTCTTCTCCCCGTGTAGCAACAGTTTGTTTTGTGTCATTGCTTCACATAGAGAGACACCATATGGTTGTGGAGCAAATCACACCGTGCAGAGACACTTCAGTAAGGTGCACTGTTATTCTGTGTTTAATCTACTGTCTTGATAAAGGACACATTATGCTAAAGCACTAAACTGCTCTGAAAGTTGGACAGCCTTTGTCCCTCTACATCAATAGTTATGTCCATCAGTCCATGAATTAAATACCAAGGACTTCCAAGTTCCAACGTAAAAAAAGACTGTAAAAGGTCTTATTTTGGATGTTCCTTTTAGGCAGGGTGTTTTACCTGGAACTTGTACTGTACTACATTTCTATTATATTGACTATACTTGTTCTGTTCTCCATTCTTGTCTCAATAATCAATCAAATCAGATGTCTTCCCCCAAAATAGCCGATCTACAAGCTCACAAGGCTTTTTTTCATCAATTGAATACTTTATTAGTCAGAACAGCACGTGGTACAGGCAGACATTAAAGGAGGACTTCACCACTTTTCAACCTATCTTCATATAATGGGTCCTCACTAATGTTCATGATGAAATAGCATTTACTTTTTCCTATTCAGTGGGCACTTCAGAAACCCGTCTACCAGTGACATCATCGATGGAGAATCCAAGCTAATAGAAATTGCAGGTTTTCTATTCCTGAAAGGTTATAATGCTATAATGGAAGCCATCGTTCCTGAGATAATAAAAAATCTTTTTTAAAAGAAATCTTGTTAAAACGATGATGTCATTGGTAGGGCAGGTTTCTGAAATGTCCACAGCCCACAGACAGAGTAGATTTTTAGTCGCTATTTTATCATGAACATTAGTGAGGACCCAGGGACGTGCTGGCCATTGGGAAAAGCGGGACAACTCCGGAACGTCCGGTCCATTCCCGGCCTGTCCAGGCCGGCCATTAAAATAAATGGCCGGCCCACAAAGTAAATATAAGTCATGTAATTGGCCCACTGGCTTGTCTCATGATCTGAAATGGCCAATCTTTGAGTAGCAGCAGCACTAGAGAGAGATCTCTCTCTCTATAGCGCTGAGTAGCAGCAGCCCACAGAGCCATCACATTGGCCCCACTGGCTTGTCTATCATCAGAATACCGGCCCACTACTCCCTAGCTTCCTTGACTATTCCTAGATGGTCTACACATCATTAAAGTTTCTTTATGCCAGAAAAACCATGAGACCTAAAATCACAGTAACCGCTCATTGGTTAGTATTTAGGGCCTCGCAGCGCACCCGGAAGGCGAAAATAATCTGCTCCTTTTCCCGGGCTGAATCAGGGGCCCAGCTCGTCCCTGTGAGGACCTATTATATATGAAGAGGTTGAAAAGTGGTGAAGTCGTCCTTTAAGGCTAAAAAAAGGACAGCCCAAAAAAGACCCGTATCACAAACATGACACGTTGTGAGCTTGGCTAATGTTCCCCACAGAACGTGGATTTATATGTCTTATGACATGGAAAATAGCAGACAAAAGCCGATGCTGACGCACCGCAGATGGGCTATTTTATGCAAGCGACAACGTCGTGCGATGAAGCATACAATCCGGCTTGGAGAGTTGAAATCTGCACCAATGTGATGCAATACCCCCTGCTTGGGTTTTTTTTGGGTGGGGGGATCCATTCTTTCTTGTCACAGTTGTTCTTTCTGCAGGCCCCAGACAAAAGGGTTGTTCAATTATGCATCAGAGTCACGTCTCATTTCATTATCCGCTGTTCTTTCATCATCAGCCGCCGAGTGTGTTTTCTCCACTTGATTCACAAGCGTTCCGTTTACGGTGCCGCCTCCAGAATATATTTGGTGTGGGTGAATATGAAATAAAATAAAAACGGTAGGTGGATCTATTGTTTATGGCTGGATTATAGCGTTGAATAATCTCCTTCCAGAGGGGACGATGATGTGAAAACAATGGGAGACGTGGTCGGGGGTGTCGCACCACATTCTGGGCCCTGGGTACAAGGATTCACTGCGGGGCCCCCATGAATGTTCTTCATAGGGGGAGGGGGGGGTTTAACCCATTTAGACTGGAAACGCATTATTAGGCTTTATTTTGTGCTTTAACTGTTGAAAAATAGCAGATAAACAAGCTTACAGTGTGGCACTGAGTGCCACGCTGCGAGCTTGCAGAACTGCTATTTTTGAAAAATCTTGAACGTTTTTGTGCAAGTCTTTGAAATTATTTCAAATCCTTCTAAGGTTTTTTGAAAAACCTATGTTTCTATGTCAGTGGTGCTCAAACCTTTTCATGTGAAGGACCCCCAAAATGATATGTATTAGGCCATGGACCCCCGTCTCAAAATATATAGTTCCAGGGACCCCCCAGAAGCAAAATTTGAGTTACAAATGTTCGCTTAAAAAAATACATACGTATAGATTTGCACGCATTTTCACTACTTTTCAAAAATAGCAGATCTACAAGCTCGCCGCGCTGTGAGCTCGTATATCTGCTATTTTTCAATAGTTAAAGCATAAAATAATTAAGGTCCCTCCACCTTGGGCCCTAGTAACTCAGTCCCACTTTTCCCCCCCTTGTGACACCCCTGGAGACGTGGTTGAAAGGTAGACACTGTGCTGTCACATTCTCTGACAACCCAAAGCAGCGAGAGGATTTATTGTTTTGTTTCTTATGTTCCCTTTCCCCCACGACAAGACGAGAAACAAAAGCATAAAACATGTATTTTTGCTATCATATTCAAGTTTTCTTTCCCGCTGCCTTATATTTTCCATCCGTCATTTTGTCTGCAACTTGTTTGTTGAAAGAAGATCCAAAACGTTACACGCACCACAACACCCGAAGGACGAGTCGAGCGAGGATAAGTAGGTTGTGTTTTTGTTTTTAACGATGGGCCCTCCAGCTTATTGGTTCATAATATTGTTGCTGTCGGGCAGAAACCTCGTATCTCCATATTTATTTATTTAGTTTTTTCGTAAACCAACGTCCTACGTGATCATAAACTACAGCATCACACAGCAGCATCAAAGGGTGTTGTTTTTCATTGAAATCCTGAAAAGTAACATTTTTGGTTGGGCTGGGACTTTAACTGATTAATTGCGATTAATTAATTACAGAGAATTAACAAATTAACAATTAACAAAACAATTAATGTATTTTAATCGCACTTAGTTTTTGCACCACAGAACCTTCAGTTTCGGGCATACTGATCATAGCGATGCACCAACCAAGAAGAGACAACAAACGCAAAGGGAGAAGTAGCCGATCAGAGCACTTTGGTTGGCCCAGTGGATGTGACATTTAGATTTAAAAAACTCACTCGTTGATTCACTTGTACAACAAAATGTGTTTTACTTGCTTCTCAGGTCAAATATCGATGTGCAATTAAAATGCGATTAATTGCGATTAATTAATCACAGAGCCTGTAATTAATTAGATTAAAATTTTTAATCGCATCCCAGCCCTAATTTTTGGACATGACATGTGAGTGTTTGACATGACGGTGGGATACTTATTGCACTAACTAGCATTGACTGTTATGGTCACTTTGATTTGGGCACTGTACTATATTGATGGTTGTGCTTAATGACACTTTATGTATATATATATATATTTATATATATATTATTCGTTCCTTTTCTTGGTGTACCTTGCTCTTTACTGTACTCTGTTCTTGTTTTTCTTTTATCTTTTTCATACTTCTCTGTAACTTTGTAAATAACCTTATACTGCTGTGCTGCCTCTGGGCAACTGATTTTCCCTCTTGGGATAATAAAGGTATCTAGTATCCACCTGACAGTGGCGTTATATATTGTGTGCCAAACACTGTGGAATTCAAGCTTTCTTTTATTGGACGTCTTATTAAAACAAAGTTGTGTGAGCTCTTTAGGATAATATGGCACTCACCACCAGTTTAAGGCTCTTAAATGCGTTTGGTCTCGGCGGGGTGTAGTAATGCATTTCCTCTCTGTGGGGCGTCGTAGCAGCCTCTCCATCGCATGGCTTCTCCTCAGCGGGCGGTCCAGCTGTAGAGGACAGTGGTACATATTGTTTAATGAGGATCAGGGGGAGAGAACCGTTTTGAGATGTGTGTCATATATGAATGTATGATTTGATTCATTTCTACAACAAGGAATGGTGTCTGTTTACACGGTACACAACCTCTTAACTCATTCGCTGCCCCCTCCCGAGTTTCCAGAGTTATTCCCGTACCCCGCCGCTTGAAATTTAATTTTTGGACCTCCTATCTACTAGGCATGATCGCGAAATTGCATGTTTGACCCCCATACCAACCCCTTCTTTCAAACATGGCAGCCATGTCTGTTTACATTTGAAGAAACCATAATGGCTGCTGATCATGATGAATGCCTGAACGGATTTCCAAGCGGATGTATTTTTGTTTGAAAGCTGTGAACGGCGTGCACACACGTGGTGCATGATCTATGCATGGGCGTGCATGATCCGTGCACTATGAATTACATGGAAGTCTATGGAGACTGGGGGCATCCTGGCAAAAATATTTTTTAAATGCAGCGAATATAGAGAACAGTGAATCATATTGGCTCTACCTTCAGCTTAATATTAGATATCCCAGAATCATATTGGTTGTCCCTTCATACTTTATTAAAAGAGAACCCAGAATCATTGGTTCTAAATGGTAAATGGTGCATTTATATAGCGCCTTTATCCAAGGTGCTTTACAGAGATTGTGCATTACATTCACCCATTCACACACACATTCATACAGCGATGGCAGAGGAAACCATGCAAGGCACCAACCTGCACATCGGGAGCAACTAGGGGTTCAGAGTCTTGCTCAAGGACTCGTCCACACTAACTCTGAGGGAGCCCGGGATCGAACCGGGAACCGTATTATCCCTTTATGTTAGAGAACACTGAATCATATTGCTTATCCCTCCATGTCAGAGAACAGTGAATATATCTCCTCCTATAGAGAACACAGAACCATATTGTTTATCAGAGAACACTGAATCACATTGGTTATTCTTCATATTAGATTCCTCATGTGAACAGACAGCTCCTCTCCAGCACAGCGTCTGCTGTCTACCTGTTAGTCGTCGCACAATTCCATTTTCCAGAGGCATCAACGTGATTTAGATGAAAACGGCGCAGATGTGTGCAGTCTGTGTGTGTGTGTGTGTGTGTGTGTGTGTGTGTGTGTGTGTGTGTGTGTGTGTGTGTGTGTGTGTATTCCTGTGTGTTTTGTAGAGAGAGCCTGGCAGTCAGACTGCTGGGGAAGCAGAGCTCTGCTGTACCTAATGGAAAGTGAGAGCGTGGCGCTCTGATTAAAAACCCCTGAGAGCGCGAGCGCACACACACACACACACACACACACACACACACACACACACACACACACACACACACACACACACACACACACGTGGAGCAAACACTATCTCTCTTTGATACAAAAGGCTTTTTATTTGGCTAGTTTGCACACAGGCAGGGGCAGCAGCCTACATTATGAGTGCACACACGGCACTGTCGGAATACTAATGAAATCTGTGTGTGCATGTGTGTATGTGTGTGTGTGTGTGTGTGTGTGTGTGTGTGTGTGTGTGTGTGTGTGTGTGTGTGACAAGCACAGTGCACGGTGCACAGTTCCTCACACTAGTCTATATGTAATCTTCACAGAACCTCATTGCAATGGGTAGATAGATGCACTGCACGACACACACCTAACGCGCACATACGCGTGTGCGGCGCGCACACACATGCACGCACGCACGCACGCACGCACGCACGCACACACACACACACACACACACACACACACACACACACACACACACACACACACACACACACACACACACACACACACACACACACACACACACACACACACACACACACACACACACACACAGATTGGTGCATTTAATAATGTGTTAAAATGTCAGGATGAGGTTGTGGTTAATCTTTCACTTCCTTCCCTCCTCCCTCCTTCTCTTCCTCCCCCCTCCCTCCCCCTCTTCCTCCTCCTTGAATGCTTCCCCGTACAATCCTCAGTGTTCATGTGTCCTATTGGAACCAAATGGACCCTTACAGGGTCTGTAACTCTGAGAGTGTACACATGGAACTGTACGTTTATTTTGTGCACTGTCAGATTTACAGATGGATAAATGAAAGCAGAGGATTTTGTTTTGTATTCTCGATGGACGGACGAACGGACAGACAGACAGACAGACAGACAGACAGACAGACAGACAGACAGACAGACAGACAGACAGACAGACAGACAGACAGACAGACAGATGAACGGACGGGCGGATCCATGGACAGATGGATGAAGTGGTGTAAAAAAAACTCAATTCTTTTTTACTGGAGTATGTCCAATTTTCTGTACTTTTAGTTATACTCCACTGCATCTCAGAGGCAAATATTGTACTTTTACTCCACTACAATTATTTGAAAACTTTAGTTACTTGTAACATTGTAGATTTAGATTTAGTTTTTTATACATTTCATACATTTGAAAAAGTGGGACATTCTACATAATGAGTACATTCTGCTCTACTCTTTTACCATTACTTAATTTTGAATACCAGACTTGTAACAGAGTATTTCTAGATTGCGTTATTGATACTCTTACTTAAAAGACGAAATGGTTCAGCCAATCACAACAAGCCGCGGCCGACATCTGATGTCCTATGAACACAAATTTGTTTCCGTAGCCACTGCCTTATCAGTCTATAGCGCAACGCTGTGAGCCGATCGTCAGCCCGCCCGTCTTTACATATTAATGTCTTCAATGAGTTATGGCCTGCCTACCTTTTGACTGTCAAATCACATTCACCCAAGTGCTCTGTACCTCCTTTCTGGACCGTTTCAGGAGGAACTGCGTCACTATAAAAGGAAGTGGAGTGAGTGGAAAACTTGGTTTAATTTCAGCTTTAAGTAAAACATTTGAGTACTTTACCACTGGTAGGCAGGGTAAGAGTCGGAGTGGATGAAAAGGTAATTCAGATTCTAACTGTTAAGAGTCGCACACTTTTATTCTGCAGACCCCCCCCCCCCCCCCCTCCAGTCACCAGCAGAGAGCTAATATAATCTATGCACGGGGAAGAACGCAGGGGAGGAGAAGGTGCATTTTAATTAATTTTTCCTCCTCTCTATCTGGGCACCTCGGTCCACCTATCCCGTCACCCTGGGGCACGCAGGCATCTTGTGCAGAGAATTACAAGTACCTCTGCAGAGATTTCACACCTAGTTATACCTGAACAGGAATGTGTGCCAAAAGAATACTAGCTTTGCAACCACTGTTTATTCTCAGCTATACTGTCCTGTGATTATACAATGCTCTCTTCCCAAAGATGCAGCTCGTTTACTGTTTACTGCTTTGGCCCCGGAATATGTCTTGACCTGGCTCTTGGTCAAGGTTTTATCGTTATGCAGGGGCAGATGATTCGCTTAATGTGCAACATTGTGAGCGTATGGTGTACATCAGTGGTTTTCAACGTTTGGACCCCTTAGTTGAGAGAGAGATGAAGCAGGGACCCTCACAACCTTTTCATAGATTCCATATAGTACAGCACAATCATCAGTGTATTTTGGATCAGATATTTAACCACTTGAACCGTCAATACTTAAAAAAACTTTACCTTTCAATCTGTACCAAAGCTCTTTGTCGAAAATAGCTGATCTACAAGCTCAGGGTAGGGTTCAAATCGTTAATATAAAAAAGGAGAAAAGTGTTTCTATCACACAAAGATTTGGAGGACCCCGTGTAGTAACTCTGAGGACCCCCTAGGGGTCCCGGACCCCCTGTTGAAGACCCCTGGTGTACAGTACATCCCCTGGACATGACGCTATAGTACGTTATACTTTTTCTTTGCCAGAAAGCATGAATATTTGTAGACGACCATTTCTGGGACTGCAACGTCCTTGGTGTTTGGACACATTGACGGGATGGCGCAGATCTGCCTTATACGGTTAGTCAAGTGACTGCTATCAATCTGTGTTATTTCTGGAACCACGTGTCATTAAATGAAAATGACCAGGCTCCATATATATCTCACTAGAATACTTCTGTCTTACTTGCTGCCCTACTTCCCCTATGCTTGCCCCCCCGCGCGCACAGGACGTCCCATCTGCACGAATGAAGGGTACCGCTCAAGTCCCTCCACACACACACACACACACACACACACACACACACACACACACACACACACACACACACACCTCCTTTCTTTTAGTACCATCAGCAGTGTGTGTGTGTGTGTGTGTGTGTGTGTGTGTGTGTGTGTGTGTGTGTGTGTGTCCTCTCCAGGCTTCTCACAGTAGAGGTTCAGATATGAAAAGACTGGAGAAGAAGATCAGTTATTTTAGCTGAACGGCACAGATCTTTTTCATACAGCAGATTTACTGAATTAGTCTTTAAAGAGCTGTGGTGGCACAAGGTCAGGAGCAGGCGAAGGCAGCGATGAACCACAGATAGAAGAAAGAAGTTCTGAAGAGAGAGGATATAAAAAAAAAAGCCCTCTGGTTGAATTGGTCTGATTGGAGCACCAGAGGGAGAGAGCCAAATCCCCTTTAGTTTTGTGTGCAGAAAATAGCCAATCTACAATCACACAACGCGCCACAGAGCGACATGTTCTGTCTTGGCGCACCAATGCATGAATCAGGCTTAAGGAGGACTGTCGGAAGAAGGGAGATTCATGAATGAGAACTTAAAAGTTGGAAGCATATGACTGGATAAGGGATGTTTAGAGGAAATTAGGTCTTTGGGGAGGGGGGGGGGGGGGGAGGTGAAGATGTGTGGGGGGGTATCTAGATGGTTTGTGGGAAAAGCATCAAAGCTATAGAAGAAGGTTGAAGCGACGTTGTGGAGCTCTCGGTTAGAGATTTGCCGATTCATCGATGAGGGATCGCGATCGGACGACAATGCCTCTATCGGCTCTGATCGCTATCGGCTTTGCCGATCTACAAGCTAGATCAGCTATTTTCACAATATTCATCTCTGTGGGACTGAATGTAAGCTCAGCTTCAACTCCTACAAGTTGAATTGGATACTAAAGGACCTCAGCCTGCAATCTCCTAATGTTTACAATTAATATACAATGTCAATGTTTTGTAAGAAGAATTACATTTATAAAAGCTGCTACAATAACACAATAAATAGAAGAATTTATGCACTATGCTGTGATCGGGAATATCGGCAGATACTGATTCCAGTTGATCGGAGATCGGTATCGGCCCCAAAAATCGCAATCGGAGCATCTCTACTCTCGGTTGGAGGACCTCGGGTCGTAGGGCTAACCAAGGCCATGATACACAACGTTGTCCTCCTTGTGTCATCTTTATCTGGCGAGTGCAAGAGCAGTCAGCACGACAGCTGTCTGCTCACATCCCCCTGACAACACTACAGTATATCACTGTTGTTGGGTGGAAACCTTGTATATCCAAAACCGTTCGTTTTGCATTAATCATTTTAAAAATGATTTAAAATAGTGAAAATAGCCGATCTACAAGCAGACAACGCCTCGTATCGCGAGCCGTTGTGTGCTTGTACATCAGCTATTTTCATTAGTCTTGTGCGACAGTCTTGTGTGATGAAGCAGGGCTTCACGAAGAAGAAAAAAAATGTACAAATTTGAAACTTATGGTGGAGATACAAGGTTTCTGCCTGACAGTGACGATATGCTGCTGTCCCTTCTATGAGGTTCAGGCAGGGCTACACCATGACAACACTACACATGCTGTCCCTTCTATGAGGTTCAGGCAGGGCTAGACCATGACAACACTACACATGCTGTCCCTTCTATGAGGTTCAGGCAGGGCTAGACCATGACAACACTAGGCGTGCTGTCCCTTCTATGAGGTTCAGGCAGGGCTAGACCATGACAACACTATGCATGCTGTCCCTTCTATGAGGTTCAGGCAGGGCTAGACCATGACAACACTAGGCGTGCTGTCCCTTCTATGAGGTTCAGGCAGGGCTAGACCATGACAACACTATGCGTGCTGTCCCTTCTATGAGGTTCAGGCAGGGCTAGACCATGACAACACTATGCATGCTGTCCTTTCTATGAGGTTCAGGCAGGGCTAGACCATGACAACACTATGCATGCTGTCCTTTCTATGAGGTTCAGGCAGGGCTAGACCATGACCATGACAACACTACGCGTGCTGTCCCTTCTATGAGGTTCAGGCAGGGCTAGACCATGACAACACTACACATGCTGTCCCTTCTATGAGGTTCAGGCAGGGCTAGACCATGACAACACTATGCATGCTGTCCTTTCTATGAGGTTCAGGCAGGGCTAGACCATGACCATGACAACACTACGCGTGCTGTCCCTTCTATGAGGTTCAGGCAGGGCTAGACCATGACAGCATGCTGTCCCTTCTCTGAGGTTCAGGCAGGGCTAACCATGACAACACTACGAGTGCTGTCCCTTCTATGAGGTTCAGGGCCAGACCACAGGAATAATTAGTGTGGTTGCCCAACAGGGCAACACATTATAGTCCTAGGGAAACTTTATAGACTTCTCAGGTAACTTTTCCGCTGCCATTGGAAATGGCAGGGATAGGGAATCAATAGGGAATCAATTGCTCGAGCTTCACATGACAGTTAGCTTACTGTAGAATATAGTCAACAACCGTCAGCAACCACACTCACAATTTCAAATTGCATCTTTCTAGTCTATTATAGTTCTAGTGTAGCTTTATTTGTATTCTAGGTAAACAATCCAGACTATAAATAGGAAGTCCATTGAGTTCAGTGTGGGAGTGATGCTAGCTCCAGGATTGGTCGAGCTTCACATGTCAATTTGGACTCACAATTTCCCAGAATTACATTCTTTCTAATGTAATATTATAGTGAGTGGCCAGTCATTCAGCTTTGTTCCATTATTGACAAATGGACTTCATGTTGATGTTGTGATGACATCATAGGCCCAAATATTGGGTCACATGGAACTAGTCTAGAAGCTTCTAGGAAAAGGAATTGTCATACTGTATCAGATTTTAATCAAAACAAGATCAAACGTATAGTGGAAAGCGATACATTTGGATCAGGGTTTGTCCTGTTGAATGAATGGGATACTTTGTTTCCAGCAGGAATCCTCTCCAAAGTGGTATACACTATACAGTTCATATAATCCAGGTGTAGCAGATCAGTCAGTTCACATCATAGCCTGTCTGTTATAGAGCCCTTCCTCGGTAGAACCTTCACCACAAAATGAATTTACTTGTTTATAAAGCTCTAAATGGTCTGGCACCTTCGTACCTCTAAGGCTGCCTGCCTAGATATATTCCAAACCGCCCCCTCAGGTCTTCTAGGGTCTGCTTCTACAGACCGACAGCTTGGAATAAACTCCCACTACACCTAAGACAGGCAGCCTCTGTGGATAGCTTTAAAGCACAGCTCAAGACCTATTTCTTTACTCTCGCTTTTTTATTTAGCTGACTTTTTTTATTCCCTGTGTTGCTATTGAAGTCTGCACTGTTCTTACAATGTTTTATATTTAGATTTTTCTCTGCTTTAATGTAATCATGTGTATTTTTCTGTTAAGCACGAGCTGCATTTCATGTCATGAAAGGTGCTATACAAATAAAGTTTTATTGCGACCGTCAGGTCGCAGTTACTATCAAAACCGGCTGTCTGTCAGTCAGTCTGTCCGTCAGTCCGTCACGTCACACTTTTTCCCAACTCATATCTCCGCCACCGTTGCCAAACTTTGCACACACACTCCTTGCCAAACCACGCCTGGGGACCACCTCCACGGACCCCCAGAGCTCCAGAGACCCCCAGGAACCCCCTGCCGCCGCCGCCAAAAAGTACCAAAGACAGACAGTACGCAAAATTTACCAAATGACCACCCCAACGGGGCTGCTCACGGGGAATTCCCGGGGACCACCAACTCCTGGGGCTTCAGAACGGATGCAAAAGTGCTCGTGCCCCCAAAACTTTAATAAACAGATGTTTAAAAAAATCAAACCTCGGTTCGAAGTGAAGCAGTGAACTTTTATTCTATGTGTTCTAGAGCTATAAACTCTGAGATCTATACATTCTTCCAATTCTGAATGAATGAATGATTTTATCTGGAGGGCCGAATTGTCATGTGAAGCTTGACCAATCCTCAAAGTATGGTCTCATTGGACATTTTTAATCATCCAATCATCAGACCGGGACGGACGTTACACACATATTCTGGATGTACGGGACAGATAAAACCTGTTCATTCTGGACTGGAATGACCATATATTATGGACATGAACAGGACACACAAAGCCACTCCTTGGAAGCGGCTTTCACCGCTTCAAAAAGGAAAATAAAGACAGATTAACTCTTTGCCAGCCCTCCCAGAAAACGCTGAACATAAGTACTGCCGATCAATCTTCTATTTATTTTTTAAACATGTTTAAAAAAAACAACGTCCCGAATGATAACAACACTGGAGCGCGCACGCTACGTGTATATAGTTACACTATTAGAGGCCGTAACTCGGCCCCCCAGCGACCGGGGAGACCTGACGGTCGCTTATCTCCCGATTAGGGAGTCTTACTGTTTATTATCCAGTGTAGCCTCCAAGACAGAGCCAGACTCCCTCACCAGCCTGTTTAGGCCATAGATATAAAACACTAGATACCTCAACTGCCTCTGCAGTTCATTGGAGCGACGTGTAACAAGTGGAGGCCGGACGTCTGGGATAAACTAAGGGATCGCTGCCAGTCAAAGTGACTGCTGGCCATTCACAGCACGACTTTTCCGGGATGTGTGACGCGCACGGAAACAATGCACGCCGAATCGATGCAGATTCCCTCAGTTCCGCGATGCATATGAAGACCCAGAGCTGATGGAGGTGTCTACATTTCTATGTCTATGGTTTAGGCTTGTTGTGTCGCCTGCCTTAATCTAACCCCCCAGCAGGGAACTGCAAAGAAGCACCTGATACATGCGTTATCATATCCTTGGGATGGGACTGTTATCAATACTGTCATGCCTTAGCCAAGGCTCAGGAGTCTGACTACCAGCTCCCAGGAGCTGGGAAGACCCGATATCAGCCTTGGTCTTGTCATTGCAATGCGCATGCGCCAAAACACGAGGGGAAAAAAAGAAGTCACGCTGGGATTCGAGACTACAGGGTTGGGAATTCTAGCCATGCGTTCTTACTGAGGACGCTACGGAGATGGAGGCGCCGCTCCGATATATTTGTTTAGCATTAGGTTTAGCTATAGTTTTACTGAGGTTAAGGTTTGGGTTAGGGTTAAGCATAGTTTTACTGAGGTTAAGGTTAAGGTTTGGGTTAGGGTTAGGTTTAGGTGTAGGCATAGTATTTTTCACCGCCGCGTCGTGTTCCGTTACCGAGTTATGTGTAAAACCAAGCAAAAAAAGTCTGCCAGCTGCCTGGTTAGCTCAGTCAGTAGCGACGGGGACAGGTAATCCGCAGCCCTGGTTCGATTCTCACTGAGGGAGCGACATTATTCCTGTGAACGTGCGTTGGTGCATGGCCGCATGCACATTGCAATAACAAGTCTATGGGCGATAACGGAGCTTCCAGCTCCTGGGAGCTGGGAGTCCGACTACTGAGCCTTGGCCAAGGCATGACGGGGTGATACCAGACCCATCCCAAGGGAGGATAACGTGAACATCGGGTGAAAGAAGGAGGCACTCGCCATTACAGACTGTAAATTACCTCCCAGTGTTAACATGTCAGTTGCAAAACAATTAAATGTTATTGAAAGTTATTTCCCTCACAAATATGGAGATGACTGACTGGTCACACCTCCTGGTGGAGATATGAGCTCCACTGAGCGCGTGCCATCTTTTTCAGTTTTTATATTTATTTTAGTCTTCGTTCCATCAGTCATGGCTGCCAGTTCCCACCTGATGTTGTGTGAGAGTTGCAGCTGATCCAGACCGTACTGAATAACTGCTACCTTACATAATGTCTTCAGACTAGGACTCAAGTCTAAGATAAACAGGTCATCACTGTCTCCTCCGAAGAGGATGACACGATCTCCCGTCATGCAACAGCAAGCCTGAGTCATCCGTAACGGTCCGTTCCCCTTGGGCTTCACCTCCTTCCAGGAGAAGGTCTCTGGATTAAATTTCCACAGATCGTTGAAGCTACGCTCAGAGTTCCTACCACCAAATATGTACATCTCTCCGTTGTAGGCAAAGGCTGAATGACTCCTGCGTCTTTCTGGAAGAGGCTGTGCAGAAGGTGTGTTCAGCCAGCAGTTGGTCTCTGTGTCAAACACTCTGATGGAGTTGTAGAATGGAACCCACTTGGCCCCTTCACCCCCGAATACAAACATCTTTGTCCCAATGAGGGTGGCAGAGTGCCAGTATGAAGCAGGTGGAGGTGTTCCTCTGGTGTTAGTTAAAGACCAGACCATCGTGGCGGTGTCCAACTTGTAGATGTCATTGGTCCATCCAGTCTGCCGGGTGAGTCCTCCGTGGATGAACATCACCTTCTCCAAGACACAGGCTGAGTGGCCCTCCCTCCCCTCCGGAACAGTCCCATAAACCTTGGGCTTGAACCACGTGTGGGCGGCGACATCAAATGAATCAAGCACTTTGCAGTAACCTATGTCAGTCAAACCTCCCCACATGTAGATGGTATCTTCTACCAGCACAGCAGTGTGGGACCGGCGCTTGCAGGGATCTTCACAGGGACGTTCTCCTCTTCTTGTTGCCACTGGGTTCAACGTCCATCTCAGAGACGCTGTGTTGAAGATGTACACATTGATGTGATCTCTACCGTACCATCGAAAAGAGTACAGTTTGTTCCCAACGGTCACAGCATCATAATTCGGCGCTTCTATCAGATTCACCGTCCATTGCAACATTATATCGACACACTCTAAAAAATAACTGATCCTTAGTGTCTTCCTCGGTAAAAGAATGCGCTTTTATAAAGTGCTCCACCGTTTATATTGCATGCCAGTCTATGAGGTCAGTCATGTGTGACGTTATTATTGTGTCATCATAAATAACCATATTTGGACAAAGTTTCAGCCCAAGCCGCCTAGATATTATAGATGGATACCTTTATTACTTGTGCCAGCAGAGTGTGCAAGTACTGCGTTTGGTGTTTCTGTCGTGTCCCATGTTTGTCATCCAATGGGAAAACCCTTGAAAAAAAACATGTCTTTACGTCCTGTGTTTGGGTTTACACCCGTAGCCAATCAGGGACCAGTATTCTTGGTGATGTCACTATCAACAGCCACTGAGGGAACAGCATTCTCGGTGATGTCACCATCAACAAGAAATTGGAAATACTCTAGTAAAGTACAAATACCTCAAAATTGTACTTAACACAATTAGTGCTGCAGGGTATGAAGGGTTAACTTTTCGTTGACGCCACGCAGATCCGCCCATTAGCACACGCTGTTATTGTGTAAGGCATGCCTGGAATGTGTGTACACACACAGACTGCTGAATGACATCAACGATTACGTCATCTAGTCACATGACATGTGTCATGTGACAGTGTGTCATGGCGGCCGCAAGGCTTGTCTTGTTGTTGTTGTTTGGAGCTGTGCTATGGGATATAAAGTCTTATTTGGAGTAAATGAAGTCTCTTTATGGGCCTCTCCATTGACTTAACATGGAGGAGCTTCACTTCGCGTGCACGCCCAACGTGCGTTTTAAACAAATCGCGGACATTACCGATGCGGCCGCGACCGGAGCTACATACTGTAAGTATTAATACATTTACTGTAAATACAGTAAGATTGACGGTGAGCGCTGTCAATGGCGTAGTGTAGTAACCGGTTTTAATGACGGTGAGGATCGTCAAGGGCAGCAGAACAGTTAAGTACATTACTTAAAGGAGTAATACAGACCAAAATAGGACCCCCCCTGAATGAGAATGTTTCCACAGACGTTCTAACCTGGTTCGGTTGATATGTCTCATTTCTGCCCCTGTTCTGAGATCTGTAGAATAGTCCCCACTGCTAAAACGGGTGTATCGCCTCTATCCAAAAGCGCACATTTCGGCCGCTTCAAAAAATATATATTTTATGAATCGTCCAGACATGCTTCCTACAGTCACCCCACACAGTGTTTTAGCGAGACGCTCTGTGCATTGATGTAAACAAAGCAATGAGCACGGCCACTTCCTACCTCGGGTCTGAGAGCTAGAGCGGAAGTCTCGCGAGAATCTCGCGAGAGCTCGAAGCAGCATTGCTTTCCTTAGCCCTGGTAAACAGGCTATTAACCCTTCACAGGCTACAACAGCATGTCTGGTATGTCTAGGAAGCATGTCGGGACGATTCATTAAAAAAAAGCCGGGCGCTTTTGGATAGAGGCGATACACCCATTTTAGCAGTGGGGACTAATCTACAGATCTCAGAACAGGGGCAGAAATGAGACATATCAACCAAACCAGGTAATAACATCTATGGAAACATTCTCATTCAGGGGGGGGTCCTATTTTGGTCTGTATTACTCATTTAAGTAAATGTACTTAGTTACTTTACACCACTGAGAGAGAGCATAGAGAAAAACAGACAAAGAAACGTTTCGTTCACCTTGTGTTGAATTATTTGTCTGTCAGGTCTGTCTTATCAATCTTTTATTGAGCCTTATGGTAGAAGAGACGGAGAGAAAAAAAACAGTGTTATTAAAATTGTTGTAAAGATTACTGGAGTGAAACAAAAGAGGCCTGAGTTGAAGCTGCCAGTGTTGTTGTCTTCTTCTGCACATGTTTTAGCAGGAGGTGACATCTCTCTGTTTATGTCGCTATGTTGTTTCTACATCTCTCTGTTGATGTCGCTATGTTGTTTCTACATCTCTCTGTTATTGTTGTCGAGTTGTTCTACCTGCTTGTAAAACTACCACCATTCTAAAAGCTATCTGCCCCTCGGCAGCAATAAGAATTCTAAAAGCTTCATTTTTTAAAAATATTCCTTCCTTCTTACCTCGTTTGAACCCTGATCCTGTTGGGTGCATTTAAGATCATTAATTTCACATCTAGACTCTTTGGAGTGTTTGTTTGTTCTTTGATGTTTGTATCTTAACTGTGTATCTCCATGAACAAGCTGATATAAATGAATTACCTCTGAGTGGGATGGTACGAAAAAGTTTGGATTTTTTTTTGGGAGTTGTTTAAGTTACTGCAGAAACCTCACTCAATAATCTAACTGTTTTCGTGAATTAAACGTTCCTCTTCTACCCCGTATTTGAACCTGGTTTCCAGTGGAAGTGCTGATTTTTTATTTTTTTTTTACTATATTGAGCTAATCGAGCCTGCCTGCTTTTGCTCAGGGGATAAATTGAATCTCGACCATCAGGTAAAACGTTAGATTCTGTGTCTATAGGTGAGACCTGACCTTTGACACAATCTAAACGTCTCAATAGCAGGGAGACAAAGTACAACTGCCCCAATTGTACAAGTTAAAGGACAACTCACAATTTTACTCATAAAAAAAGTTACATACTTCCGCTTTAACCTCTTAACAGGTGTGGGCCCGCCGTATGTTGACAAACAATCATGTTTAGACAAGCCTCTGTGTTACTTGCATTGCCAAGCTGTATACCATTTTAAAGCTAAGATTCTTGTGATTCCGAATCCGCAAACCATTTGATTATAGCGCCGAAACTCACGCCGCAAACAACGCAGAAGTCCGACATAAACAAACAAACAAATATTCATAAATCTGCTGCTACTCACGTTTAGAGTTGGATTGTACTCCAACAACATCATATATTTCCACAACAATGATGTACTTGTGTAGAGGAAGGGTAAACATGATAAAATCCATTGATTGTATAAAGTCCAAACCACATTTTCTGCCAAGAAACCTCTGTACAACTATAGTCACGGATACAAGCGTGATGTCAGAGTATGACAATCTTTCACGTGTTTTTGCTTCTAACTCCAGTTCAGGTTTTCAGTATTACAACTGAATACTATTAAAATAGCCTCCAAGCTCCACACAATGATTGACACTTCATTTCACCCAATTGGAGCTTCTAGTCCTGTCTCAGTCGTCTCCCAGTCCCCCAATAGCAACCAATAGTATGTTCTCAGAGGAGGTCCATGACTCCGTTTCCTGGCTCATATATTCAGCCAATGGCAGCAGGTTGTTCTGATGACTGGCACTTCTTATAGCCAATGAAATTCTCCACAAAATGTGTCTACTTTATTTTGGCTGAAGTGAACTACAATACCCAAAAAACCCTGCGTAACAGCACTACTGGCCGTGTGTAAATACGCAGCAGCGGCGCCGAATGTCAGACCAAGAGTGTTAGGGCTGTCAGTAAAATAAATAAATTAAATAATAATATAATAAATAAATTAAAATAATAAAAAAATAAAATAAAAAAAATCCAGTCTATTAGCCCTTTTTGACCTTTTTATATGATATATGCAAATGTCTCCAAATGAAAACGCATAAACATACACTTAGTAAAACACCCAACATGTGTAAAATATTCATAATCTGTAGTTTTATCATGTCCTTTGAAATTGGGCTAGGTAAGGCTTCAAAATGTGTCCACATTGTGTTTTTCAGCTCCTATATGATAATAACAGTGTTATGCAGGCATCTATTTACTGAAAATATTTAGGCGAGGATTAAAAACCTGCTATTCCAGTAAGTTAAAACTTGCATTACTCAATGTCAGTTGCACACAGAGTGATTATTAATTTCTGGGTAAAACTTCAAAATGTTTCCTTCAAAATGAGACCATGCCCAATGCATTACTCCAAATGGTTTTAAAAGTACAATCAATTTACCTTGGGTACGCTGTGTATAGGCGTTTTTTGCAAATTATACAGGATTGTTAACAGGTTAATGCCCTACTTCAGTATTCTTCAAACTTCAAGGTCTCCCCTTAACTCTGACAGCATAGAAATGGAACCAAATTAGTCCCCCCAGGAACAATTCTTGATTCCGTGGACATTAAAAAACAACCTAAAATGATCAGTTATCAAGCTAATAATTATATAGTTCTAATAATCAAGTAAAACCCTTCATGAAATAGATACAATTAATTGTAATTAGGGGTTAGAATAATCGAATATTCAAATAATAATTTTTGAGAATAAAAGTCTAATATTAAATCTATTCTTTTTTTAATTGTTATTGTTTTTAATAATTACTTTCTGTTGCAAAGACTATATTGTCATCCAAACCATGCCCATTATAACCACATTTTAGTATGGGTGTAATATTTATTTATTCTCTTCTGCATTAGCATTGTTATTGCCAGGACCATAGCGGCATAGAGAGGAACTATTCCCCCAGGATCTGTAGGAGGTGGCCACTTGCCAGACCATCTTCAAATCGTTTTATAATAGCAGTAATAACTACTCCCGCCGCTCTGCTGCCACTCGCGACTGTTATTCCGCGGATGTCAGAAAAGTCACCGAATGGCAGAGAAATTCGCGGTTGGTGGCAAATTCTGCAATAAATTCCGTGAACGCGGAATCGCGGATTCCTGGGGGGACTATCAAATGGACCCGTTAGGTTCATTCCACACTGGAATCGGCTTTGAGAACCACTGCCCTACTTGATACTGCAGCGTCACACAAAATCATCAAAAGTACGAAGCGACGTGTTTCGAGCTTGTCATTTAGATCTGCTGCTTTTGAATTTCAGTTCTGAAAAGTAAGCCTTTTTGGACATCTGAGGTTTCCACGCAACAAAGGGGATCTGTTGTTTCTCTGTGCTGGAAAGAGGGAACCGGAAGCAGTGATTACCCCCCCCCCCCCCTCATTACATGGTGAAATGAGTCAGAAATGCACACTTTTTAGCAAAGCATAACGCACAAACAAGCATCATTTTCATTCGGCAAATAGTTTGCTTATTGATTTTGTGTTTTCCGCTACACGACTTTCCCTCAAGGGGTAATTTAGCGTGAACAACAACAACATGCCGTTTTAACTTTTCATTTCCAAAACGAAACTTTTTTTTGCCAGAATTGCGATCCAAGCTCTGACATCTGTTCCCATTGTTTGTTAGTCTGAAGGCTGCTCCACTGCCAGCAGAACAACACACACCCACGCTATGCTAACACTCTTAGAGAGACACATACACACAGGCGCGAGCGTGCACGTGACGTGCACACACATACACACTAACAGTCCTGCGGGTCAAACACTATCTTGGGCATAAACAAAGAAGTGAAAAGGCACACGCACACAATAAGCACGCGCGCGCGCGCGCACACACACACACACACACACACACACACACACACACACACACACACACACACACACACTCTCTCTCTCTCTCTCTCTCTCTCAGTTGTCAACTTGTCATTATAGTTGTTTCTACTGCAGTTGTTGCAGTTATTATTGTTGTGTCTCTCTAACCCTCTCGCTCCCTCTCTCTCTCTCTCTCTCTCTCTCTCTCTCTCTGTGTGAGATCAGGCCTGAAACGTGGATGGATTATTCCGGTGAGCTGCAGCTTATTCCCGTAAAGCCATGCTCTGCTGAGGAGGCGGCCGTGCAGCGTTTACACCGCCTCTGACTCACCCCACCGTCTCAATGTCCATGTAACTCTGAGAGTGTACACATGACTGACTCACCCCACCGTCTCAATGTCCATGTAACTCTGAGAGAGTACACATGACTGACTCACCCCACCGTCTCAATGTCCGAACAGAAGCAAATGGACCCTGGAAGGGTCTTGGGTTTAATCCCCTTCTTGTATTGAACTGTATTTCCCTGTGCTTTTCTGTTTGCAAGCTGTTAATAAAGTATTCAATCAAATATCTATCTATCAATCAATCAATCATTGCCTTTTAGCTTGTGACCCAAAAAAGAAATCTGACTTTTTGCCTGGGACCCAAACTGGGGAATGTTTTTTGAAAATGTTTTGAAATAATATTAAAAACAAAATGTAGGAAACCAAAAATTAAGGGACCCATAAATATCTGTCTGTGACCCACAAGCGGGTCCTGACCCAGTACATTTACTCAAGTACTGTAATTTTGTGGTATTTGTACTTGAGTATTTCCAATTTCCAATACTTCTACTCCACTACATCTCAGAGGCAAATGTTATACTTTTATAGCCTCGCAGGCCATCCCGAGCTACGTCATCACCAATGTGCTTCCTTTCTCTGTCTGGTGGTCTGGAGCGACCCGCCTCACAGCGCTCCTGATTGGTCGAGCGGCTGCTACAGCTCTCACATTTTGTAAACAAACATGGCGGTCCCCATGCCCGACGCGAGTTCACAAATCGCAAATAAAAGCTGCATTAAGCGAAGTTTTATCTGAAATCAATGGAATCTCAGAACTTTAAAAAGAACAGTTTGCACTTTTGGAATTTCTGTCTGGAAAAGACGTATTTGATGTTCTCTCGACGATGTTTTGATGCGCTGATGACTACTGACTGGACCTGTCAGTCAAAGTGAGTAACTACGTCATCGTAAAGCGTTGTCTATGGAGAACTCCAAGACTCTGGCTGTTGCGAGGCTAATACTTTTACTTCACTACATTTATTTGAAAACTTTAGTTAGGCCTACTAGTTACTTTGTAGATGTTGATTATTATTACAAAACAGACATTAACCACTTCAACCCTATATACATTTCGTTCACCTTTTTTGGGTGAACTTCCCCTTTAAGTAAAACTTTGTTGCACTTTTACTTTAATTGAGTATTTTATTATTGATTTATTTACACATTATACTTGTGCATCTCAGAAGCAAATACTTGTACTTTTTACTCCACTACAGCTATTTGACAGCTTTAGTTTAGTCTCTAGTTACTTACTGCAGATTGAGATTAACACTTACATCAAGTGATAAATGAAATGACGGTGTTAATCTACCCGGCAGTACATAAAGTAATTAAAACCTGCCTCACCCCAGCATTAACGAGATGAAACACATTCATGCATAACTAATTAAATGGACCGTTCTGCATAATGAGTCCTTTGTAAAGTAAGTGAATTTTGACAGCAATACTTACAGTACATACTGTACTTTTACTTACGTTTACTTTGAATTCAGGATTTTTAACAGCATTTCTTTCTTTGTTTAGATTTGTTAGACAGTGGATGAGTGACAGGTATACAGGGAGAAAGAGGCAGGGAGTGACACAAAGCAAAGGTCTTTGGGCTTGGGAATCGAACCGGTGACTCCTTGTCAGGCTACATTAGAGCCTATTATAATGCATGTGGTATGCACCATAGCCACTAGGCCACTGGTTCTCAGTAGTTCAGGTTAAGGACCCCCAAACCCCATTTTACTTCTGTTTTTGTGAGGAATAGCTTCAGTTAAAAAGTTGAGATGTTGTTCGTCCAGACGCTGGAACTTCTCTGGGAGGTGTGAATGTCAGTCTCTGTGGGGGGTATTTATATGCAAATATCATGGCCAATGGCATTGTAATACTTAACAATAGGATTTAATGGTGATGTTAATGTGAAAAAAGAACAGGAAAACTTTTTTTTTTTTTATATTTAAAAAATGTTGCCAAAAAGCAATGCTGGGCCTTGCAGGGTTAAATATTTTCTTTTTTTTTTATAATTCAAATGTTTTTTATTTTTTCTTCTTAATACAAAAAGTGGTAATGGGTGGTACAGTGCAGCACAACAACAGGTACAAATATATATACAGTCAGTCCAAGATAATACAAAAATAAAAATACAAAGGAAATAAAAGTAGGAACCTCTTCACATCTTCAAATAAGTGTCATATATGTTAGAAAACTATCCCATATCTCTTTCATCTTTCCCATACCATTCACTCTTCCCAGCATGTACTCATACGATGTGATTTTGATCATCTCCTCGTTCCACTCTTTAAAAACAGGAGTTCTTGGGGTTTTCCAGTTCCGCAGCAGGATTCTGGCTGCTGTGACCAGTCCAACCTTTACTATTACAAAAGCTTTTTTATTTAACCCAGGGACCACTGTCCTGTCTCCTAAAAGACAGAGCAGTGGGGTTAAATATTTTCAAAAATAGCAGATGTACAAGCTCATAGTGTGGCACAAAGTGACGCGCTGTGAGCTGGTATTTTTTAATAGCCAAAGTAGATGGTTAAAGTCATTAAAATTATCGCTCTATATTAACTAAATTTACCTGGGAAGCAATGCATTAGGCCAGAGGTTCTCAACCTTTTCAGCCTGCGGCCCCCAAAATAATCATATTTTAACTGGGGACCCCACCTCCACCCTGACGAGCACTAAGAGTTGAGGCATTACATTTTGTATAACACGGTTCTATTGTGAAAATAACAGATCTACAAGCTACAACCACAATTTCAGCCTCTAATATTTGACAATATGGCCAATGTTTAACATTTTAGAGGTATTAAAAAGTCCTTAAATTGTCACTTTAGAAATCAGATACCCTCTATACACTTAAACCTTGTGTTGGTTTGCATTAGGCCACCGGTGCTCCTGTAAAACAGTATTTCTACATTGTGGTATGAGTACTTTTACTTCAGTAAAAAAGATCTGTGCACTTCCTCCACCCGTACCGTACACACAAGTGCTCTGAGCAGTGTGCCATCTTGGCTGGGCTGGTGCAGGTGGTGGGGGGGTGTGCCATGGTGCCCGCTAGCCTTGAGGCGCTCCTGTCCTCGCTTGCCATGTGGTGCGTGCACTACAGCCAACGTGCACGGCGTCGCTCACACGCGCGGTCACGTGTGTCGGAGCCGCGGCGCGCGCGTGTGTGCGCTCTGGCATTTTGTGCTCCACTAATGCTGCTGTCCCACTGGGACCACTGAGACTGACAGAGACGGAGAGGTGGTGTCCTTGTGGATGCAGTCATGTGCACGACGTGTATAAATATACCATCGTGTGCGTGTTTGTGTGCGTGTGTACTGTATTACTATACTTGTGAGCAGCAACTGTATATATTTTTTTCACTGTTTATTTTATTTTTATTTACTTTTTTTTTTACTATATCTACTGCATAGTACTGTGTTCTATCTGTCTGTCATTCAGTGTTATATGAGATACTTCAATGGTTTCCTATGGAAATAAGCTTAGTCTTTTCTAGGATCTCCTTTTTTGTTGACCTTGTACCAGTGAACTGTACCGTCATTAAACTGTACCCTTTTCTATGCAAAATTCACATAAATTCTTCGAACAATCAAAACAAATGACCGCATATGTATAGCAGAATTTGATTGTTTTATGAATTACAAAATACTTTAAGATAAGTAAAAACAATATACACTATTAGATTTACTTTTAGTGTTAGGATAAGCCATTTAGATCTTTGGTTTGACGCATCAGCTATAGGACTTAAACTTACAGTCAGGACCATTCCCGTCCCAAGACAGCAACTCCACCACCTGAGCCAGTGAGTCAGGTTGTTTGGATTCCAACGTAACATACAGATGGATGGACAGGTAAGATAGATCTACCTTTAATATCCTCCGGGGGAAATTCTGTCACCCAGAGGCGGCACGGCAGTTATATGCCTGATTAACGTCTTGGTTATGCCCCATTGTTGTGCACCGAAAAATATCCAATCTACAAGCCCACAACGCGTCACAGAACATTGCATTGTTAAAATCGGCGTCCTAAAACGATGTCCTCACACATATAGCAATACAAACGTGTGTGTGTGCGTGTGTGTGTACGTGCGTACGTACGTGCGTGCGTGCGTGTGTGTGTGTGCGTGCAGAGTTTACTCACGGTGAGGTGTGCAGCCATGCGTGGCCCATTACTCCTCCGCCGCGGACAGCTGATAATAAGCCAATCAGAGCGGCCGACGGAGAGGGGTGAGTGATGGAGAGCTGGGCTATCCCCCAATGAGGTTGCAGGTGACAGGGAGGGATGGATGAACACCAGAGGGACACTGTGTGGGTGCACGGCTGCCATCACGCTCACCGCCAATAGCAGCTGAGACCAGGGGTGTCACAAGGGGAGGGGGGACTGAGTTACTAGGGCCCAAGGTGGAGGAGGGGCATTAAATATTTTATACTTTAGCTATTGACATATACAAGCTCACAGTGCGGCACTGAGTGCTTGTAGATCTGCTATTTTTGAAAAGTCGGGAAAATGTGTGCAAATCTTTGAATATATGTATCATTTAGGCGAACATTTGTAACTCAAATTATGCTGGGGGGGGGGGGGGGGGGGGGGACTAAATATTTTGAGATGGGGGTCCATGGCCAAATACATATCACTTTGGGGGTCCTTCACATGAAAAGGTTTGAGCACCACTGAAATAGAAACATAGGTTTAAAAAAATTAGAAAACAATTACTTACACGATTTCACGATTTTTCAAAAATAGTAAATCTACAAGCTTGCAGTGAGCTTGTAGATCTGCTATTTTTCAATAGTTAAAGCACAAAATAATGCTTAAAGTTATACTATGTAACTTTTTTAATAAAATAAATCTTACAATTGTCCTAATTATTAAATCGCTAAAGTTTTAGAACACCCACTCTGTTAATTTCAGCTCCCAAAGCCTTTTCTTTATATGTGTTCTACTGAGCCCTGGTGGCCGTGACCGGGGCTGTTTTTCCCAAAATTATGCATCATTCTGTACACGTGTCTCCCTACCGGCCAATAACAGCCCAGATCATACATTGCCGAGCTCTTCAGGAAGTACACTGCAGTGTTTACACTGGTCTAGGAGTTTAGCATGTATCTCCCCAACCGCTGCTCGTAGAGGGACACGAAAGACCTCTACGGATAGGTCTCGGCGAGGCGAGGCCCGGTCCGCGGCGAAAAACGTCCGAAAAAAGCAGACGCGACCACGGTTTGCTATAACGCTACTGACCACTAGTTGAGCAACTTACACAGTATAGCTTTAATAATGCGTTCCCAGTATAAATGGGTTAAACCCCTCCCCCTATGAAGAACATTCATGGGGGGCCCGCAGTGAATCCTTGTACCCAGGGCCCAGAATTTGGTGTGACACCCCTGCTCATGACTATACTATACTACTGCTATATGGGTGGAAACCTTAAAATCCTTAAAATGAGTAGAAATGTATTGATTTTCACAATATTTACTGCGATATTCTCGAATAATGAAGAATAGAAATGTGGAGATATGAGGTCCCTGCCTGACAACAACTTCATCATACTACATATTCTATTTTTGTTGTTGATGTCTTGTATGTAAAGCAAGGATTGTGTAATTTTTATTTCTGCCTCTTGGCCAGGTCACACTCGTAAAAGAGATTATGTCTCAATGTGTTTTTATCTGGTTAAATAAAGGTTAAATAAACATACAGCGTCTCACGAAAATGTCAAAATATCTTATCCACAATCTCGAAATGTGGCACGAATGTATTTCAATGAGAATGGAGAAAAACGCTCCATTCTCATTTAAATTAATTGGTGGATACTACAGTATTGATACTTGAATAAAACATTTGAGTACTTTTCTCCCACCACTGAGCAGAATACTGTACATGACATGCTATAAAACAAAGTATAAATGGGGCTCAGCGGACACTGGAGGAAACGAGGTAAAGGAAAACCTATTGGCTCAATTCCAAACCAAGGGTGACAACGACGTGTTGAACCCTATCACCTACTGTACCTTCCCCCGGGGAACAAATAACAGCCGCCGCGAGGCAGACATTTCTGGCAGCCATTTCAGCAACTCTCAAAGGGCTGCAATTACCTAGCGGCGCAGAAACAAATTAAGGGCGTTTTGACCGGGCTTTTAATGCAATCCTTCGATGGTTTATGCATACAGGGAAATGGGAAAAGGGTTGACAAATGAGACTCACTGGCCTTAGATTAATAACTGCCGTCTAAATGAACTGAGAGAGGGGGGGGGGGGGGGGATAAATGCTTGTTTTATTTGGTTTTGGCACCTGCTGGCGCGCGACATTTACTGGAGGCCGCCTTGGCTTGCGGCTGAATGCCAAGCGAGGCCTTTTGCAGTAATCACCAGGCGTCACATTGATCACAGTCTTATCGCCTGGCGCAGGTGTATGGTTAGATGTGTTTCATGCTAATGTACACAGGCTTACGCACACGCACGCACGCACGCACGCACGCACGCACACACACACACACACACACACACACACACACACACACACACACACACACACACACACACACACACACACACACACACACACACACACACACACACACACACACACACACACACACACACAGTACAAGTATGCATACACCAGTAAGACTCCCTAATCGGGAGATAAGCGACCGTTGGTCGCTTATCTCCACAAATAGGCCAAAAGTTTGTTTTACCAATTATCAAGACATACGGGCAGTTGACAGTTTGCCATGGTTACTCATTGAAGTTGAATCTCCATATATGGAGATAACCTACGCATCACACTAAGTCTGACCTCACCAGCCCATATTTGGGCATGAGCAACTTATGTCTCCATATATGGAGATATGATGACATCACACAGTCCTCAGCCGATGATGTGGCGTGATGTCATACAATACACAAACGAGCCCTACAGTATAAAGGGGCAATTCTTGCCAGGAAAGAAGCATTTCTTCGACTCAGACCTTATCGCCAGGGTTGGCTTATAGCAGCTGTCGGTAGGACCATATATGGATTCTGTTAGTGTGGATCTCCTAACAGGGCATCATCTGGGATACAATCCCTTTTATGCCCATATATGGAGATCCCTAACATAATCCCTTTCATGCCCATATATGGAGATCCCTAACAGAATCCCTTTTATGCCCATATATGGAGATCCCTAACAGCATCCCTTTTATGCCCATATATGGAGATCACTAACAGCTAACAGAATCCCTTTTATGCCCATATATGGAGATCCCTAACAGAATCCCTTTTATGCCCATATATGGAGATCCCTAACAGAATCCCTTTTATGCCCATATATGGAGATCCCTAACAGAATCCCTTTTATGCCCATATATGGAGATCCCTAACAGAATCCCTTTTATGCCCAGTTGGTTGCTAGGGTAAAAAAACATGGTTGCTATGGTAAACAGTTGGTTGCTAGGGTAAACAGTTGGTTGCTAGGGTAAAACCATGGTTGCTAAGGTGGTTGCTAACGTACACTAACAGACCAGCAACAACAGACTGTTGCCACAGCAACGTACACAAAGGTTTGTGTACACATGTGGTGTGATGTCATACTGAAGATATATGACATCACACCGTACACAAACAAAGGTGTGACGTGTGACGTGTGACGGACGGACGGACGGACGGACGGCCAGTGGAGGTTTTCATAGTAAACTGCTCCCTGACGGTCGCAATAATGAATTTACCATGCAAAGATTGAACATTTTCTGCCAGTTAGTGATATCAAAATAATGTGAAAAAAGCCTTTTAACAAGCCTAGTAACAATGATTGCGACCGAAGGTCGCAGTTTAGTATGTGAAACGGCACATCATGTCTCCGTCTGTCTGGACGTGTACATGATTTTTACAGTCTATGGGTTTGCCGCTCTGACATCACTGTGATGTCAGGGGAACCACTCTAACAGAATGGGTTTGCCGCTCTGATATCACGCTCTGACTTCTCTTTGATGTCAGGGGAACCACACTAACAGAATCCCTTTTATGCCCATAATATATGGAGTTCCCTGATGTCATCAATTTTAAGCCCATATCTAACAGGACTTCATATGGGAATGCCCATATATGGTGGCCACATCGGCCACACACCACACTAACAGAATCCATATATGGCCAAGAAAGATGGCCAAGAAAGCCCATATCTGTGTTGCTGGTTCTACAGACAGGGATCTCCATGTATGGGCATAAAAGGGATTGTATGTACTGTATGATGTCAGATGTCATAGACAGACGTCATAGGATGTTCACCTAACGAATAACTGAGTAAGCATGTTTGGGCTCTCACAGCATATCTCCATATACAGTACATGGATCTCCATATATGGGTACCAGGGGTCTGCATATAAGGGTAAGTGGTCCGATATATACATCACTGGCCAGATGGCCAAGACATGGCGCGACCTGTCGCCCTGAGGCGTCTTACTAGTAATAAAGAAGTTATTACTGTTTTATTAAAAGATAGTTGGACGAATAACAATATTGTTATTCTTTTATCTCTAGTTTCCCATGGAGGCTAACATTATAAAAAAAAAAAGAGGGGAAAAAAATCCTATCAGATTATATTCATAATATTCAACGATAAGATGACTCACAAGCAGAGATTTCCTGTACCCGGAGGGGTAATTACATCACATTCATAATAATCTAAAAATAGCCACCACGGAGGTTGAATGAACACGGCCAGCAGTGAATCGTTGCCCCAGTTCTTCTCGCAGAGCCTGCTTTCACCGCCCGAAATAGCAGATCTGTATGCTCACGACGTTGTGAGCTTGCAGAGCTGCTATGTGGGCACGCACGCACACGGCACGCCGGCATGAGACTAAGAATAGCCTGGATCAAGCGTTTGGCATAAAATACTATATATGTGCGTACGTACGCAGAATGTACACGTATATGCACATGAAGAGACAATGCACCGGGGAATTTATGGTCCTGTTTACATACACACTGTTGGCTGTGTGTGTGTGTGTGTGTGTGTGTGTGTGTGTGTGTGTGTGTGTGTGTGTGTGTGTGAGCGAGAGAGAGAGAGAGAGATCAGAGAAGCCAATTCGACGCGTGAATGCCTGCAGCAATGAGATAAAGACGGCGTCTGTTCGTAAGTCGTGTGTGTGTGTGTGTGCGTGTGTGCGTGTGTGTGTGTGTGTGTGTGTGTGTGTCTGTCTTTATTATACTATACTTGTAAGGGCCAGATGTCCCCACAAGTATAGTGCAATGTGACTAAAAGACGTTATGAGGAACATTGTCCTGCATGGTCTTCACAAGAAAGATGCTTGTTTTAAGCTTTAGGTTGCTTATTTTAAGCTGAAGGTTGCTTGTTTTAAGCATAAGGTTATTTTAAGCTTAAAAGCTTCAGGTTGGGGTTAGAATTAGGCATTTAGAGGCAATAGGCTTAGGGATTAGCGTTAGAATGAATGCTTGATTATTACCTGCACTTACAGTAGTTCTGCACCGAAAAATAGCCGACAAGCTTGCAGATCCGATTTTTCGGTTTTAGTCTTACGGGGGGAAAAAAAACGAGAAAATTGCAGTCATAAAATTGCTGTCCTAAAATGTTGATTTCCTTACAAGTATAGTAACACGAACGTGTGTGTGTGTGTGTGTGTGTGTGTGTGTGTGTGTGTGTGTGTGTGTGTGTGTGTGTGTGTGTGTGTGTGTGTGTGTGTGTGTGTGTGTGTGCTGTCAGGACATCTGCATTCTCTCCTGCTAGGACAAGACAAGCCTGAGGGAGACCAACAGGGACACTCTAGCTTCCTCTCCTGCTTCCTCACTTCCTCCTCCTCATCTTTCCTCTTTCCTTCCATCCGTCCTAATGTGCTCAGACCACAGTTTCAATTTACAATTCAGGCATTTAGCACAGGGGTTCCCAAACTTTTTTTTTCTCAGGGCACCCCATGAATATTTATTTTTAATCCAAGGCATAATTTTCACTCCCAGCACCTTATATTTATAGCATATCGTCGTTGTCGGGTGGAAACCTTGTATGTCCAAAACCGTTCGTTTCGTATTTATCATCTATAAAATGTACTACTAGACTAGTGAAAACAGCAGATCTACAAGCACACAATGCCTCGTTGTGTGCTTGTAGATCGACTGTTTTCACTAGTTTTGTGCGACAGTCTTGTATGATGAAGCAGGGCCTTGCTTTACCAAAAGACGTACACATTTGAAACTTGGAGATACAAGATTTCTGCCTGACAGTGACGATATTTCAATGATTTTGTTGCGAGGAAAACTTTGAGATAATTGCCATTGCAGTTTGGTTGGAACTGACTGAAAATAACTTTGTCCTTTATTTTTTTTATTTTTTTTCAAGCGTCCAAATAAATTCCAAATATCAAATTATCTCACGGCACCCCTGGACTGCCGTCGCGGCACCCCAGGGTGCCCCGTCACCCACTTTGAAAACCCCTGATTTAGCAGACACTCTTAACACTTCTGCTGCCTCTTACTTTGAAGGGATGAATTTTCCTTGTTGCCGCGCCTCCATAGGCCACCACTATTTTGAAGGGCCGGGCGGGGTTGTTTTTGCGCCGATGGATGTTCACTTTACTTCAACGTTTACGTCATCTAGTCACATGACAGTGTGTGCCCATGAAGGTGTCATGGCTGCCGCCATCCGAGTGCAGTTTGTACTGTAAACATGCCAGCCCTGGGATCAAAATGTATTTTTCTGAGTAAATGAAGTCTCTTTATGGGTCTCTCAATGGAGCTTCACTTCGCGTGCACGCCCAACGTGCGTTGTAAACAAATTGCAGACATTACCGATGCGAACTGGACCGGCGTGACATACAGTAAGTAATAATACTTTTACTGTATATACAGTAAGAGTGACGAGCTGACCATTTAACGGCGTCATGGTATTAACCCTTTCATTGACGAGCTGACATGTCAACGGCTGCTATAAAGTGAATTGATCCAGAGCCAATTACAGTAAGCAAACAGGAGGTAATGCATCAAATGCATAGAAATAGTAATCTAGGATCAAAACCAGTATATCAGAAAATGTATAATCTGTGCATTGAAACTATACACACTATATTATAGTCAGTGTTTTCAGGGACCCCTAATTGTTGGGGAGATGGAACACAACAGGGACCCCTGCCTTGTAGGGTGGGGGTGGGGCTACATATATTGTATATTTATGTATAAAATTGTGTTTCATGTGTATAAACATACCATGTTATTGAGCATTCAATACTATGCTATTAAAATAAAAGATCAATATACTCATGCTTTTATTTTAAACATGCATGTACAAGTGGCCGTAACAGAAAGCCATTTAGGAAAGTACCTTATTAACTGAGAACCAATGTCAATACTATCACTAATGTCACATCTATCACTAACAATGTCAACTGCACAATAATCATGTATACAAGCTATATTCCCAAGAGACAGAATCATGTTTTTTTTGTATAAATGTACATATTTAAATAACAAATTACATATTTTTCTTTCTTTTTTTAAAATAAAAATAAAAAATATATAAAACTTTTTCTTTTTTTTTCTGGGACCCCCTGCAGTATCCCCGCGGACCCCCTAGGGGTCACAGACCCTCTGTTGAAGACCCCTGCACTATAGTATGCCAGGTCAACAGATTACCTGGCATCTGTCTACATACAATGCTGTCTAAATTTCATTTTAATCTTTGCATATAAGACTGAAAGGTCGTCAAGGCTACGTATATATTTATATTTATACACGTTGCAAGTGCTACAGGCTTCTCAACATCCGGTTCGGGGACCCTCAGGGGGTCCAAATGGACTCTTACAGGTCTGTAACTCTGAGAGTGTACAAATGGAAATGTGTACAGATTACGGATCCATTGGGTTTGGGCGCCTGCCAGCGGGGAGTGTTGAATGGGAGGAGTAGGATGGAGGTGCTATGTCACTGGCAGGTGAGCCAGTAGTGCAGCAACAGCAGTGACTTGACAACATAAAATAAGTGTTGGCATAACCACTTAACTGGGAGGAAAAATGGCAAATAAATAATTGGCTACTCTAAATTCATGTCAGTGCCTCTGAGTGCTATCGTTCTAGATAAACTGTGAACTTATTTTAATTGCATCTGTCACAGGTGAACCTAGATTTTTTTCCCTTTTTTTTTTAAAGCAGATAATTACTATGCTACGAACAAATTAAAATAAACAAGTAGATAATTACCATGATGGTGTGTGGAAAATGTGTGACGGCTGGTTGTTACTATAGCTACTATATCAGGGGTACCCAATTAGATAAAGTAGACCACAACATACCAGTAGTGCCATGGCGATATGTTTTGTAATAAATTGAACATCTGTGTGATAGTGTGCACTGTGCAGTGTATGTGCACTGGTACTGTATATGGTAGAACAATATTTCAAAGACAGTAATATAACAATGCTGCACGTGACTGTAAGTAACTGACAGAGAGCCTTGTAGCCTTGTAATACCAGAGAGCCTTGTACAGTAGCATAGCTAAGCTGTTAGGCCTACTACAGTGAAGTCTCTACAATGGGTTTCATTTGTAGTCCTACACCGCCATGTTGAGGACACCTGCGCTGGTACTAATACATTTTGGCTATCCATACATGGAGACCTGTACTAATAGTGTGTGCCAGCGGCTACGTCATTGTAGTCCTTAGCGGCCATTTCTTGGGTAAAAACACAGGTGTTTCAATTGTTTGATTGCATAGAACTAATGCTATAGTCTAATCAGAACACCTGTGTAAGGCTGTGTTTACCCAAGAAATGGACGCTCTTAGAACTACATTTGGCACACCCTATAGACACAAACTGAAATGTAGGAGCGGTTTGCACCGCTCAGAAGACTACAAATTGGAGTTGGACATTAATTCACTGCTGCGGTTTTCCCCTTTCCTCCTCTGTAAATATAGCTATTTGTGTTTGTTGATGCCAACACATACATGGCATGTACTCATGTGTTATTATTCTATCCTCCGTTGATGAATTACATACATGGACCACAATGGAAACAAAGTCCCCATGCAGGACGTTTATGTGTTATCCTTTTAGCCTTGATGTCTGACGGTACCTCTGTGATTGACTATAATACAGTATTCATTCAATCAATCAATCAATCATGTGTATACCCTCAATATATCCATGTATACCCTCAATTAGAGATGGACCGATTGCAAAATTCTTGGCGTAGGCCTACAAGACATACTTCAATTTGAGTACCAATAAGCTAGAAGAACACTAATGCCAAATCAATCACAATAGTACAATATCCAAAATCAAAGACAATATCCAGTCTAATATGACCGGACTAGGCAGGAGGAAAGCAGGTGACGTATGCTTTTTTTTCCCCCTTCTTTTTGGAGACGACATTGACACAGGATTATGGGATATCCTTACATTGCAAAGGTAATCAGCAGCATCTGTATTCTGTAGGCTGCCACTAAGTAGACTGGCTGCTACTTGCTAATGTTTACATTAGTCACAGGACCGAGCATCATGCTGTGCAGTGCCATAGACACAATTGGCATGAAACCGGTATTTATGTCAGTGACCTGCCGGTCACCGATTTGGCCGGTTTGATATCATACCTGCCGTTTTTTTATATTGACCGATTCCGATTTGCATCCCTACCCTCAATATGTCTAGTGGTGTTTCCAACAGCAGTGTGACTGTGTCATGTGGTGTAGCACACTGTCTAGTGGTGTTTCTAACAGCAGTGTGACTGTGTCATGTGGTGTAGCACACTGTCTAGTGGTGTCTCCAACAGCAGTGTGACTGTGTCATGTGGTGTAGCACACTGTCTAGTGGTGTTTACAACAGCAGTGTGACTGTGTCATGTGGTGTAGCACACTGTCTAGTGGTGTTTCCAACAGCAGTGTGACTGTGTCATGTGGTGTAGCACACTGTCTAGTGGTGTTTCCAACAGCAGTGTGACTGTGTCATGTGGTGTAGCACACTGTCTAGTGGTGTTTCCAACAGCAGTGTGACTGTGTCATGTGGTGCAGCACACCGTCTAGTGGTGTTTCCAACAGCAGTGTGACTGTGTCATGTGGTGTAGCACACCGTCTAGTGGTGTTTCCAACAGCAGTGTGACTGTGTCATGTGGTGTAGCACACTGTCTAGTGGTGTTTCCAACAGCAGTGTGACTGTGTCATGTTGTGTAGCACACTGTCTAGTGGTGTTTCCAACAGCAGTGTGACTGTGTCATGTGGTGTAGCACACTGTCTAGTGGTGTTTCCAACAGCAGTGTGACTGTGTCATGTGGTGCAGCACACTGTCTAGTGGTGTTTCCAACAGCAGTGTGACTGTGTCATGTGGTGTAGCACACTGTCTAGTGGTGTTTCCAACAGCAGTGTGACTGTGTCATGTGGTGCAGCACACTGTCTAGTGGTGTTTACAACAGCAGTGTGACTGTGTCATGTGGTGTAGCACACTGTCTAGTGGTGTTTACAACAGCAGTGTGACTGTGTCATGTGGTGTAGCACACTGTCTAGTGGTGTTTCCAACAGCAGTGTGACTGTGTCATGTGGTGTAGCACACTGTCTAGTGGTGTTTACAACAGCAGTGTGACTGTGTCATGTGGTGCAGCACACTGTCTAGTGGTGTTTACAACAGCAGTGTGACTGTGTCATGTGGTGTAGCACACTGTCTAGTGGTCTTTCCAACAGCAGTGTGACTGTGTCATGTGGTGTAGCACATTGTCTAGTGGTGTTTACAACAGCAGTGTGACTGTGTCATGTGGTGCAGCACACTGTCTAGTGGTGTTTACAACAGCAGTGTGACTGTGTCATGTGGTGTAGCACACTGTCTAGTGGTGTTTACAACAGCAGTGTGACTGTGTCATGTGGTGTAGCACACTGTCTAGTGGTGTTTACAACAGCAGTGTGACTGTGTCATGTGGTGTAGCACACTTTCTAGTGGTGTTTCCAACAGCAGTGAGACTGTGTCATGTGGTGCAGCACACTGTCTAGTGGTGTTTACAACAGCAGTGTGACTGTGTCACGTGGTGTAGCACACTGTCTAGTGGTGTTTACAACAGCAGTGAGACTGTGTCATGTGGTGTAGCACACTGTCTAGTGGTGTTTCCAACAGCAGTGTGACTGTGTCATGTGGTGTAGCACACTGTCTAGTGGTGTTTCCAACAGCAGTGTGACTGTGTCATGTGGTGTACCACACTGTCTAGTGGTGTTTCCAACAGCAGTGTGACTGTGTCATGTGGTGCAGCACACTGTCTAGTGGTGTTTCCAACAGCAGTGTGACTGTGTCATGTGGTGTAGCACATTGTCTAGTGGTGTTTCCAACAGCAGTGTGACTGTGTCATGTGGTGCAGCACACTGTCTAGTGGTGTTTCCAACAGCAGTGTGACTGTGTCATGTGGTGCAACTGTCTAGTGGTGTTTCCAACAGCAGTGTGACTGTGTCATGTGGTGTAGCACACTGTCTAGTGGTGTTTCCAACAGCAGTGTGACTGTGTCATGTGGTGTAGCACACTGTCTAGTGGTGTTTCCAACAGCAGTGTGACTGTGTCATGTGGTGCAGCACACTGTCTAGTGGTGTTTCCAACAGCAGTGTGACTGTGTCATGTGGTGCAGCACACTGTCTAGTGGTGTTTCCAACAGCAGTGTGACTGTGTCATGTGGTGCAGCACACTGTCTAGTGGTGTTTACAACAGCAGTGTGACTGTGTCATGTGGTGCAGCACACTGTCTAGTGGTGTTTCCAACAGCAGTGTGACTGTGTCATGTGGTGTAGCACACTGTCTAGTGGTGTTTCCAACAGCAGTGTGACTGTGTCATGTGGTGTAGCACACTGTCTAGTGGTGTTTCCAACAGCAGTGTGACTGTGTCATGTGGTGTAGCACACTGTCTAGTGGTGTTTCCAACAGCAGTGTGACTGTGTCATGTGGTGTAGCACACTGTCTAGTGGTGTTTCCAACAGCAGTGTGACTGTGTCATGTGGTGCAGCACACTGTCTAGTGGTGTTTCCAACAGCAGTGTGACTGTGTCATGTGGTGTAGCACACTGTCTAGTGGTGTTTCCAACAGCAGTGTGACTGTGTCATGTGGTGTAGCACACTGTCTAGTGGTGTTTACAACAGCAGTGTGACTGTGTCATGTGGTGTAGCACACTGTCTAGTGGTGTTTACAACAGCAGTGTGACTGTGTCATGTGGTGTAGCACACTGTCTAGTGGTGTTTACAACAGCAGTGTGACTGTGTCATGTGGTGCAGCACACTGTCTAGTGGTGTTTCCAACAGCAGTGTGACTGTGTCATGTGGTGCAGCACACTGTCTAGTGGTGTTTTCAACAGCAGTGTGACTGTGTCATGTGGTGTAGCACACTGTCTAGTGGTGTTTCCGTCATGTGGTGTAGCACACTGTCTAGTGGTGTTTCCAACAGCAGTGTGACTGTGTCATGTGGTGCAGCACACTGTCTAGTGGTGTTTACAACAGCAGTGTGACTGTGTCATGTGGTGCAGCACACTGTCTAGTGGTGTTTACAACAGCAGTGTGACTGTGTCATGTGGTGTAGCACACTGTCTAGTGGTGTTTCCAACAGCAGTGTGACTGTGTCATGTGGTGCAGCACACTGTCTAGTGGTGTTTCCAACAGCAGTGTGACTGTGTCATGTGGTGCAGCACACTGTCTAGTGGTGTTTCCAACAGCAGTGTGACTGTGTCATGTGGTGTAGCACACTGTCTAGTGGTGTTTCCAACAGCAGTGTGACTGTGTCATGTGGTGTAGCACACTGTCTAGTGGTGTTTCCAACAGCAGTGTGACTGTGTCATGTGGTGTAGCACACTGTCTAGTGGTGTTTCCAACAGCAGTGTGACTGTGTCTTGTGGTGCAGCACACTGTCTAGTGGTGTTTCCAACAGCAGTGTGACTGTGTCATGTGGTGTAGCACACTGTCTAGTGGTGTTTCCAACAGCTGTGTGACTGTGTCATGTGGTGCAGCACACTGTCTAGTGGTGTTTCCAACAGCTGTGTGACTGTGTCATGTGGTGCAGCACTCTGTCTAGTGGTGTTTCCAACAGCAGTGTGACTGTGTCATGTGGTGCAGCACACTGTCTAGTGGTGTTTACAACAGCAGTGTGACTGTGTCATGTGGTGCAGCACACTGTCTAGTGGTGTTTACAACAGCAGTGTGACTGTGTCATGTGGTGCAGCACACTGTCTAGTGGTGTTTACAACAGCAGTGTGACTGTGTCATGTGGTGCAGCACACTGTCTAGTGGTGTTTACAACAGCAGTGTGACTGTGTCATGTGGTGTAGCACACTGTCTAGTGGTGTTTCCAACAGCAGTGTGACTGTGTCATGTGGTGCAGCACACTGTCTAGTGGTGTTTACAACAGCAGTGTGACTGTGTCATGTGGTGCAGCACACTGTCTAGTGGTGTTTACAACAGCAGTGTGACTGTGTCATGTGGTGCAGCACACTGTCTAGTGGTGTTTACAACAGCAGTGTGACTGTGTCATGTGGTGTAGCACACTGTCTAGTGGTGTTTACAACAGCAGTGTGACTGTGTCATGTGGTGTAGCACACTGTCTAGTGGTGTTTACAACAGCAGTGTGACTGTGTCATGTGGTGTAGCACACTGTCTAGTGGTGTTTACAACAGCAGTGTGACTGTGTCATGTGGTGCAGCACACTGTCTAGTGGTGTTTACAACAGCAGCGTGACTGTGTCATGTGGTGTAGCACACTGTCTAGTGGTGTTTACAACAGCAGTGTGACTGTGTCATGTGGTGCAGCACACTGTCTAGTGGTGTTTACAACACCAGTGTGACTGTGTCATGTGGTGCAGCACACTGTCTAGTGGTGTTTACAACAGCAGTGTGACTGTGTCATGTGGTGCAGCACACTGTCTAGTGGTGTTTACAACAGCAGTGTGACTGTGTCATGTGGTGCAGCACACTGTCTAGTGGTGTTTACAACAGCAGTGTGACTGTGTCATGTGGTGTAGCACACTGTCTAGTGGTGTTTACAACAGCAGTGTGACTGTGTCATGTGGTGCAGCACACTGTCTAGTGGTGTTTCCAACAGCAGTGTGACTGTGTCATGTGGTGCAGCACACTGTCTAGTGGTGTTTCCAACAGCAGTGTGACTGTGTCATGTGGTGTAGCACACTGTCTAGTGGTGTTTACAACAGAAGTGTGACTGTGTCATGTGGTGTAGCACACTGTCTAGTGGTGTTTACAACAGCAGTGTGACTGTGTCATGTGGTGTAGCACACTGTCTAGTGGTGTTTACAACAGCAGTGTGACTGTGTCATGTGGTGTAGCACACTGTCTAGTGGTGTTTACAACAGCAGTGTGACTGTGTCATGTGGTGTAGCACACTGTCTAGTGGTGTTTCCAACAGCAGTGTGACTGTGTCATGTGGTGTAGCACACTGTCTAGTGGTGTTTCCAACAGCAGTGTGACTGTGTCATGTGGTGTAGCACACTGTCTAGTGGTGTTTACAACAGCAGTGTGACTGTGTCATGTGGTGTAGCACACTGTCTAGTGGTGTTTACAACAGCAGTGTGACTGTGTCATGTGGTGTAGCACACTGTCTAGTGGTGTTTACAACAGCAGTGTGACTGTGTCATGTGGTGCAGCACACTGTCTAGTGGTGTTTACAACAGCAGTGTGACTGTGTCATGTGGTGTAGCACACTGTCTAGTGGTGTTTACAACAGCAGTGTGACTGTGTCATGTGGTGTAGCACACTGTCTAGTGGTGTTTACAACAGCAGTGTGACTGTGTCATGTGGTGTAGCACACTGTCTAGTGGTGTTTACAACAGCAGTGTGACTGTGTCATGTGGTGTAGCACACTGTCTAGTGGTGTTTACAACAGCAGTGTGACTGTGTCATGTGGTGTAGCACACTGTCTAGTGGTGTTTACAACAGCAGTGTGACTGAACTGCGTCATTTATATGACTGACGGACACAAGAGCAAGAGCGAACGGCCCGCAGCTTTCTGGACCACGTTGCAAATGTCAGCGCCGTGCGAAGGCCTGTGCAGAGTGGAACACAATGACACACACACACACACACACACACGGTATGTGTGTTTGTTTGTGTGTCAAAGAGGAGAAGAGAGCAACCGTGACAGCGAGCAACAGACAATGAGTGCTGTAAGCGCTGTTGTGCGTGCACGTGTTTGCGTGTGTGTGTGTGTGTGTGTGTGTGTGTGTGTGTGTGTGTGTGTGTGTGTGTGTGTGTGTGTGTGTGTGTGTGCGTGTGTGCGTGCATGTACAGTACTATAGTTGTGTGAGGGTCAAATGTCCCCCCCTCAGAATAATTAAAAACACCTAGTTAGACCCCTCATATTCCACTTAAAGTATATTTTTTGGGAGTCACTTTTTCCCTTATAGTACAGTGTATAGTAAGTGAATGAGACTCAGAATTACCCTAGCTGCCAAAGATTTTTCCAAGGGATTTTGAATTTCAATCTTTGTTAGGTATGTTACTAGACACCTTTACGAACACATTGTTGGAGAAATTGTTTGGTAAGGAATTTATTCCCAGATTTGACAGGTATTCTGATAATTTTCTCTGACTATTATATATATTTCTAGAGTTAAACTTGTAACTAGGAAACTATTCTGGTTGGTTTAGGGTTATATTTACACAATGTGTGTGTGTGTGTGTGTGTGTGTGTGTGTGTGTGTGTGTGTGTGTGTGTGTGTGTGTGTGTGTGTGTGTGTGTGTGTGTGTGTGTGTGTGTGTGTGTGTTTGTCTAGCTATACTTATGGGGACTAAACGCATGTTCACACAGTCACCTGCAGGGAACCTCTGACAGTGTGGGGACAAAATAGTAGGTCCCCACAACGGTTAGGTTTAGGGTTAGGGTTAGGGGTTATGGGTTAGGTTTAGGGATAGAGGTTAGGGTAAGGCCACAAGACTTGCATAAAAATGAATGGAAGTCTATGTAATGTCCTTACAAGTGATGTATATATATAGTGTGTGTGTGTGTGTGTGCGTGCTTGCGTGCGTGCTTGCGTGCGTGCGTGCGTGCGTGCGTGCGTGTGTGTGCACGATTGTGTCGGTCCGTGTGTGTGTGTGTGTGTGTGTGTGTGTGTGTCTTCCGTCCTGCTTTGATCTCGTCTGCCAGTATCTATGAAGGCTCTGCTCTGGCCTCGGGTCAAGCGCGCAGCTGTCACTGCTCCCCCATGAAACATGGAGACGGACAGAAGGTGGTTCCTGTTGACTGAGGACAGACAGACAGACAGTGCTGCTGAATGCTCAGGTCTCCTCTGGCCGTGACACAACATGATGCCACCACGGCTTATATAAGGACAGAGAGGACAGGGGAGGGGGGGGGGGGGGAGGGGAGGGGGGGGGGGGTGACAGAGGGGACGGGATGAGAAAACCATCGAAGGGAGAGATGGGAAGGGAAGGTGGCAGGCAGGCAGGCAGACATTGGGCCTCATGCAGCAATGTTGTCTTAAATCATGTCTCTTATACTTCTCTGTCTGCTAAGAGAAAATAAGAGAAAAGAAATTTGAAAACGCCTACCCCAGACTTATCGACCTGTTCTTAACTCATTTCCTGCTATCCCCGTCGAAACCGGAGATTTGCCGCTGTACCGCGCTGCCATGCCCGTAGAACCCAGAAATGTAATTAGCTTTAATCATTATGAAACAATTAAAAGTATGATCGCTGTATATAGCCGATTCGGACTCTTTAGGCCCGCCTCCTAACTGTATACGGACGTATTTCCGGTTTTGACCGGATCTAGGTTTCCGTATCCGGTCTAAGGCCCAATCGTAGCTCCGATCCCATAGGTTTTCATTGTAAACAAGGAAGCTGCCTGCACGGCCATAACATGGTCTTTTTTCACGCAGATTTTTTTATTTGGAAGCTGTTTGATTCTTTTACCCGCCTGGCATTGTTCTTTTCGAAAGCTGTGGTCCGGGCTGCAACGCTGGTACATGTTACATGCACAGATCGTGCGCGATGCGTGCACATGCCCACGTTAAAAGGACAATTTGGCAGTCGCTGAGTTCAGGCTATGTTTAAAATGGCAGAGAAGAAGTTAACACAGTCTCTGCCAGGTATTAATAATTCTTTGGGAAAATGGAAACAAATGTAATACAATACAAAAATATTAAAAATAAAGGAAAAAAGTTATCGAAAAAACACAGCCTGCTCACGTATTAGGAGGGTAGTATGAGTCACCAGAAAAAAAATAATGGGTGATTTTAATGAATCTATCATGGTTAAAATGAAGTTTGAAGTTACAATGGGTGTGTATGGGGAGAAGCCCAGGAGGAGGGCCTGGTAACATTTACATCAACTATCTAATAAATATTGAATCAAGCAAAGTAAAATCTGTTCAGGGTGTTCATAAAAGCCTGATTAGACAATAACATGACCAAAAGTTAAAAGTGAAATATCCCTTTAAGAACCAGCTGTTATGCCTTAACTTAAAGGCCTGTCCATACTGTCTCCGACCACCAAACTTTTCGTTGGAAAGGTCACTCGCATCTTCTGAAAAGCATTACCCCAAATTAGAGTTGCACGTCGGAAAGTCGAAACTTTCCGACGAAAGGTTTGGTGGTCGGAGACAGTATGGACAGGCCTTTAAGTTAAGGCATAAGAGCTGGTACTGACCCGGTCATCAAATTATTGGCTCTGAACAAAAACTAAAGAATCTCCATGAACCTGTGTGTGATTGATAGAAAATAGGTCATTGTCTGGGTTTTTACTCCTTTAACCACTTAAAAGGATCCCTGGCTAATACGACAAATATGCCTTAATACATTATAATTGTCCACTATAACTACAATGTAAAATTAAAAACATCTTAAATATTGTATTTCTTCTACAAATAGCTAATCGTTCACTCAATAGGGGAAATGCATGTCGCAAGTTGATGATGTCATAATGTGTGATCTATCCCTATGGAATGCATGTGCAAAAAAAACAAACACATTTGAAATATTGATTTGATGCATATATTAACCATAGGAAGTATTACGTTTGCTTTTATTTGCACATGCATGCTATAAATTCCATAGGGATAGATCACACATGACATTCATGACAACATCAACTTGCGACAGGCATTTCCCCTATTGAGTGAAAGATTCGCTATTTCTAGAAGAAATAAAATAATTTAGGTGTTTTTAATTTTACATTGTAGTTATAGGAAGAGGACAATTATAATGTATTAAGGCATATTTGTCGTATTAGCCAGGGATCCTTTTAAACCCCCGCATATGTAATTGCGTATTGTGAGGAAAGCTTTTGCAGATCGACAAGCTCACAACACGTGACACATGCAGAACCTAATGTTTTATGGTCATGATTCACCAGGAGCCTGGATGGCTTGGTTCCAGGGTTACAATAAGTTATACAAATATATTGGGAAATCTCCATAGCTCATTTCTCCATCATCACATGTCACATGTCACTCTCTCTGTCACCTGTAGACTGGTAGTTAGGCGGTCGGGAGCCCTGGCAACCTCTGCCAGAGGACTGGATATGGAAATGGCTGCATGTGTAATTACTAATTATCTACTATTCTATCTGCTGAATGACTACTGCTCACGCCAGACAGAGAAAGAAATAGAGAGACAATGTAGGCATTTAACATTTAGCAGTGACAGTAAGCAGGGACGTGCTGGCCATTGGGAAAAGCGGGACAACTCCCGAACGGCCGGTTAATTCCCGGCCGGTCCAGGCCAGCCATTAGGAAAAAGAAAAATTAATGTCGGCCTTCAATCCATTTTGGGGGCTGGGCGGCCAACAAAGTAAATTGTCACTGTCGGGCAGAAAACCTTGTATCTCCAAGTTTCAAATTAGTAAATTTTTTCGCAAAGCAAAGCCCTGCTTCATCGTACAAGGCTGTCGCACAAAAGTAGTGAAAACAGCAGATCTACAAGCACACAACGCCTCGCACACCGATTGTAGATCGGCTGTTTTCACTAATTTAAATCATTTTTTAAAATGATAAATACAAAACAAACGTTTTTGGACATACAAGGTTTCCACCCGACAACGACGAAATATAACTCATGTAATTGGCCCACTGGCTTGTCACTTTGTCACAAAGCTTTGAGTAGCAGCAGCGCTATAGAGAGAGATCTCTCTCTATAGCACACAATGAGGGCCTCTCCAACTATTTTTCCCGGGCTGAATCAGGGGCCCAGCATGTCCCTGACAGTAAGCAAGGTAAACACTGTACATCAAATGTAAGCTTTCGTCACCAGACATTCCACTGGAAAGAAGAGCAGAAATAACTTGAACCAAACCAACTTAAACCAATTTGAAACATTTTGGATTCTGGTTCCAGTTCGGTGCTTCCGGAAAACCTGTAGTCCACCTGATGGCTACAACATGATGGTTTGTTTCGGCTCCTGACTGCACCCGAGCCTGAATAAATAAAAATACCAAAATAATCTGTGTATTGAAACTATAGGATGCCAGGAAAACAAATGAACCTAGCATTTGAAAGACGGGGTGCCATGATTTATTACCTTACGGTAATGGGTTAATGGGTCCACTGCAACAACATAGGTGATGTGTTGGAAAACGTCTGTTGCCGAAAATCTACACTGTTAAATCTGCTGAATGGGTGGTGGGTACACTGTTAAATCTACTGAATGGGCAGTGGGTACACTGTCACGTCAGGTTACAAGTTGTAGGGAAGAATCGAAAGCCGTCCGAGCTTTCAACCGTCGGATAGCAGTGGGCATGTTGTTGTAGTAGTATTCTGTGGTATGGAGAGCTTTGGTGGAGAACTACTGTACGTACCTTAAAGGTGATAAACCATGAAATTTCACTTTTCCTATTTTAAAACCTTTTTTTGGGGTCCCACTAGCACCTTCTATCCTCACAAAGTCCCATTTCTGACCGTTGTGTCTTTCTCTGGTTTTGAGAAGGCGAAGGTTAAAAGTATCCCACGGGTTCTCAAAACAGGCTTTCCAGATTTGCTGCCGATTGTGACGTCATCTGCCGATTGTGACGTCAGTTCAGGCCAAAGGTGGTACTGCAGCTGAAATGCTCTGAGAGCCATTCAAAAATGAGAGAGGCTCTCTATTCAGGAGTGGTAATTTAGCCTCGAACCTTTTGAAAAACGTTTTAAACAATATGACATAAATACTTTTTAAATGCATGGTGTATCACCTTTAAGACCTATCTGGAATTCTGGATACCTTTAACTCATCAAACCCCTACAGGGTGTCAACGCGGCAAACTCTTTGATGTCGCTGGAGGCCCATCGACGCGGTTGACGCGTTGAACATTATTTACAGTAACGATATAAAGTCTTACTGTAACGTCGGGCCTACCCGCAGATGTTGGCCAATGACCGCGGGTTGTTTCCATTAGACGTTGAGAGCATCGCACCGCCGATTTTCTCCATTTAATCCAATGCATCACCCAGACTTTAAGCTCTTTATCTCTGATGTATGTTTTGTGGCACAGAACAGCCTCTTTTCATGGCAGATGATGCTCCGCTAACACTAGCTTTAGGCTACACAGGGTGATTTCTCACAACATCCTGTCTACGGTCATGTGACATGCAAACGTCATCACGCGCGCACGCATGCACTGGGGCGGTGCGCAATACAATGGAGCTGGATCTGGTCACTTAGGTGGGGCTCTGGCGCCATCTCCTGGGCAGCATATGTGTTAAGTGTGTTGCTCAGGGACACCTCGACACATTGCCGTAGCCGGGAATCGAATCTGGGACCTTCTTTTTCCCAGAGAGCCTCTCTACCCATTCAGCTATGGCCGCCCCACGAATAACAATCTGTTCTTAGTTGTCTAGCCTGGTTAAAGAAAAAAAGACTAACTTAAAAAGAAAGAAGGAAACAAAATAAAAATGTCTTGTTTGTAATTTGAAATTAATCTTTTACTACAATGTCAAATGTTTCTATTGATTCACGTTTCTGTTTGGCCTAACATTAATTTGCTTTTTTTTTTTCTTTTCTTTTTCATTTCACACTTGCTTTGGCAGCATAATTGTGTTTCCCATGCCAATAAAACTCCTTTGAATTGGATTTAATTGAAAACTGAGACAGAGAGAGTGAGTGAGTGCGAGAGAGAGAGAGAGAGAGAGAGAGAGAGAGCAGGCCGGGAGAATGAAAGATCATGACAATAAAGGACAGAGTTCGGGGAAAAGCGCGAGAGAAAGAAGGAGGGAGAGACAGACAGACAGAGTGATAGAGGGAGAGATAGACTGATAGACAGAGTGGTAGAGGGAGAGATAGATAGACAGAGAGAGAGAGGTAAGCGTTTCACAATGAGACAGGTATAGTCAGTTAACGATGTTCGGTCTGGAATCACACATGAGACTGTAGTCAATCTGCATACATTAGGAGCTGAATGAGGACACACACACACACACACACACACACACACACACACACACACACACACACACACACACACACACACACACACACACACACACACACACACACACACACACACACACACACACACACACACACACACAGCTCATTGCTCATTGTGAAAACCTGCCTGTCTGCTCTAGCACTGAATAACTTTTCGTTTTAAAAAAGAAAGAAAAAAAAAAGAAAGAAAGAATAACTTTTTGTTGCCGTCAGGTGGAAACCTTGCATGTCCAAAACTGTAATTTTCAGGGGAAAAAGAAATGTCAGCTGGTGTTGATATGTTTCATATTGATTTTTGATAGCCGATCTACTGTATTGTAATCCGGCTATTTTTGCTACTTTAGTGTGACATTCATTTACACAATATATAATAACTAGTAAGACGCCTCAGGGCGACCTCGCCCCTTGGCCATCTAGCCATGTGATGTATATCGGACCAGTTACCCATATGGAGTTCCATGTACTGTATATGGTACATCCCTTTTATGCCCATACATGGAGATCCCTGTCTGAACCAGCCACACAGATATGGGCTGTCTTGCTCCATATATGGGCATTCCCATATGAAGTCCTGTTAGATATAGGCTTAATATTGATGACATCAGGGATCTCCTTATATGGGCATAAAAAGGATTCTGTTAGAGTGGTTCCCATGACATCACAACATACAATCCCACTCATGTGATATCACCTGTGATGTCACAGTAATGTGTCAGGGGAACCACAGTGTCAGGCGTGACCTTCAGAGATACACGGATATGTGGACAAGATGTGCCGGTTTTCATAGTAAACTTGCGACCTAGGGTCACAATAAAGTTGAACTATGAGATTGGAGGTTTTCTGACCGTCAGCAGCAGTTTAAAAATGCATGAGTTGTGTTCCAACTTCTTTCTTCCTTCTAACAGTTTCTCCCCCTCAGGCTATCAGAGCCATGAGAGGACCCAGCTGACAGGTGGGAAGCCTTCAACCTGGAAACCGTTGTCGTCTGGTAGATAACCTCGTATCTCCAAATTCTAACTTCTTGTGTTTGGTAAATTAACGCACTACTCAATCCAGGCGTCACACAAAAGCATCAAATGTTGCAGATAAACAAGCTCGCGCCGTGCTGAGATCATGCAGATCTGCGACTTTTGCTATTTTTGAATTTGGAGGCCTATGGATATATTACCTCAAACTATGCTTCAAAATAACTTGCGACGCATTGCAGATGAAAAAAAAAAGTGAGAGTGATTCGGTCCTACAGTGGTACCGAGGTGCTACGATTGGAAGTCTACGCCACAGACTAATCTGGTATTGTAGGGTTTATTTAAAGAGAAATAAAAAATAAGTTGTTCACACTTTTAGAGCATCCGTGGTCATCATATGGGCATACCTAACACTAGATGCCAAAAAACTGTATTGGTACATCAAAAGTCCATAGAAATCTTAATTACTTCCTGTGAACGAAAATGTGCTGCGTGATGGACATCACAAGACTCTTTAATAACACATGAGCCTTGATTACATTCACCTGTTTGATTCCCATTGCTGCAGGTTCTTCCTATTTTTATAATTTTTATCCCACGATTTTGTAACCCATTTTCACCCAGTGCCAATTGCATATGTAATCCTGGGCTCTGCTCTCCCTCTGCCGCGCCTGGGGAGACAACGGACTGACCTCATGCTTCCTTCAGTGCATGAGGACTGAGGAGTCCAAGTTGCTTCTTTTCACCTGACAGTGGGGATTTCCCCAGTTTGGACGTAGCGCGTGGAAGGAACACGTTATTCCAACCAGTTCCTTTCCCCTCCATCAGGCGCCCCGGCTGGCCAGGGGGAGGCAGTATAGAGACCAGGATTACTGCATGTTTTTGTGGAGGGTATATACCCTAGGAGACATGGGGAGAACATGCAAACTCCACAGAAAGGCCCTATCGCCAAGCCCAAATAGGGTGTGGGCGCTGATGACGCGGAGGAGGGAACGCGCCCCCACAGCGCCCACAGCGTCCCCCGGCAGCTGCAGGTTCTTCCAAACAGCTGATTTTAATTACAGAACTATTCGGTTTTGAATCTCATTCAAGATGACATCAAGACTGTGTATTAGTTATTGTAAACTGTATGCGCCTGCAGAGCAGTGCAGGCTACAAACAATAACACTAGGCACCACTAGAGACAGATTTCAAGATCCCATCACCTGAAGGGCTGGGACCCTCTGATTGGGTCAGAAACGTACAGGCTTGACTGACCAAAAAAAGGAATTTCAGTAGGACTTTAAAGCGGTCCATGCGTAGCCAACTTACATCGCTCCAGTAGGAAAGCAGCACTCGCATGTATGACATATCCTTCTTCTTTTTAATATTTGGTGTTTAGGTACATTAGCGCCTACAAACTAAAGGGGAGCACACACTGGACGCGGGCGGCTGCGCAGCATCGCGTCGCGGTATCGACGCACGTGAAGTGCCGGAGGTAACCCCAACTGGATGCTGCGCGCTGCCACACACCACATCCATTTCCCCCGGTGTGGAGAACCATGGGAGAACATGTTCACTGCGCGGCAACGCTGGAAAAATAGAGGCGAGGCGGCAGACCCACGGCTGCGCGCGTCTGACGCCGCCGGTGTGGGTTAGTTCATTGAACTATACACACCGGACGCCTCCGCGTCCGGTGTGTGTTCCCCTTGAACCGGAGCACAATAGCTCCGGTTAAATCGCTCCGGTTCCAAGAATCTCGAACGGCACTGGTTCTAGAACCAAAGTTCTTTTGGTGGAAAAGGGGCCTGGCACACACAGGCGTCGAGCAAACTAACGTTGTGTCTAATTAAAAAAGTTACACAAGTGATATGACTTCAACTTGTATTACACTATGTATTATTATTTTATTAAGCGTGTTTGTGTTAATATTAGTCCTCTATATATTGTTAGCACAGCCTGGGGCGTACACACTTATAAAAGCAAGAAAGTGACTAAATAAAAACCTCCTGAATACTGAATAACAAATGTGAGGCAAGCAAGCAATTATGAGAGGAACAAAAAGCGAGCAGTCAGGCCTTTTTAATTTTATTCAGTAGCAGAACTGAGCGCTTTTCTTTTTTGGTGTATTATTATTTTTTTTTCTGCATCAGCATATTTCCCTGTGGAATATTATCCCTCCTCTCATCTGTTCCATGGCTATAACTAAGTATTCAAGGGGAAGGAAGCAAAGTGATCAAATCCTCATAGAAGGCTTTAGATAGAAGTCACTATTGATTTGTTTGAGGCAGTGTTGTAAAGTAACTATACATTTACGTAAAGGAATATTTCACTTTAAAAAAAAATAACTTTGTCATGTTATCATCTAAGGCTCTAGTGACCACCCTGGACAGATTTTAAGTTGCTTGATTCAGTATTTAGATATTTCATATTCATTTTATCAGACACGCCCCCTTCCTATACAAACCCATTGTAACTTCAAACTCCATTTTAACCATGATAGATTCATTGAAAACATTTTTCATTTATTTCTTATTATATTTTTATTCTATTTAAGTTTTGTTCATTTTCCCCAAAAAATTATAAAACATAAATGAAAAAGAAAAAAAGAAAAAAAAAGTATATATATATTATATATATATATATATATATATATATATATATATATATATATATATAATATATATACACACACACACACACACAGAAAGAAAAAAAAAGAAAAAAAAAACACGGCCAGGTCACGTATTAGGAGGACAGTATGAGTTACCAGAAAAAAAAAAGAGGTTTTCAATGAATATGTGTATGTCTACATTGCAGTATTGATACTTTTACTTAAGTAAAGCATGTGAGTACTTTTTCCACCACTGCTATTGATTAGTTTGAGGTTAAGATGAGATGCAGGGAGAGCAGAAGGAAATGGAGCATAGAAAAGGAAAGTGGTTCTCAAGCCCTGTTTAATTTCAAGGCCCCATAGTTCTGATGATGCTTTTTAGGTCAAACGTTTTATATTTTATTTTAAGGATCCACCTTAACACATCGGGTGCCCACGTTAATTCAGGGTTTACCCTCGCAGGGGCCCATCGTCTCCATGGCAACACGTCATTTACGTACCTTCGCGTCGTGGAAAAAGTATCCGTAATACGTTGAGTAAATGTAATCCAAGTATGTCCAGTTTATTTTCACAATGATCTTTTCTTTCAGTCAGGACAGCTTTTTACCAATCTTGGGCCACAGCGTGTGTGTCACGGGCGGTAGAAAGGGTCGCGTTTTGAACATGGTGATTGAAAAAGCTAGACCAGGAGAGGAATCCGCCATGTTACGTTACCTCCGCCGCGTCACTGGGAAAATAGTATCCATGATACGAGTAAATGTAATCCACGGATGTCCTGTTTATTTTTACGATAAAGTTTTCTTTCAGTCAGGATAGGAACAGAAGCTTGTGATTGGCTGCAGGGAGACTGCACATCCTGGTCACGTGTACCGCGCTGCATTTTGGGAAATGTAGTGTTTTTCCCATATTGTTGGCGTTTGATCACCGTGGTAGAGCCTTCATTGCGGTAGCAATGTACAGTAACTACAGTACAGTATAGATTATTGTAAAACGCGTCAAACACGTCGTGGGCCTCCAGCGACATCAAAGAAATTGACTTGTAGACACCACGTGGGCATCCGATGTGTTAAGGCCACTCCACACCAATGCGTATGGTTCACAGAATTAAAAACAGGGAAGGTATCTGGTCAAATACTTTGTAAATGTCAAAGACAACCATCGGTATAACACTACTGACTTTGTACCATACACATTCAACAGCTGTATGGGAAAGAGCACATTCCTATACTCAGCAGCCGTTAAGTGGAATGGACTTCCTAAAAAACTTAAATCCATAGTCTCAAAGGACACTTTTAAATCTGCACACAAAAGATGGCTAAATGAAAAAAGACAATTTTCATAACTATAACTATATGTCCCATTTGCAACAGTAAGATGCTTTTAGAGAATATTGTTGTACTGTATTATTGTATTATTGTATTGGAAAGGACCATAATGGAAATAAGCCTACCAGCTTTCTTATGTTCATCCTTTTGGCTATTTGTATGCTTGTATGCTTGTATCTTATTTCCAGGTCTGTTATACCAATTATAGAGGGTTTAAGTGGTACCAGATATGCTGCTCGGTGAATAAAAGGTGAATTGATCCCAGTGCATGACGGAGGATAATTTCACGATAAATGTAAATCTACAATTATTGCGAGTGTTTTTTTCTCGTCCCATCACTAATTGCAATTGCTTGCTACAAAGCCGTTGCATGAAACTACTTGCAACAACCGTTATCCCCAATGGCAGTTACAAGATTTTGCACATATAATTTCACGGGTTAAATAACACAGTGAAGTTTTCACGGTGAGGATTGATTTGATTTGATTTGGATCTCTTTTAGCCCATCGGGCTAATCTTCCAAGAGTCCATAAGAACGCGGCCGTTCTGGAGCACCAGGAGCTGGTGGTCCCCGGGAATTCCCTGTGAGCAGCCCCGTTAGGGTGGTCATTTAATCAGCGGCGCCAGGGGCGCCAGGGGGTCCCTGGAGGTGGTCCCCAAGCGTGTGGGAGTGTGTGTGCAAAGTTTGACATGGATCGGGGCAACGGTGGCAGATATATGAGTAGGGCAAAAGTGTGACGTGACGTGATGTGACGTGGCGTGACGTGACAGACGGACGGACTGACAGCTGGTGGAGGTTTTGATAGTAACTGCGACCTGACGGTCGCAATTACAAGACATTACATTAGTGATAAAACAACACAGAATATAACAGCATAAATTATTAAAATACAACCCTACTCACTCATTCACACTCACATACACACACATGCACAGTACATGCACAGTACATGCCTGCCCATATAAGAATACACATACCCATCTACATATATTGGAGATTGGAGCCATGGTCCAGTCATCCAGGGGCAGAGTGACAGAGTGACAGTGTGGCAGAGTGACAGAGTGATAGTGACAGAGTGTAGAGGACCATGGGGACCTGGTGAGCCTGCATTAACTGAGCAACACCACTACCTGTGTGTCTGCACTGACACCTACACACACACACACACACACACACACACACACACACACACACACACACACACACACACACACACACACACACACACTTATTTATTCTGAAAATATGCCAATATGTTTGTGCAGGGCTGATATAGAAGTATAGTTATGCTTTTTTTGTGCCCATTCTCTCCCAGCCAGGCCTGAGGGTGACCGCAGGGACACATTTTAGCTCCTCAATCGTGCTTCCTTTTTTGTACTTCCTCCTCCTCACTTCCTCACCCCCCCCCCCCCCCTTGTGAGTGTCGTTAGGAGGAAGCATTAAAGCACTAAACTTTTTAAAGTACCAGCGACTCATCAATGCTGTCTCACTGCTCGGAGGTATCGTATCGCCCATGCCTGGTGGAAGGACCTTGGATGTCCAAAAGCCTTTCTTTTTTTATAATTATTCTTAAACTTTCAAATTTCGAGGTCTCCCCTTAGAGAAGTATTTCACCCCCAAAATGACCTTTTTTCTATTGATTACTCACGCCATGGAGACTTGAGTTGAATCATATTTCTTTGTATTTGTCGCATTCCTAGAACAAAAATGTTATTATAGTAACTCCAATTGATTCCGGATGGGGACCTGGATGCATGGCTCTGGTTGGGGACTCAAATGAATGGCAGTGGATGGGGAAACCTATAATAATTCAATTTTTGTCTAGCAATGCGACAAAAAAACAAAAATATTATTGAACTCAAGTCTCCATGGCCTGAGTACTCAATAGAAGAAAAAAAAAACATTTTGGGGGTGAAATACTCCTTTAACTCACTACTCCTTTGCACACTGCCAGAGTTACAGACTTGTAAGGGTCAACTTAGACCCCCACAAAGGAACCCACAGAGTCAGTGGAATCCACTTTGAGAGCCACTGCTCTAAACTATTTAAAGTAGTGACAATAGCTGTGAGCTTGTAGATCTGCTATTTTCACTACTTTACGAAATAGGGAATTCATTTACGAAAAACATAAAAAGTCGACATATGGATAGTAAGGTTTCTGCCCGACAAAGTAGCAAAACATAGCCGATCTACAAGCTTGTTCATCGTTAGCTCAAAATCGCTGGGAGCTTGTAGATCTGCTATTTGTGATTTTATTAAACATTTTTGAAAGTAAAAGTGGTTAAGGGCACAAGGGTTCTGGGAAACCTTGTATGTCCAACAAAGTGCCGATATAAATGCAGACAGCGTGTGTGTGTGTGTGTGTTGTGTGTTGTGTGTTGTGTGTTGTGTGTTGTGTGTGTGTGTGTGTGTGTGTGTGTGTGTGTGTGTGTGTGTAATGCTGGTAGATTGCTGGTCAGGGACTTAAAAAGTGGATATAAATGCAGACTAGTTGTGTCTTAATGTTTATAGATTGCTGCTGAGGGGGTTTGCTGTCTAGTCTAGACTGTTTGTGTTTTCGTAATCATCCTGCTATTAATTCACCAAATCACACTGAGAGTGTTTGGCCACCGTAACTCGGAAAGTGTCTGACGGAACACTCTCAAACTTGACCTGTGTTTCTCATAGATAGTTTAAAGTTGGTTTAGTTTGGTAGTCTTTTTTTCTCTCTCTCTCTCTTGGTAAAATAAACATTTGTTATGTTCATCTTTTATTCTAACTCATAGCTAGCGAGACTTGATAAACCACAAAACCTCCTAACTCCACTTGAGCTCATTTTCCCGAAAATGACAGCATATGTATATATATGTTACAGTACGTTTGGGTAACTCAGTACGTTCATGGTAAGAGCGCTTGTTTTGTCGTTCACCACACACCAATCACCACCAGATGGCGACGACAGCCATTCACTAGTGCAGGCGCTGACGTCACTCGTTTGCGACTCTCTTTCTTTATTTACTAGCCTAGCTCGGCAGTGTTTAGCCATTAGCTTACTATGCCTTACTCTAACCCTAACCCTAACCCTAACCCTAACCTCCGTGGGGTGAGGCGCTATCATTCCTGCCGACGCGACGTTGTTGTGGCTCAAAGCGACCGCTTGTTCCGCCCCGTGCCGCACGACGAGTGCTCCGTTTCTCGATCGTACTGTTTCTCTATCAAACCGTGACATATATATATATATATATTTATATATATATATATATATATATATATACATATATATATATATATATACACACACACACACACACACTGTATATGTATGTTACAGTGTTTTTGAGGTACCAGTGAGATTGGGACCGGAGCGCTTGTTTTGTAGTTCACCTTATGGGCAGTCCCCGGAAGGAGCCGGTGCCATGGCATTGGTCTGACGTCTCATTGTTCCGATGTCCCATTAGTCCGACGCTGGTGAATGCTAACCTGTTGGTGAAGGCTAACTTGCCGACGCTGGCGAATGCTAATCTGCCGACGCTGGTGAATGTTAACCTGGTGAAACCCAACCCTAATCCTAACCACAGTAAAACTATGCCTAAATCTAACCTGGTGAACGCTAACCTGCTGACGCTGGTGAATGTTAACCTGGTGAATGCTACTGTGCCTAAACCCAACCCTAATCCTAACCACAATAAAACTATGCCTAAATCTAACCTGGTGAACGCTAACCTGCTGACGCTGGTGAATCCTAACCTGGTGAATGTTAAGTTAACCAGGTGAATGATAACCCTAACCTCAGTAAAACTATGCCTAAACCTAACCCTGTAGGACTAATAAGATGTCAGACTTATGGGCAGTCCCCGGAAGGATGCTCCACCTCGCGCCCAAAAACGAGCCCTCACTGAATCTCAAATCTCTGTGACACATTTGTCAACTACATCTACAGTTGATTTTGACTGTGTCTAATGGCAACCAATGTGTGCGGTGCAACCAAACATAAAATTACTTGTCTCTAACATTTTAGTATTTGTTGATGAAATGAATTGTCACAATATTTTGAATATTAGTTTTAGTCATAGCTTAGTTTTCATTTAGTTTTTGTCAGTGACGAATCACTCTTCTCCCATCATGTCTGTTTTTAACATTATTTGCTAAACAATTAATATTGTCTTTCTCTCCTCCCACCTTTTTTTCTTGTCTCTCTCTCTCTGTCTCTCTCTGTAATAGATTGGTAATTTCATCAATTCCTGTTGAGAGAGGCTGGAATGAGTTATTGATCATATGCACGCATGTTCCCCAGCCATGAAGACATCCATCCATACAGCAGGGGAGAGAGAGAGAGAGAGAGAGAGAGAGAGAGAGAGAGAGAGAGAGAGAGAGAGAGAGATCGTGCAATGATCATGCAATCATGCAACGCATGACGCACAGCGTCACATATGCTGCATGATGATAAAGTGCTTGATTGGTTTCTGACCATCGGTTGTGCTGTAGGACTGCAGGCCCTATGACTTCAAAATCAATATTAAAGGTTATTTCTAACTTTTGCTTGGATAACAATTAATCTTAAGATCTAGGAGACAGAGTTAACATGTGTATTAAGTTAAGAAATTATAGAACATCTGGGTGCTTTATCTAAAAACAAGTAAGACGCCCTGAGGGTGAGAAGGAAACAACCAACTTTTAAAATTCGGCACTGTTAACACATTTACTGGCAGATTTATTAATGTATTTTTCTCTCTCTGCCAGCATTTCTACAGTTTTTGGGACTCATTCTGACTGCATAGCTTAATTGGTGAACAGCACCCGCTAGTGGACAAAGAGTCCACTGTTGTTGGCCACTATAGGGTGCTGTTAGCTTGACAGACAACTAGTGTGACAATTAAGTGTGACAGACGTGACAGACAACTGCTGCAAGTTTTTATAGCAACTGCTCCCTACCGTCGCAAAAACATAAACAGAATGACAACCACAATCATCCATCTTTCTGATCTTTCTCATATGTCTGTCTGTCTGTCTTCAAAGACAGACAAACTTATTTACTGGAAATAGTAATCCACCATAGCAAGTTCATAATTACATTAATTAATTGAAAAGTGATGCCATTTTTAGCCCAAGGAATATTTTTCGTTCAAAACAAATGCTTGCATTGGATTCATAATCACGAAAAACCCCTAGTTTGACCTCTCACATGCTACTTAAAGATTTTTATTTTTTTTATTATTTTACTGTATGGTAAAGTCAATGAGACCCCAACTTTGATCGGCTCCCACAAGTTTCCCAAGACAAATCTGCGATGGCCCTATAGCCAAAAATGTTTCATATGGCATGTTCTAATTGTGTGCCAAATGTCATGCTTTTATCGTGAAGTGCATGATTCCATCAAAATATCGCCCGAAAGGCCCGGACTACTAGGTGTGCACAGCATTTATCTGCATGTAAATCTGCATTTTGTTTGAGGGAACAATAAGGTATGCAAAGCACGCACAGACTAGAAGTTCTACTACATCTCTTTTTCACGTCATTTGCTAAAACAAAATAGTCTCTCCCCTCCTCTTTCAGTTTTTTTCTGACTCTCTCTGTCCAGCATCTCTCTTTAATAGATTGGGTAATTTCATCAATTCCTTCTCAGTTTAAGAGACTGGAATGAGTTATTGATCATATGCATGCAGTGTGCAACACGCATGAACACATACATTCTGAGAGAGAGAGAGAGAGAGAGAGAGAGAGAGAGAGAGAGAGAGAGAGAGAGACTGTCAGGGTCCCTGCCCTGTTATTATTATTATTATTATTATTTATGCAGCGACAGTAAATGATTGAGACTGTTCGGTTGGCTGGAGAGATGACGACAACGGAACGGGAGGCGCCCCCGTTCGTTGCCGTTCCTATAAAATGGCGGCGTCTGCTATGCTACAACGAGTCCTGTTAGCCGCAGGCTCCACCGCTGGGCTGCATTGGGTTATTTTGTGTTTGAATTACTAACTTGGTTCAGACCCTTTTTTTTTTCGCTTCCTTATATTTAGCTTATTATTATTATGTCACGTTTGTGTTGTTTTGGGCCAGTGTTTGTGTGAGCCAATTATTTTGTAATTGTTTGTGTCACGACGTTCTGTCGACGGCCGCTCGCCGCCAACAGGCTCATGCTCCACTAAATACTCCTCTTCTATTTATGATATCGAAGCCTAGTAGTATAAACATTATATTGATTCTAGATACAACTGATACCAACTGCCTATATTTTTGCTACTGCTTTTGCATATATTTATATAAAGAAAAGAGAAGTTTTGTACCACTCGACCTATATTGTAATAAATATTCTCTATTTTTGCAAACTGGTGTCGAGTCAATATGTTCTGATTCACTACGAGCCGTGGGTCATAACAGAGACCCTGCACACAGAATTCTGCAAATCAATTCTCAGAATCCAGTGGAAAACACCAAATAATGCATGCAGGGCAGAATTAGGACGATACCCTCTCATAATCAAAATAAAAAAGAGAGCATTCAAATTTTATAACCACCCTAGAGAGATGCCCCCTCAGCCAACTGGTCCGGGAACTCTGTACACAAACACAAGCAGAGCCACCAGACAGACAATTCACTGGACTAAACCAAATTATAAAACAGCAGAAAGAAAGCTACCTGACACACTGGAGAGAAACAACCCAAAAGCAGAGCAAACTAGAATGCTATTTGACCCTAAACAGAGAATACACCATGGCAGAATACCTGAGCAAGGTGGCCGACCCAAAACAAAGAAAAATCTTGACTAGGTACAGACTCAGTGAGCACAGTCTTGCAATCGATAAATGACGTCACAGGCATATCTGGCTCCCTAGAGAAAACAGACTTTGCACCGACTGCACACAAAATGAAGTGAAAACTGAGCTACACTTTCTAACCACCTGTCCGCTGTACCAAGACATCAGAGACACATACTTCCCACAGATCATAACCACCCAAGGAGAGTTTGAAAACATGACCAATGATGAAAAACTCCCATACCTGCTGGGTGAAGTAAAACAATGTGCAAACACAGCAGCAAGATACGTGAGCTGCTGTGATAAGAGAAGGATATCAAATGGAACCCAACCACCTTAAACACCATTGTGTATATCCCTGCTCTGCCTGCACGTAACCTTGATGCATGAAAACTGTTTTCACCTGTACATATTTTGTTCTGATTGTATTGTATTGTGTGCACTTCTGCTTTGGCAATGTAAACGTATGTTTTCTCATGCCAATAAAGCCCTTTGAATTGAATTGAAATAGAATTGAGAGAGAGATTTGAACACCTCACACAGAGTAAATGGAGGCGTCCCACAGACATGTGTTTGTAAACCACTTACATTGTGAGATGGAACCACGCAGGCATGCATGGAGAGATGTTTTTTGGAGCTGTGTGAAGCACAGGCTCCCTATACGTGGCTGTGTGGGTCTGTGTGTCTGTGTGTCTGTGTGTCTGTGTGTATGTAGCCTGACTTCGGCACGCTACTAGTCCCACAGTTTTGCCACCACACACTCGCGCCATATGTCAAATCGACCGGCTTACTCGGGAATAGTGGGCTAGTAACTTGCTAAGAGAAAGGTTCAATAGTTTAATTGATATTAATTTATTAGTGAATTAATTTTCCCCATTGACTTATAATGGGAATCGCAAAAACTCACATTCAATTATTTGTCTCTCGCAAACCATAGGGGCTAGAGTTTCAAGACTTGGAGAGGAGGTTCATAATGATTTCAAGGATTAAATAAAAAATAATTGTGTCATTTGGCCGCATGGTGGCGCCATAACACCCCACTTTACGTTTTGGCCTGTAACTCTTGAACCGTAGGTCGGAAAATTAAAAATATTTTTTCCCTGGATTCCTTGGGTCATGACGCATCTCCCCATATAGGCCACGCCCATTTGCGCCATGATAGATTTTCCGCCATCTTGAATTTTCTCCAAAACACACTTTTTGCTCCTTTTCCTACATATTTTCTTCAAATATCACAAAAATCGGTACACATGATCCACACACACACACACACACACACACACACACACACACACACACACACACACACACACACACACACACACACACACACACACACACACACACACACACACACACACACACACACACACACACACACACACACACAGCTCCACTTCACACGGGTGTGATTTTTTGTTATGAAGTGCAGTTTGAATGGTTCAGGTCAATATAGTACTTTCCCCACACTCATAGCCAGACCATATAATGAACACGAATTCATATTCATAGCTCATAATTCTGTCCATTACTTTTCTTCCCCTTTGTAGACGCCCTTGGCACCAATTATAATGACATATTCTTTATTGCCATACAGGGGGCCTGTTGACAGCCAATGCCTGCTCAGATCGTGTTTGTGTGCGTGTGCGTGTTTGTGTTTGTACTGTGCAGTGTCCAACTAAAGGAGCAATACGTCTAATTTATGCCATGTCAGGACGCGATGTGAGCTTATAGGCCTGCTTTTCTTTTCCAGTATAAATTAGGACAGAGGTTCTCAAAGTCAGGGGGTCCTTGAGGGGGGTTCCAGGGGGTCCCTACTCCCCAGCAAAATGTGTTAATATATAGCATCAAAATCTGTTGAACCAGTGTAACCCCTATATACAGCGGCTGTTAGAAAATAGCAGAACTACAAGCTCACAAGGCGTTGCATCGCAACGTGTGGTGAGCTTGCAGAGCTGTTTTATTTTTTAAGAATCCTGAACATTTGAAAGATTTTAACAACACATCTTGTATGGGCCCAATACAAGATGTCAATAAACAATATCGTCGTTGTCGGGTGGAAACCTTGTATCTCCAAGTTTCAAATTTGTATGTTCTTTCGCAATGTAAAGCCCTGCTTCATCGCACAAGGCCGTCGCACAAAACTAGTGAAAACAGACGATCTACAAGCACACAACACCTAAATCATTTTTAAAATGAAAAATGCAAAACTGCTTCATCATACAAGGCCGTCGCACAAAACTAGTGAAAACAGCAGATCTACAAGCACACAACGCCTCACAGTGCGAGGCGTTGTGTGCTTGTAGATTGGCTGTTTTCACTAGATTAAATCATTTTTAAAATAAAAAATGCAAAACGAACGGTTTTGGACATTACCTGACAACGCTGATATAATAACATTGAAATAAATAAATCTGTCTAAATACCATGCTATCTCTAAAATATATTTTAACTTTTGCATAAGTCTGCATGAACGTTGCATGAAGTCTTCAGATTATCTCTCTCCAGTGCAGTGCACTTCTTTCTTTGTTCCACAGTGTGTTGGAGCCAGAAGGGAGATGAGGTACACTGCTGGCATGCTTATCACTTACTGTATGTACCATAGCAACCATTACAATAAACCAGCTTTGGCAAATATATTTCTGCCTCCAGTCTCCAAAACCAAATTATTCCTCAGTCTAGAATCAACTGCATCTCCTTTAAATGTTATTTGCAAAGAAATCTCTCTGTCTCTCTCTCTCTCTCTCTCTCTCTCTCTCTCTCTTTAATAGATTGGGTAATTTCATCAATTCCTTCTCAGTTTAAGAGACTGGAATGAGTTATTGATCATATGCATGCAGTGTGCAACAAGCATGAAGACATACATGCTGTTACACACCGAGAGAGAGAGAGAGAGACAGACAGACAGACAGACATTTGGACAGCACACACAGAGAGTACATGTGGCGTCCCCACAGAGATCCATTGTCCACAAGGCATAAATGGAGAGATGTTTTTTTTTTATTATTATTATTAAAGGGATATTTCACTTTCAAAAAAACTTTTGGTAATTTTATCGTCTAATCAGGCTTTTATGAACACCCTAAACAGTTTTTAATTTGCTGAATTCAATATTTAGATATTGTATGTAAATGTTATCAGGGGGCTTAATCCAGAGCTGCTCCACATACACACCCATTGTAACTTAAAACTCCATTTTAACCATGATAGCTAGATTCATCAAAAACACACATTATTTTTTCTGTTGACTATACTACCCTCCTAATACATGAGCAGGCCGTGTTTTTTCGATAACGTTTTTCATTTATTTGTAATAATTCTTTGGGAAAATGGAAAAAAAATGTAATACTGTTATTATTATTATTGTAAATCGCTTTGGATTAAAAGCGTCTGCTAAATGCCTAAACTGTAAACTGTAAACTGTAATACAAAAATTAACTCTTTTAGTGCCCAAACCGAAGAATTTCGGTTCTTTTTTTCAATCCAATACAATATTTGTTTTGCTATTTTACTTACCCTGAGCTGCTAGTAGAGACGTGGGTGGTCCTGGCTCGTCCATCGCGTTCCAACGAGCCATTCTACATGTTGCGACGATTTATTCCATTGAAAATGGTTTAGAATAAAGTTTAGAGCCTCCCCAAAAAAACTCTATTTTTGCGCGACGTATCCGAGGTACCAAAACCGAACAATTCCGGTTTCTTTAATAAAATGAATTAAATAATCGGAGGCCTCGACGAAGCCTGACTACATTTTTTCATCCAGGCCGCCTACCGCGATCTCTTTCCACGGGCCCGTAATCGAGTATAACGCCGCCGCATCGCGCCGCCGAATCCAATCCATTGTCACATCTTTAGAGACCTTTTTCTCTGAACTGTGTTCCTAGGGCAGAATAAATAGCCTCAGATCGGTCTTCTAAAAAAGAAAACAGCCGATAGCTAACTGTTAGCTCACTTCCTCCGGTTCACGTTCATAACACTCATTGCAGTGAAAAACCCAAGGCAGTTCTGCCGGGATACCCGGATGTTATAGTGAAGCCTTATGGGGAAATGTCTGGCACTCTAGCGGCCTCTTGTGGCCCCTGGCAGTTAACAAGTTAAAAATAAATGAAAAAAGTTATGGAAAAAACATGTATTAGGAGGGTATTATGAGTCACCAGAAAAAATAATGGGTGTTTTTGATTAATCTAGCATGGTTAAAGTTTGAAGTTACAATGTGTGTGTATGGGGAGAGGCCATGGGCCTGGAGGGCCTGGTATTTACATCAAATATCAAAATATTGAATTAAGCAAATTAAAAACTGTTCAGGGTGTTCATAAAGGCCTGATTAGACGATAAAATGACCAAAAGTTTTTTTGAAAGTGGAATATCCCTTTAAGTGCAGTTTGAATGGTTCAGGTCAATATAGTACTTCCCCCAGACTCCATAATGGCCAGACCATATAATGAACAGGAATTCATATTCATAGCTCATAATGCTGTCCATTACTTTTTTTTGTAGACGCCCTTGGCACCAATTATAATGACGTATTCTTTATTGGTGTATGGGGGGGGGGGGCTGGTGAAAGCCAAAGCCAGCTCAGATCTTGTGTGTATACGTGATGTTATGTACTGTGTGGCGTCCAACTAAAGGAGCAATATGTCCAATTTATGCTCCGTCGTATGTGTCGCATGCTGAAAATAGCAGACCTATAAGCTCACAATGCGTTTGCGGACGCAACACGATGTGAGCTTGGGAGACTGCCCATAAATCCGAAGGTTCATTAGTCCGAAGGTTCATTAGTCCGAAGGTTCATTAGTCCGAAGGTTCATTAGTACGAATTTAGTTAAGGTTAGGGTTAGGGTTAGAGTTAGGCATAGTATTCTTAACAAATTCGGACTAATGAGCTTGTAGAGGCCTGCTTTTTGTTTCCAGTATAAATTAGGACAGAGGTCCTCAAATTGGGGTCTGGATGACCCCCAGGGGTCCTTGAGGGGGTTAAAGGGGAGTCTCTAATACACAGCAAAATAAGTTAACTCCTTTAAACCTGGCTATTTGAAAATGCAGGCAAATGCTTGTGAGCTTCTAGTTCTGCCATCTTGAAAACATTTTTTTTGTCTTTTTTTACATTTTAACAACACAAATCCTGTATGGGGGGGAGTGGTAACTAAGTACATTTACTTAAGTACTGTAGGCTATCTACTTAAGTACACAATTTTGAGGTATTTGTACTTTACTTGATTATTTTGAAAACTTTAGTTACTAGTAACTTTGTAGATAGATTTTTATTACAAAACATACATTAACCACTTCAGCCCTATATACATTTTGGCCATTTGAAAATATCAAATCTACAAGCTCACAATGTGTCGAAAGCTCACAATGTGTCGAGATACGACGCATTGTGAGCTTGTAGATCTGATATTTTCAAAAGATGTTTTGGGGAAACTTGAAACGGGACATGTTGTGCACAATGAGTACTTTTACTTTTGTTACTTTAAAGTGGTAGTCACAGAAGATGTGCTCGTTGTAAAGGTGGTTGCACAGCACACTGATGCGTTTTTCGTTGCGAAAAGCGTTTTTCAGGGCAAGGAGAGAGAGAGAGAGAGAGAGAGAGAGAGATAGAGAGAGCAAGGGACCGAGTGGTGCGCGAAACGGGCGGCAGTGTGCAAACGTGACTGACATAACGTGAGGTTGATTTTTTTATTCAAGCGCTCCGAAATTCACTCCGATATTCGGCCCGAAAAACGCAGCAGTGTGCAACCACCTGAAGTCCATGTTTCCCAAAAGGTGGGTCGGGGTTGGGTCTCCTCCGGGGTGACGTAAAATCTCTTTTTTGGGTCTGGAGTAGAGTTGTTCCCATAGCGATACCAGTATCAGAGAAGCTGCCTCTGTGGTTCAGGGAACTGTAGCCTCTTGTATTATAGTGAAGGAACAATGTATAACCTCAAACTGAATTTCCCCCTTGGGATAATAAAGGTATCTATCAAACAGAAGTCTGAGGACATTGAGGGAGTTTGGTGTAAACCTTTCTGAGGCAAATGATGTGGAAGATTGAGATGTTTGTCTCCAGAATACTAACTACAGCACTGGTTCGCAAACACTGGGTCGGGACCCATGTGTTGATCGCAGACATATTTTCATGGGTCCTTTTTGTGTATGGTTTCCTATAGGCCCTATTTAATTTTTTGTGTTATTATTTCAAAATCTTTTCAAAAAACATTACCGAAAAAGCATTCCCCCTCCCCCCCCCCCCCCCCCCCCCACCAAAAATGCAATGATTTTTCTAAGTAAATTCATTAGTAAATAAAAGTTTTTAAAGTTGTGAGCTTGTAGTTCTGCTATTTCCACTAGTTTGGGTCCCACGGCAAACGTCTAATGTATCTTTTGGGTCACGGGCTAAAACGTTTGGGAACCGCTGAACCAGAGGGTGGAAGAGACTCAGTGTGAAGGGCTCTGTAGTGGCCGGAGTATATTATGGGCTGTAAGGCTTTAGTCGCCAGAGTATATGGGCTGTAAGGCCAGATACCCAAAGGTTTGAGGATCGTCTCTGGAGGGGGAGGTCGACCAACATGCACGCTGTGGGTATTAGGGATGGGACGATACGCGATATTATCGTTTAATGTGATAAAAACACTCATGATAATTGTATCGTGGAGATTTAATTTATTGTGATATCGTCCTCCGTCATGCACTGGGATAAATTCAACCTTTATTTGCCAAGCTGCATATCCGGTACCACTTAAACCCTCTATAATTGGTAAAAGGTACTAATATAATACTAATATACATACTTGATACAGTCTTTTTTTCACTCTCTATCAGATGTCTTTGCCAAAAAATAGCTGATCTACAAGTTCACAACGCGTTGTGAACTTGTAGATCTGCTATTTTTTGGCAAATCTTCTGCCCCAGGATAATGGATTTTGATTATCGTGATGATATCGTAAATCGCGATTTCTTTTGTCACAATAATAAGGTGATATGAAATGTTCATATCGTCCCATCCATAGAGGGTATCTGAATCGAATCGGGATGAGACAAATGGAACGGATCGTAACGTCTCTAGTATCGAGCAAAAAAAAAAGTTTGGGAACTGCTGTGTGTAAATCACTCTTTGCTGCTTTGGGAGGCGAGGCTACAGCGTAGTCGGGGATCCACATGCCCAAAAGCTCAAGGAATAGGGTTGAACCTGTGATGTTCTGCCGCACTTTTTATTTCAGTTTTATCTATTAGTTTGGTCATTAAGGTCCACAGAATGAGAGGCCTGCTCTGCCGGAAACATCGCGAAAAAAAGTTATGGCCATTTGTACATTCACTGTCCCATTGACTCCACTACACAGGAAAGGAAATATATTTAAACAAAAGAAAATGCTGCTTTAAGTAGCATGTGAGGGGTCAAACTGGAGGGTTTTCATGATTCTGAATCCATTGCAAGCATTTGTTTTGCACAAAAAACATTCCTTGGGCTAGAAAACAGACCAACAAAAGTGTGAAAAGTGATGACTCATCACTGTGATGACTGTGAAAAGTGATGACTCATCACTTTTCACACTTTTGTTGGTATCATGAAAATCATGAAATCATTAGAATCATGAAAACCCTCCAGTTTGACCCCTCACATGCTACTTAAAGCAGATTTCTTCTTTTTTATAATATATTTCCTTTCGTGTGTAGTGGAGTCAATGGGACAGTGAATATACAAATGGCCATAACTTTTTTTCGCGATGTTTCCGGCAGAGCAGGCCTCTCATTCTGTGGACCTTAATGACCAAACTAATAGATAAAACTGAAATAAAAAGTGCGGCAGAACATCACAGGTCCTCTCCCATTCTGAGGGACTGGATCCCCGGCTAGCGTGAACTCTTTCTGGTTCTTCACAGTTTGCAGCGAGGCATTAGGAGTCTGCCACACGCTGCGGAGCGCTGGGCTGGAGCGGAGCGGCTCGGCAGCACGCTGAGAGGCTGAGAGAGGAGAGGCCCCTGATGGATAGATGGTAATTAATACACACTGCACCCGGGAGGGCCCCGTTGCAATCTACAGGCCAAATTACTACATCAATAACATACATGCTGTCTGATGATGAGACAGTGAATGAGAGAGGGAGGGAGGGAGAGAGAGAGAGAGAGAGAGAGAGAGAGAGAGAGAGAGAGAGAGAGAGAGAGAGAGAGATTTGAACCAATTTAAAGGAGTAGTTCGCCCCCAAAATGACTATTTTTCTATTGATTACTCAAGCCATGGAGACTTGAGTTCAATAAACAATTATTTTTTTGTCACATTCCTAAGACAATCATTTGATTACAATAAATGTACCCCCTATAGGTTGATTCCGGATGGGGAACCAAATGCATTTGGGTCCCCATCCAGAATCAATGGGGGGTAAATTTACAATAATCCAATTTTTGTTTTAGGAATGCGACAAAAATCTAAAAAATATATATTATTGATCTGAAGTCTCCACGGTGTGAGTAATCAATAGAAAAAATGTCATTTTGGGGGTGAACTACTCCTTTAAGTTTATGTTTTGGCTATTGAAAAATAGCAGATATACAAGCTCACAGCTCTGCAGAGCTGCATTTTTTTTAATCATTTTTGCAAGTCTTTGAATATTTTGACACAATGTCTTCTAAATCCTTTACGTTTTAAAAAAAAAACACACGTTTCTATGTCAGTGGTCACGTTTTCATGTCAAGGACCCCAAAAAATATATGTATTTTTTCCACGGACTCACATCTGAAAATATGTTGTTCCAGGGACCACCCAGAAGCAAAGATCTGAGTTACAAATGTTTGCTTTAAAGATATTCAAATTCAAAGATATGCAGAAATGTTCACAATTTATTTCAAAAATATCAGATCTACTAGTAGGACGCCTCAGGGTGACATGCAATATTAGGGCGAGGTTGTGCCAATTCTTGACCATCTGGCCAGTGATATACGTATATCGGACCAGTTACCCATATATGGAGATTCCTGCATGATAGTCAACAATGTGATGTCAGAACATGCCCATACATGGGCATTACCAAATATGGGCATTCCCAGATATGCCCTTGATATTGATGACATCGGGACAGGGATCTCCATTTATGGGCATAAAACGGACAAGGACGTGGGAATGCCCATATATGGGCATGTTCTGACATCAACTATATATGGGCATAAAAGGGACATCAAGCCAGAGTGTGATGTCAGAGCTCACAGCTGACAGTGAGACAGACACAGACAGACAGACAGACAGACAGACAGACAGACAGACAGACAGACAGACAGACAGACAGACAGACAGACAGACAGACAGAGATAGACTATAAGAAAAGATGCATATGGAGTAGTAGGCCTATAAGGTTGGAATTGCTAATGGAGTGAAGACCTTGTCCAAAGCTGTATGACTTGTACAGTATGATTTTATGTATGATTTAGTCACAAGTTCTTGTTAAAACGTAATCATTGGTTAAATATTGATGAAAACCCGCAGAGGGTCGTAAACTATTTAAACACTGCGTCCCCGTTTCAGGCATGTCATCATTAGCTAGCGAATATTGCAGATCTGAGCCTTTTAGATCTGCTATTTGACTTTTGTCATGATGAAGTATAAGATCATTTAATCATGAAAAAGAAAGAAGAACAAAAGAAACATACAAGCTATCTACCCAGAGACGATATGCAGGAAAAGCTGTATTAATAGTCTAACATGTATGTGCGATACCGGCATCACAATCTAATTTACACATTTATCAAACGGTACATGATAAAACCCAGTTCAACCCTTTCAACCAACCACAGCACCCCAGCAGGAATCTCATTAGCAACAAAGTTACCATTGCTCTGAATCTAATTAATTATCTGACCAAATGCTTTTTTCCCCCCCTTCTCTCCGCTCTTTTCGTCTCCCTCTTTTTTTCCTCCGTTCATTTCTCAAGGCTCTCATTTCTTCTAATCTCCATCGTTAAGCACGTGATAATGAATCGCAGGGTTGAAGAAAAGTCATGCTGCATACATGGCCAAAAATGTCTTTTAGTTATAGCCTCGTTTGGCACAATGCTCTTCTACTGTCATTGTCATCAATACCCCTCTAGTCTGGGTACGTGACGTATGTCACTAGGCCTGTCAAATGTATTACATAATCGCCTAATCACAGTTATATTAGCATAATCATCATTCAATCAGTCATTTTCCCATGTTGAAAATCTTTCAAATTTACATTCAAAATGAATGGAAATAGCAGCTCGGTGAGCTTGTGGATCGGGTATTTCCACTATTGATGTTTCTTTTACTATAAGTTATTAAATATGTAATGTTTTTGTATAGTACTGTATTTAGGTTATTTGTCATATCTGCCCATGTGCAACTTAAACATTGTGTAATATTCATACTGTATGTTTTTATTTTTTATTTAACCTTTATTTAACCAGATAAAACACATTGAGACATGATCTCTTTTTCGAGTGTGACCTGGCCAAGAGGCAGAAATAAAAAATTACACAATCCTTGCTTACATACAAGACATATGTGCCATGCAGTGTTCAACAACAAAAACATTAAAAAAAAATTATATTATTTTGTGACAATTAATCGTTAGGTAAAATGCCATAATCGTGACAGCCCCAACTTTGAGACAAAGGAGCTGATTGTCGAACCTGTCACGTTTTTTCTTTAGTTGAAAAGCACTGTTGTAGGAAGTGAGCTGGTACCCCAGTGGTTAAGTAAAGAGTGTTTAAAGAGTGCTTCGGTAAGGAGTACTTAGTTAAGAGTGTTTATAGGTAAAGAGTGCCAGGGTACAAGATTAAAATAGCTAAAAAATATGGCAGATCCTGTAGATTTGGAAAGCTTTGGAAACTTTCTGACATTTTCTTGGAAACACATTTTCCTTCATCATGACTTTTTGATGACATGACGGCCAGGTTGAAAGTTATTTAACCCATTTAGGCCTAGAATCATTGAATGCTTTAACCAGTGAAAAATAGCAGATCTACAAGCTCACAGTGCGGCACCGAGTGCCGCGCTGCGAGCTTGTAGATCTGCAATTTCTTTTTTTTTTTTTTATTGTGAAAATGTATGCAAATCTTTGAATATATGTATTTTCAAAGCGAACGTTTGTAACTCAAATTTTACTTCTGGGGGTGGTCCCTGGAACTAAATATTTTGAGATGGGGGTCCGTGGCCAAATACATATCATTTTGGGGGTCCTTGACATGAAAACGTTTGAGAACCACTGACATAGTAGTCTAGTCTCTGAAGAACAGACTAACTGAGCTCCAGTTAAGTGAAAAGGACCTTTTCTTTGACGATGGCTATAGCCAGATTGCTGAAGCTCTCTGTCTACCGAGCAATCTTCGTTCCCACTCTCACCTATGGTCATGAAGTGTGGGTCATGACCGAAAGTATAAGGTCTCGGGTACAAGCGGCCGAAATTAGTTTTCTCCGAAGGGTGGCTGGTATCTCCCTTAGAGATAGGGTGAGAAGTTCAATCACCCGAGAGAGACTTGGAGTAGAACCGCTGCTCCTTCACTTGGAAAGGAGTCAGCTTAGGTGGTTCGGGCATCTAGTACGGATGCCCCCCGAGCGCCTTCCTAGGAAGGTCCTTGATGCACGTCCCACTGGGAGGAGACCCCGTGGCAGACCTAAGACCAGATGGAAGGATTATATCTCCAGACTGGCCTGGGAACGCCTCGGTATACTCCCAGAGGGAGTGGAGGAAGTTGCGCAGGATAAGGAAATCTGAAAGTCTCAGTTGGAACTGTTACCCCCGCGACCCGATTCCGGATAAGCGGTTGAAGATGGATGGATGGATGGCTGACATAGAAACATAGGTTTTTCAAAAAATCTTAGAAGGATTCAAAAGACACTTATAAAATCGGGTCAAAATTTTTCAAAAATAGCAGACTTACAAGCTCGCGAGCTTGTAGATCTGCTATCTTTCAATAGTTAAAGCATAAAATAATAATACACAATATTAATGTGTACCCGTTCTGAATGGGTTAAATGAGGCGTCATGCCAGCCAGGCTGCATACAGTTCAACTCCAGGCTGTGTTCTTTGTTCATACAGTAGCATCCATCTGTCTGGATGTTCTGACTGAACCCCCTGCGGTGGGAGGATGAGAGACAGGTCATGCCATCACACTGATGAACCCCCACCAGGTAACGTGCCACGGCGCTCCACCGCTCCATGCAACATACATCAAAGGGTTTCAGGGTGACTTTAAATAGCATACAGACTAGAGTGGATAAACTCCCACGGAACCTCAAAGAGAACATGAGGCGCTTCAAGTTCTGTTCCCAACATGTACAGTGCAACGAGTTCATGCAGTCTGACGCCACAGAGACACAGCAGAGGAGCAAACCCTGTTCGCTGGAATTAAGGTTCACTCCTGGGTTCTTCTCGTTCAGCCCACTGTTCCTATTAGGCCGGCTTTACACTGCCACTGAAATCTAGCCTGAATCAGATCTGAGTCACATCAAAAGTGGAATCCGATTTTTTTTAAATAGTCTAAATCCAGACAGGTCACATGCAGGTCACATGAAATCCGATTTTGAAAAACCACATCCAGAGGTGGTTTCAAATCCGGATCTGAGGACATCCGTCTTAGTCTGAAAGCAGTAACCACATCCACCCCATTGAGTTACTGTATACGCAAGTCACATGTAAGTCACATCAAACTGGCCAATCGTCACTTGCTGCGCGACCCGAGTGCGGAGCGCCGACGTCATTACAGATCGCGAGTATTTACTATTTGATTACAGCGCATATTACAGCGCGCTGAGCACATGAGAAAAACTAGAGAGGAGAGAGAAAACACGTGAGCTAAATATCGTCGTTACCACGGTAACCAAAGCAGATATGTAGACGCAGGGCAGCTTTGGGCTGACGCTGTTAAAATCAGTCAGAACGCACAGATCCGATCTGGTCACTTGCAAATGCAGTGTGAAAAGTCGGGCCAAAAGATCAGATTTGAGAACCAAATCGGATTTGGGCTGGATTTGACTGCAGTGTAAATCCGGCCTTAATGGCCCAGCAGAAGTCACCTTCTACCGTTCGCAATACATTATAATCTCAATAACTCAATGAGGTTTTGGGCGGACTTATTACCTTAGTAAACCGTGTCATAATCATCATGATATGCGTTTAGTAAATTATGCTCCCATACATTAAAAAAATAATAATAATGATAAAGTAGGGTATGTTTCTAGGGTTCTACTGGCTGAAACCAATGCAGTTTCAGCTACAGTAATAGCATTAATTTCCGCTTGCATTTCGGACCAGATATCAACCGGGTATATAAAAACATCTATTAAATTAACTGAGGTACTTCAAATCACACTAGGGTGTCTTAATAGACTTGCCTACCAACCATCTGGCAATTTATTCATGTGGCATGTTTTCAAATTCTTCTGAAGGTCATCTCATAATTGCTATGTTAACCTTAACGTGTGATTTATTTTTTCCAACAGTATTTGGAGGACCTTGGACCCTGTTAATTACCACTCGCGGGTATGTTTTTATTAACTATATTTTCTGATATCGCCATGCCTTCCTGTTCGGAATCGTTATTGGCCTTCGAATCATTCAACCACCTAGAAATGCTTCTACGCAAAAACATGACTTTGTTCTATCAATTACTCACCCAATGAAATCTTGAATACATGGAGATGTTTTAGTTAATTTTCTGCATTCGTCACCTGTCAACCATGCACTTAAACCCTCTAGACTTCATAAACTGGACCAGAGTTGGCTGACAACTTGGACTTGGGACTAGTGGTGTAGACTGTGTGTCTACTCTACACTAAAGCTTGTTGCCTGACAATAGCCGATCTACAAGCTCACTAGAGAGTATGTAGGTCAGCTATTTGGGCCAATGTTCCTCCCCAGTGTGGATGCTGGCGTTAAAGTGTTTAATGTGATATAGCAAAGCATAAATGCAAACATTTACTATTCATGGGTTGCATTTGTAGTCCAACACCAGCCATTTTGAGGACCAACACAGGTGTTTTGATTAACGTAGAACATTGGTTCTATACCAATCAGACAAATTGAACACCTGTGTTGGTCCTCAATATGGCCGGTTTAGGACTACAAATGCAACCCATGAATAGGCTATATATCACATGAATTGTTTGGAATTGACAATGTCAATGTATGATGATGATTTGTAAAGTTACAATTTTTATTCGTATTGTTTTTTAAACCAAATATCCCCCGGGTCAAAATTACCCGCAAACAGAACCAAGGTGAAGTGAATCCGAACAGAACCTAAGGGTTAATACTAGGCCTACAGAAAATACTCATTGCTTAGACTTATTTAGTAGCCTGGGGGAGGAAACTGTTGGTCAGTGTTCTTGTGCTGGCTTTGATACTCTGGTACGTCATCCCTGAAGGCATCAGTTGAACAGACTGTTATTCGGGGGGGGGGGGGGGGGGGGGGGGGTCTTTGAAGACCCTCAGGGACTTCCTGAGGCAGCGCTGGGTGTACAGCTCCTCATCCAGTGATGCTTTGGTGCTCTTGGCAGGATTTCACCTGCCTCCGACAAGTCTTATCTTATCTAGTTTGAGACACTTCACTTGAGGTACCGTGATGTGATTAGGGATGGGACGATATCATGATTATTGTGACAAAAGCGATTTACGATATTATCGCGATAATCAAGATCCATTATCCTGGGGCAGAACATTTGCCAAAAAATAACCGATCTACAAGCTCACAGCGCGTTGCGTTGCGACGCGAGGCGACGCGTTGTGAGCAGCTATTTTTTTGGCAAAGACACTTGATAGAGAGTGAAAAAAAGACTGTATCAAGTACGAATATTAAGTACCTTTTACCAATTATAGAGGGTTTAACCCATTACCAGCTAAATTTAAATATGAATGTGCGCTTATAACGCCAGGAAATAGCTATATTTTATCATCATGATTACACTATTATCAAAGGCAGGATGATATACCATACCACAAAATGACCACTAGAGCAAGCCATAGACCATAGACTGTGGAAGCCCCCATGTAAAAACCAAGATTCACAAGATTCAAGGATGGGACAATGACGTCGCTCCCCATTGACTCAGAATGGGAGACCCGCGGGCCGCTATCTGAGCTCAATACTGTTCAATTCGTGCTTGATCGTCTAAAACCACCATCGGTATGGGCACCGGAACGACGTATACAGATGCCACACAGAAAGTTTCAGAATCAAAATCCGACCTAGTGAAGCTGCGTAAGGGTCGGATGCTTTGCATTGAGCCTAGCGGCTAGCAGAGGCTGATGTAAACAGGAAGGCCTGGTTTAAAGGTGACGTCATAATCGTATCCTTTTTTTTCACGGTTTACGTGTTGATACTAGCCGAAGGTAAGCTAACAGTTTCGCTCCGTCTATTAACCCAAATAAAAGCTTAAACAATGCTTTTATATAAAAGTCGATTAAAGTCGCTTGGCAGGGAAGTCCATAGTGACATTGTCGACCTAAAAGTCGACCGGCACTGATCTTGTTAAGTGGTACCGGATATGCAGCTCGGCAAATAAAAGGTGAATTTAAACCAGTGCATGACGGAGGACGATATCATTCACGATAAATCAAATCTCCACAATACGATTATCGTGAGTGTTTTTTATCATGATAAACGATAATATTGCTTATCGTCCCATCCCTAGATGTGATCACGCTTCCGCTCATGACTCTAATCCAGGGGTGCCCAAAAGGTAGACTGTGATCTACCAGTAGATCACCAAGAGTGTGCAGGTAGACCACATGACATGCCTCTAAAAATATATCATTAAAATATAAAAAGAATATATCAATATGACATCAAGAAGGGCCTGTCAGCTCCCTTCATGGCTTCTAAAGTAGGCAAACCTCCAATGCAATACTTTGTTCAAGAGTCAGTAGCATTACAAGGAACCCCAAAACCTACCACTTTCATTGCGACCGTAGGTCGCATTTACTACCAAAACCTCCACCGGCTGTCCGTGGATGAGTCAGTCCGTCACACTTTTGCCCTGCTCATATCTCCACAACCGTTGCCCCCATCCATGCCAAATTTTGCACACACACTCCTTGACTGCCAAACTACAACCTCCAAGGACCCCCGGAGCCCCAGGGACCCCCAGGTCCCTGGGGGACCCCCAGATGTAAAAAATGACCAAATGTGCTCACACGTCACACGTCACACTTTTTCCCTGCTTATATCTCCGCACCCGTTGACCCGATCCATGCCAGATTTTACACACACACTCCTTGCCTGCCAAACTACAACCTCCAAGGACCCCCGGAGCCCCAGGGACCGACCCCCAGATGTAAAAAAAATGACCAAATGTGCAAAAATGACCAAATGACCACCCCAACGGGGCTGCTCACGGGGAATTCCCGGGGACCACCGACTCCTGGTGCTCCAGAACGGATGCAAAAGTGGTGGCGCCCCCAGTGGAGGACCCCCTGCCACTGCAGCGCACATAAAATGCCGTAACTCGGGCTAGGAGCGTCCGGGAGAGCCGGGGCCGGTACCTATTCGTCCGCCAAGGCAACGCGGAGACCCCACCCCTCATTTCTCACATGGCCCTATTCTAGCGCCACCTTCAGGCCGATTTTTAAAACACATTTTTGGACACTGGTTTTTGCCCTAAAATCACGAATATCACTACACAGCATGTCTACACTCATTTCATCAACATGGATCAGGAAGATTTTGGAAAAACACATGCTATTGGCTAGAGACTCGCGGAGAGATTCGCCGTGCCCGCCCATCTGCCTACACAAACTGGTTAGGTTAGAGTGACTGCCATGGAGCCTGTACCTAAAACAATGACAATTGTTTTTTGTTTATAAGGTTCAGCCTGGGACATCTGGTGTCATCCAGACACCAGCAAGGACATCTTTTCCCCCAGAAACCTACTGTATATGGACTCTTTGTCTTGTCATTTGTGGACAAGAAACATCCTATGAACTGTTGAAACGTCATCCATTGACTGACCCAAATGACCATACTTATACTCATGTCAAAACATCATTTGTCAGAGAGAGCACAAACCATTGAACCATTTCTGTACTGTACCTGTCTTGAATTCTCTCTCTCCATAGTAAACATTCCATTCTCACTCTGAACCACTCTCCTGTCTTATTTCTTTGTGATGGATTATTGTATCTCATAGGGGGAATAAGAAGGTGTTGTTGTTTACAAATAATATTTCTATCAATGGCATCCCAAGAGTTAAGGCTCAGTACGCGCACAGCCGACCCAGGTTCTAATCCGAACCCGAGGCCCTTTGCTGCCGCATGTCCCTCCTCCCCCGTCTGTCTGTCTGTCTGTCTGTCTCCACCAACCCTAATCAAACAACGCCTTCACAATTCCCCAAAAGAATCTCTTTGAAAAACGAGAAAGAAACCAGACCGAAATCATGTCACTGCATCATAGCGACAGCATGAGAACATAATTTAATTCTTGTTTCTGGGTTCTGGGAAGCAGCAGGAGAAAAGCTTCAAAACGGTTAATGTCATTTCACACTCCAGCGTGTCTCCCACAGGGGTCCAGGGGACGCGGCGGACGGTCCCTCCGTCCTCTAAAACCCATTTAGGCCTAGAATTATTGAATGCTTTAACCAGTGAAAAATAGCATATATACAAGCTCACAGCGCGCGCTGCGAGCTTGTAGATCTGCTATTTTTGAAAAAGTCGTGAAAATGTGTGCAAATCTTTGAACATATGTATTTTCAAAGCGAACGTTTACTTTGTAACTCAAATTTTGCTTCCGGGGGGGTCCCTGGAACTAGATATTTTGAGATGGGTGTCGGTGGCCAAATACATATCATTTTGGGGGTCCTTCACATGAAAAGGTTTGAGAACCACTGACATAGTAGTCTCTCAAGAACAGACTGACTGAGCTCCATTTAAGTGAAAAGGACCTTTTCTTTGACGATGGCTGGCCAGATTGCTGACATAGAAACATAGGTTTTTCAAAACATCTTAGAAGGATTCAAATGACACTTATAGAATCGGCTCAAAATTCAAATTTTCATGATTTTCCAAAAATAGCAGATCTACAAGCTCGCTGTGAGCTTGTATATCTGCTATTTTTAAATATTTAAAGCATAAAATAATGATACACAATAATGTGTACCCGTTCTGAATGGGTTAACAGGCCTCAGTCCTTATTAGGAAAAAGGACAAAGGGGTACGGAGGTCTTCCAGTGACCGGGACTGCAGAGTCCCCGGAGTCTGAATTTAGAACGGCGCTCTGGACTGGAGGCGATGGAAGCCCTCTTTATTGGCCAGGATATACGGCTGCTCCGGTGGGGGCTTGTGTTGTCCTTGAAAGACTTCTTAAGATGTCTTTATGCCCCAAACTTGGCTAAAGTTACACTTTTTTCCCACTGGAGGAATGCAGAGAGAATGGGGGGTGGGGGGGAAGCAGCGAAGCTCGTCTTGATTACTCCAGGAGCTTTACATAAGGTACAGTAATTAGGTCGTGATTTCACTTTGGAACAGTTTACTATCTTAATTTAATATAACTCAGACTATAGGAATAACAGGACTAGGCCTATTTGGAGCTGTTAATGTCAGGAGAGAAGTTTCATTTATACTGGAGGTACGGAACAAAAGTGACGCTCCGCCAAGATAACATGGGCTTAATAATGATGACATCAGGGATCTCCATATATGGGCATAAAAGGGACAAGAGATCTCCATATATGGCCATTAGTTTATAACTGAATACATTTTCCCCATTGACTTGAATGGGGAAAATTCAAAAGGTAAGACGGAATTCATTTGCACGGCAACCACAATGCAAAGCGACCGGTTTTGGACAATCCACCCGACAACGACGATATTCCATTATTCCATCATCCTGACAACCAGGCATACTTAATGAACAGGTGGTTGTGGCCACATAAAAACAAACATTCTGTACACTTTTCTGAAGGAAAGAAACATCTTCCTCCAAGTATAACCATAATACCTGATGATTATGTTGTAGGGGGGAAAGAAATATCACGGCACAATGTCTTTAAGGATAAAAGATAAGACAGGAAAAAGTGTATTCTACTCCAAATGAAGGATTCCAACACAGACGATGCAAGGTAGCTCCTGTAGTGGTGAGGGCCTGTCCTCCTCAGGACGAACACACAAAGTGACATACTGACTGTCTGAGAGTCAGTATTTGGTCCATTAACTGTGTAGATGTGCTCATTAGTCATTAGGAGACTGGATGACTCTCGGTGCATTCAGTACGTCATCGTCTTACTTGTGAATGAACGGCTGCATGGGAATATGAGACTATTACTATGATGAGATATCCTACAGCGCATCCATAAATTAATGCTCAACATTTAGATGCATGCAGTAGTATTGTGCCAGCGGTGCTTTATATGTTAAACAGCAAAATACAGTATGTTAATGTTTCCAGGCCTGGGTGTTATGGTGTACAGTGCAGTGCTACAGTCATGTATACAGTATGTTAATGTTTCCAGGCCTGGGTGTTATGGTGTACAGTGCAGTGCTACAGTCATGTATACAGTATGTTAATGTTTCCAGGCCTGGGTGTTATGGTGTACAGTACAGTGCTACAGTCATGTATACAGTATGTTAATGTTTCCAGGCCTGGGTGTTATGGTGCACAGTGCAGTGCTACAGTCATGTATACAGTATGTTAATGTTTCTAGGCCTGGGTGTTATGGTGTACAGTGCAGTGCTACAGTCATGTATACAGTATGTTAATGTTTCCAGGCCTGGGTGTTATGGTGTACAGTACAGTGCTACAGTCATGTATACAGTATGTTAATGTTTCCAGGCCTGGGTGTTATGGTGTACAGTGCAGTGCTACAGTCATGTATACAGTATGTTAATGTTTCCAGGCCTGGGTGTTATGGTGTACAGTGCAGTGCTACAGTCATGTATACAGTATGTTAATGTTTCCAGGCCTGGGTGTTATGGTGTACAGTGCAGTGCTACAGTCATGTATACAGTATGTTAATGTTTCTAGGCCTGGGTGTTATGGTGTACAGTGCAGTGCTACAGTCATGTATACAGTATGTTAATGTTTCCAGGCCTGGGTGTTATGGTGTACAGTGCAGTGCTACAGTCATGTATACAGTATGTTAATGTTTCTAGGCCTGGGTGTTATGGTGTACAGTGCAGTGCTACAGTCATGTATACAGTATGTTAATGTTTCCAGGCCTGGGTGTTATGGTGCACAGTGCAGTGCTACAGTCATGTATACAGTATGTTAATGTTTCTAGGCCTGGGTGTTATGGTGTACAGTGCAGTGCTACAGTCATGTATACAGTATGTTAATGTTTCCAGGCCTGGGTGTTATGGTGTACAGTGCAGTGCTACAGTCATGTATACAGTATGTTAATGTTTCCAGGCCTGGGTGTTATGGTGCACAGTGCAGTGCTACAGTCATGTATACAGTATGTTAATGTTTCCAGGCCTGGGTGTTATGGTGCACAGTGCAGTGCTACAGTCATGTATACAGTATGTTAATGTTTCCAGGCCTGGGTGTTATTGCGACCGTCAGGGAGCAGTTTACTATGAAAACCTCCACCGGCCGTCCGTCCGTCCGTCCGTCCGTCACACGTCACACCTTTGCCCTGCTCATATCTCCGCATCAGTATGACATCACACCACATGTGTACACAAACCTTTGTGTACGTTGCTGTGGGAACAGTCTGTTGTTGCTGGTTTGTTAGTGTACGTTAGCAACCACCTTAGCAACCATGGTTTTACCCTAGCAACCAACTGTTTACCCTAGCAACCAACTGTTTACCATAGCAACCATGTTTTTTTACCCTAGCAACCAACTGTTTACCATAGCAACCAGATACGCAGAGCAGGGATCTCCATATATGGGCATAAACAGGTGACATCACACTGATGTCAGATACTCAGAGCAGGGATTTCTCCATAATATATGGGCATAAAAGGGATTCTGTTAGGGATCTCCATATATGGGCATACAAGGGATTCTGTTAGGGATCTCCATATATGGGCATAAAAGGGATTCTGTTAGGGATCTCCATATATGGGCATAAAAGGGATTCTGTTAGGGATCTCCATATATGGGCATAAAAGGGATTCTGTTAGGGATCTCCATATATGGGCATAAAAGGGATTCTGTTAGGGATCTCCATATATGGGCATAAAAGGGATTCTGTTAGCTGTTAGTGATCTCCATATATGGGCATAAAAGGGATGCTGTTAGGGATCTCCATATATGGGCATAAAAGGGATTCTGTTAGGGATCTCCATATATGGGCATGAAAGGGATTCTGTTAGGGATCTCCATATATGGGCATAAAAGGGATGGTATCCCAGATGATGCCCTGTTAGGAGATCCACACTAACAGATAAGGTCTGGCGATAAGGTCTGAGTCGAAGAAATGCTTCTTTCCTGGCAAGAATTGCCCCTTTATACTGTAGGGCTCGTTTGTGTATTGTATGACATCACGCCACATCATCGGCTGAGGACTGTGTAATGTCATCATATCTCCATATATGGAGACATAAGTTGCTCATGCCCAAATATGGGCTGGTGAGGTCAGACTTAGTGTGATGCGTAGGTTATCTCCATATATGGAGATTCAACTTCAATGAGTAACCATGGCAAACTGTCAACTGCCCGTATGTCTTGATAATTGGTAAAACAAACTTTTGGCCTATTTGTGGAGATAAGCGACCAACGGTCGCTTATCTCCCGATTAGGGAGTCTTACTGGTGGTGTACAGTGCAGTGCTACAGTCATGTATACAGTATGTTAATGTTTCCAGGCCTGGGTGTTAAATGGTGCACAGTGCAGTGCTACAGTCATGTATACAGTATGTTAATGTTTCCAGGCCTGGGTGTTAAATGGTGCACAGTGCAGTGCTACAGTCATGTATACAGTATGTTAATGTTTCCAGGCCTGGGTGTTATGGTGTACAGTGCAGTGCTACAGTCATGTATACAGTATGTTAATGTTTCCAGGCCTGGGTGTTAAATGGTGCACAGTGCAGTGCTACAGTCATGTATACAGTATGTTAATGTTTCCAGGCCTGGGTGTTATGGTGTACAGTGCAGTGCTACAGTCATGCTACTGACGCGACCACGGTTTTCCTGGTGAACCTAAGCACAACGGTGGGGGCCGATGGGCAAGGAGGGTCGCGAGCTTATGAGAAACAACTAAAATAAGACCTTAACCCTAGCGAAAACAGTTGTGTGCATTAGCGCAAGATGACGATAAAGGAAATCATTAAAGGGAAAACATTAAATTAACTTCTGACAAGCCTACTAGGCATTAAAACCTGGTGAAAACAGTTGTGTGCATTAGCGCAAGATTAGATGAGGATAAAGGAAATCATTAAATGGAAAACATTAAATTAACTTCTGAAAAGGCTTCTAGGCCTACACTAACCTACTAGTAAAACTAGTGGAACCGCGATCTTGCCACACGTGAATAATTGTGGTTGTAAACAATAACACAGACAATATAAATCCTTAGACTAATAATGGGAATAAGGGGTTATCACCATGGCCCCAAATAACGTTTAAATATCTTGCAATTGGCGACGAGTCTCTTACTAAATCGGCAAGAGTGCCTCTCAATACAACATAAAGCTATATTATAACCTCTCTATCATCGGCAATAGTCAGTGGTGTGTGTTCCCCACACTCCCACGCCCCCACCGTTGCGCTCAGGTTCACCGCGCTACTGGCAGACAGCTCCTGGTACATTTTAGCTCCCAAGTGCTTGATTCACGCCCCTTCTTCTACTGCCGAAAATAGCTGATTTACAAGCTCACAACGCGTCACATCCGTGACACGTTGTGAGCGTGTAGCTCTATTGATACTGTACTATTAGTGTGCCTCGTGTACACATCTACACCTGTTGCTGTTTGTTTACAGTTTATTGCTGCTGTTCTTATTTGACATAGTGCTATTATTATTATCATTATTATACCAGCTCAGCTGACTTGTGGTTAGAGTCAGGGACATGCCGGGCCCCTGATTCAGCCCGGGAAAAAGAGTTGGATAGGCCCCTCATTGTACGCTATAGAGAGAAATCTCTCTCTATAGCGCTGCTGTTGCTACTCAAAGATTTGCCATTTCAGATCATGACAAGTGACAAGTCAGTGGGCCAGTTACATGAGTTATATTTCGTCATTGTCAGGTGGAAACCTTGTATGTCCAAAACCGTTTGTTTTGTATTTATCATTTAAAAAATGATTTAAACTAGTGAAAACAGCAGATCTACAAGCACACAACGCCTCGCACCGCGAGGCGTTGTGTGCTTGTAGATCTGCTGTTTACACTACTTTTGTGCGACGGCCTTGTATGATGAAGCAGTGCCTTGCTTTGCGAAAAAATGTACACATTTTAAACTTGGAGAAACGAGGTTTCTGCCCGACAGTGACAATTTACTTTGTTGGCCGCCAGCCGCCAAAATGGAACGAAGGCCGACATTTTATTTTCAATTTTTTCCTAATGGCTGGCCGGGACTGGCCGGGAATGAACCGGCCGTTCGGGAGTTTTTCCCAATGGCCAGCACGTCCCTGGTTAGAGTGTCCGCCCTGAGACTGGGAGGTCGGGGGTTCAATCTCCCGGCTGGGTCATACTACCTGAACGGGGCTAGACTGTTCCGTCTCTCTCTCTCTCTCTCTCTCTCGTCCCTCCGCACGCACGCACGCACTCTCTGAACGAAGGTGTCGTGCAGTGGCTGGCTAGCTGCTATGTGAGCTGCAGCTCTGTCTGAAACAGCTAATCTACGAGCTCACGTTATTTAAAAGACACGATGAGCGCAGCAGCGCGTGGCCCCAGCTGCAATTAGTTACGTTTCAAAATCACACGATGCAACCCGTTTGGAACCTCACGTAAAGCGACATGTCTCATTGTGCGAACGTGAAGTGAATGCTATGGAGGCTAAACAAGGCTTTATCTATGAGTTTTATCAGGCTAGATAGAGTAGCGTGTGTGTGTGTGTGTGTGTGTGTGTGTGTGTGTGTGTGTGTGTGTGTGTGTGTGTGTGTGTGTGTGTGTGTGTGTGTGTGTCTTTGTTTTCAAAGAGTCAGGACAAACTGCTTTTCCGATGTTTCCCTCCCTACTACCCTGCTTGCTAGCGTTTTTTGCTAAGATGAACAAACACAGACATCTCTGACTCTGACTGTCTGCCCAGTGTTGCCAGGTTTGTTTGTGAAAGAGAAACAAGCAAGAAAAGCAACTAGGTCTAAGTACCTCTGAGACCTTAGTGTCAACCCCTGTTCATATAATACCAAAAGGATCCTAATGGCTCCCTGCTTGGCTCTCAGCACCAAGGGTTGGCTTGGGTGCAAGAGCTCTCACATTTGGACCACAAGGTCGGGAGTTTGATCCTGGGCAACATATCTGAGTAGCACGCAGGGGCGTCATTATGTCCGTGCACGGACAAATGTGTCCGTGCCGTGGCAAATACTTGATCTTGTCTTGTCTTGTCTTGTCCTTTTACACGCCATTAAAATGTTCTTATTTTGATCATAAGACCCAACTACTGCATGTCAAGTCTCCAGGTTTTCTTCAGAATATGTGTGACAGTTATTTACTACGACACAATGTTAGGAGTCCAACTAGTTCTAGTGTTTCTCAAACGTTTTATTTGCAAGGACCCCCTTAACTCTGAGTGAACCAAATGGACCCGTTGTGCGGACGTTAAAGGACAACTTTAGTTTTTTTACAACAAGGGTTCATATTTTAGATAGTCATTAGAGAAAAGAAAAGATGAGTGTTAAAATGTTTTCATTTACTTTACTTTGCATGCATGCCCCCAGGTTGGGGGCATGCATGCAAGTGGCTAAATATGTATTCTTAGACACAATAAGCCCATTCCCAAGATGCACTGCAATCTTTCATGGTCAGATGTGACTTATGGGGGCTGGTGTAAATAGTAATAAAGAAATTGCCGGCTTATTGTGTCTAAAAATACATATTTAGCCACTTGTACGCATGCCCCCAACCACTGAAATCAAAATAGTAAAATCGCTAAAACAATAGAAAGAAGTAAATGAAAACATTTTAACACTCATCTTTTCTTTTCTCTAATGACTATCTAAAATATTAACCCTTGTTGTCCTTTAAGTACTGGGCTGATGGTAGGTAGTGTTATAAGTACAGGGAGCTGATGGTATAGGTGTGGCGCTCCACTTCAGCATTCCATCTCCCAGGGGTCTAGTAGAGCATTGTAACAGGGAGGCTGACAATAAGCCCCTCCAACCTACTTGCTTACCCTGTGACATATAAGTGTCATGTCCACGGTATATTATGGCTGGGAGATGGGAGATATAGCGCAAGCTCATTATTATTATTATTCTCAAAAAATATAAAATTATATACAAGTATACATACATAGCTTAACACAGTTAAGCTGGACTTGGGTCCATTTAGTTCCATTTGTACTAGAGATGTTACCGATCAATCGGCAATGGATCGGATCGGGCCGATCAAAGCGTGATCGGCGATAATCGGTGGTTTAGATCAAAAGGTAAATTCACCGATCCGATCCGATCGGTGCATCCGATCAACCAGCCGTTCAGTATGCCCACTTGAGGCCATTTTGGGGTATTGATTTCCACAGTGCTGAAGGAATAATTAGTTACTGCTATGATAATAAATGTATAGTAATGCTGGTAAATAACTATAAGGCAAATATATAAATTAATTCATGAGTGAATTAATTAATTAAAGTTAAAACATTAACATTTAGAAAATATAAATAATATATAAATAATAACTTGATCGGATCGGTGATTGATCGGTATCGGGTGATCAAACTTTTGTGATCGGTGCTCGGTGATCGGTTCCAAAAAACCTGATCGGACCATCCCTAATTTGTACACTATCAAAGATAAGGGGAGGCCTTCACATTTCAAAGTTTGAGAAAATTGAGAACCGCTGGCTCAACATGCATGTAACCTGTTACAATAATAGGCCTATGTGCTGTAACTGTATATTTGTGTATTTCATTTTTACTGTCTGTTTCCGTCTCTATTCTTCTTCCCTTTCCTGAAAACTATAAATGATGGAGCCTGTACCAAACCTTATTTCACACACTTTTTTACACCTATAATGTGACAAATTAAAAGGTGGTTATGATTCTAGGTCGTCTATTCCCGGCGCGCGGCATATTGACGCTATGATGAAGACAGCTGCCATCTCACACAGAGTCTGTCTGTCTGTCTGTCTGTCTGTCTGTCTGTCTGCCTGCCTGCCAGTCAGTCTTCCTGCCTGCCTGCCTTCTGTTCATGGCTGAGGTCTTTCTATTGTTCTCTTTATATGGCAGTGGTTCTCAACATGTTGGTTGATGGACCCCCAGGGGGTCCCCAGCTAAATGACTGATAGACAGGAAGAACCGAATGGACCCATATACACTGCTCAAAGAAATGAAGGGAACAAAATGTTCCCTTAATTCTTTGAGCTTTCTTTGAGCAGTACTACAGTATACTATACTCAAATAAATTCAAATAAATTAAGGGAACATTAACATTAACATTATTGTTCCCTTCATTTCTTTGAGCAGTATAGTTCTGTAATTATTGACAGTGTAAGGAAAAAGAAGGAACAAAATGGACCTATAAGGGTCGGTGTGGTTCCATTTGTACCTTCTCAGGGTTAAAGTACCAACCATTTTAGATTAGAAATGTATTGTAGATTGGGGTCCCATAGACCACTCTTTGAGAACCACTGCTCTACAGAAATCCACAATACAGTGCAGTACTCTTCATGTTACCTAGTACAGTGGCTCCCTCTGCTGATAAAGAACCGAACTATACCCATTAAAATGCCCCCATATAGATAGATACCTTTTTTATCCCAAGGGGGAAAATCAGTTGCCCAGAGGCAGCACAGCAGTATAAGGTTATTTACAAAGTTACAGAGAAGTAAGAAAAAAGATAAAGAAAATAAAAAAACAAGAACAGAGTACAGTAAGACCTACCTATATATATATATATATATATATATATATATATATATATATATATACATATACATAAAGTGTCCTTAGGCACAACTATCAATATAGTCCAGTGCTCCCAAATCAAAGTGACCATAACAGTCAATGCTAGTTAGTGCAACAAGTATCTCACCATCATGTCAAACACAAGCAAAAAATACTCAAAACTACTAACACAACCCAATAGTGCAGTGTCCAAAGGTCAGTGCGATATAAATACAACAATTTACAATAAGCAGACGCTCTTTACCCAGAGAGACTTGCAGTAAACACGGTAAAAACACATAGAATAAATATAGAATAATAATAATAATAATATACTGATAAACATTATTTATCTATATTTAACCTATAGACAGCATTGGTCGGCGATACAGGTCAAGTGCTACAGCCTGAGCTGGAGTCTGAAGAGGAGAGTCTTCAGGTTACAGCAGAAACACATTGGCAGTAACTCAGCAGTCACTCACTCAGCCTCCATTTCCATTCCCTTACATTAGTCACTCTCAAAATGGGGTCCGGGGATCCCCGGTGGTCCTTGAAGGGGCGCAAAATGCGTTCATACAACAACGTTCAACAATTATTGTTTTAACTACTTTGTCCATTTATAGGTTGGCTTTTCAAAGAATTGCAGAAATACAAGCTCATAGTGCGGCACAAAGACAATTTAACACACATCTTTGCTTCTGGAGGTCCCTGGCACAGCATAAGATGGGGGTCAACCGTAACTGTGGTGTCAAGCTGCACCGCAGCTACACAGCAGCGCTCTGGAAAAAGGTCTATAGCCAAATACATATCAATGTGGGGGTCCTTCACATGAAAAGGTTTGAGAGCCACTAACTGACAAAGACATTTTAAATCAGCCACGACTAATATCCATTCAGGGGGGCTGGAACCAGGCAACACTGCATGCACAATCATTTCGATTTTAATTCATTCAACATTCAAGATTTGCATTATCGTTATCGTTGTTGCTTTGCTCTCTCTCTCGGGGTGTGTGTGCGTGTATGTGTGTGCGCGCGCGTGTGAGAGAGGTGTATAAGGGCCTCACTGTGTGATTGAGTATGATTAAATAAATACATAAATAATTGAGTGGCATTCCTAATACTGTGGTTGCCTGGCCTAAAGGCAAGTGACAAATCTTTACAGAGCCTTCACAGAAGGACTCGTTTTTTTTGTTGCCCGTGTTATTATGCACACAGCTCACGACAAAACAATAGTCATACAGTATTGTTTAAATGAGCGGCGGGGGTGTGTAAGTCCTATTGTCTCTTTTAGTTGCTTGAAATCTCTTCTTGCTGTTGCACTGGCTCACATTTTGATTGGATCAAACAGAATAGACTCTAACAAGGATAGATGTGACTTTGACTGGAGAGATGTGACAGCTGTATGTCGTCGTTGTCGGGTGGAAACCTTGTATGTTCGGAGCCATTCGTGTTTATTATTTAGAAAAATGAACTAAACTAGTGAAAACAGCCGATCTACAAGGGCACAACTCCTCGCACCGCGAGGCGTTGTGTGCTTGTAGATCTGCTGTTTTCACTACTTTTGTGCGACGGCCTTGTATGATGAAGCAGGGCTTTACTTCACATAAAAACGTACACATTTGAAACTTGGAGATACGAGGTTTCTGCCCGACAGTTGACGATATGACAACATAACATGGCTGGCTTCCTTCAGTCAGTCACCCCCTTCCAAAGGACAAGCCCAGAGTGCCTTTCTCTCTCTCTCTCTCTCTCTCTCTCTCTCTCTCTCTCTCTCTCTCTCTCTCTCTCTCTGTCTCTCTCTCTCTCTCTCTCTCTCTGTGTCTCTCTCTCTCTCTCTCTCTCTCTCTCTCTGTGTGTCTCTCTCTCTCTCTCTCTCTCTGTCTCTCTCTCTCTCTCTCTCTCTCTCTGTCTCTCTCTCTCTCTCTCTCTCTCTCTCTCTCTGTCTCTCTCTCTCTCTCTCTGTGTCTCTCTCTTCGCTCCAGCACCTGTCACGCCGCTCAGAGATGTGTCTGTGTCACGTCTCTGTGACAGATGAGCTGCTCGCTGTGACAATGGCTCCCTGACACTGCTGCCTCCGCCTCAAGGGAGAGAGAGCCAATGTAAACGCAGCAGGTAAGACTTTCTCTACTAGTTTTAACCGGCAAGGCTTGTATAGTATAGAGGCTAATTGTATCAGTGCCACTGGTGGTGAACAACAACAATGCTTTGTTATGATATCTGTAGGTAGATAGACATGTATTGATCCCACAGGGGGAGTTTATGCCAGAGGCAGCTAGGAACACAAGGCAGAATACAGAAATAAAGTAGCAGCAACGTAATAAAGTAGCAACTACTACTACTACTACTACAAATACTAATACTACTACTACTAATAATAATGGTCGAGAGACCAATATCAATTAATCCGACGGTAAAATTCTCATTCTAATTTAACAAAACCTTAAGGGTCCATTTGGTTACATATCGTTGTATCCCCCCGATTCAAATGTTTGTTTTCCTTTTTCGTAAATGACCCTGTCAAATCTGGCATTAATTTACGGAAGTATAGGGCCTGCTTCATCATACAAGAGCGTCACACTAAAGTAGTTTAACTAGCAGAACTACAAGCTCACAACAACGTTGTGAGCTACAAGCTCACAACAATGTTGTGAGCTTGTAGGTCGTCTAGTTTCACTATTTCACTTTAAAAAAAATTTTTAAATGAACCGTCTTGGACATACAACAACATAATGTACATACGCAACGATATCCACGCTCAGAGTTACACATCTTTGGTTACATTTGTTGTAACACTCACAGAGTTACAAATGGACACATGAACACTGTGGATTGGACCGTCACTGTCGCGCTCACTCTCCGGTCCGGTATTCATGCCAACTATTTATAGGTGACACTTTATCAACTATTAGACCGGCGTCCCATCAGTAATGTCAGGCCCGCCATGATGGGCCTCGCCAGATCAGAGAGATAATCGGGGAAAAGTTTGGCAAAAGCTTGTGGCCAAGATTATTGTCATGGTGGAAGGTCTTAAGAGGCGAGGACATATGAAAACATCCGCAAGAAAAGAAAACACACTCTTCTATAAATAGTGTCAACTGTAGATCCACTGGCTGTTGTTGATCCATCGGTAGCCGTATAGTACGGACAGGGACATGCTGGGCCCCTGATTCAGCCCGGGAAAAAGAGTTGGAGAGGCCCTCATTGCGTGCTATAGAGAGAGATCTCTCTCTATAGCGCTGCTGCTACTCAAAGATTTGCCATTCCAGATCATGACAAGTGACAAGCAAGCGGGCCAGTTATTATACAGTACATGAGTTATATTTCGTCGTTGACGGGTGGAAACCTTGTATGTCCAAAACCGTTTGTTTTGTATTTATCATTTTAAAAATGATTTAAACTAGTGAAAACAGCCGATCTACAAGCACACAACGCCTCGCGGTGCGAGGCGTTGTGTGCTTGTAGATCTGCTGTTTTCACTACTTTTGTGCAACGGCCTTGTATGATGAATGGCCGGCCTGGACTGGCCGGGAATGAACCGGCCGTTCGGGAGTTGTCCCGCTTTTCCCAATAGCCAGCACGTCCTTGAGTACGGATACATAGCTTCACACTGTTTCGCATAACTTCGGATGCCAACCCAGTGAACCCACCAACCAACAGGCGTTACTCTAAAAATACTCACTCGCCTCCCGTCGCTATTCCAATATGTGCCATTCAGGTTCAAATCCCACCTAATCGTTCGCGCCTCTCCTCAAATGCAAGCAACCTCTCGTCACCTCTCTCCCTCCCTCGCTCTAACGACCCCCACCCCCCTCCCCCTCTCCCCTCAAGGGGGGAGTGTTTTTTTGCAGGTCTTTCAGTCCGAGTGTATCCGATAAGCAACTGGGTTAAGGCAGCAGAAGCTTGTCAATGGCTGCGCGGAGGTGACGAAAGTCGGGGGGGCGGAGATACACCTAAACCTATAACCTTAACCCTAACCTCAGTCAAACTAACAATGGTGAATGCTAACCTGGTGAAATGCTAACCTACCGACACTGGTGATTGCTAACCTGGTGAATGTTAAATGAGCTATAGTCAACTTTTTCTTGAAAAACGGATGCTAAAATAAAAATAATGTTTTGAAAATATTTTATAAAAAAATAAGCTTCATATATGTTCCTATTCAAAAATGACCACAAAAAGCGTAATAATGATAAAATAATCGTTTTGGCCATTGTCAGACCGACACTTTGTTTACATTCTAGTCTATAGACTAGGATGTAAACAAAGTGTCGGCCCTACAATGAAAAAGTTGACTATAGCTCCTTTAAACTGGTCGGACTAACAGTGCTTAACCCGGTTGCTTTTTGAGCGGTGGTCACAACGCTCCTATACGTGGCCGTGTGTGTGGGTCTGTCTGTCTGTCTGTCTGTCTGTTTGTCTGTTTGTCTGTCTGTTTGTCTCCGTGTCCGTAGCCTGCACTCCTGCAGTAACCTTTTCTGACCACACATGTTAAGGGAGGGGCGCTGTTGCACACACACACACACACACACACACACACACACACACACACACACACACACACACACACACACACACACACACACACACACACACACACACACACACACACACACACACACACACACACACACACACACACACACCCGCTCAGTTCACACAAGTGTGATTTTTTGATACACTCGGACTGAAAGACCTGCAAAAACCACTCTCACCCTCTCCCCTCTCCTCAGCAGAGAGATGGATGAGAGTTATGAGACATTTGAGGAGGAGCTAGGACCCCCGAGACCACCGCAGAGGCCTGGAAGGCAGATGGTTCGACCAGGTGAAAAACCACTGGCATGCACACACACACACACACACACACACACACACACACACACACACACACACACACACACACACACACACACACACACACACACACACACACACACACACACACACACACACACACACACACACACACATCAAAGGGGGCTTGAGCCCCTGCCCTTTTAAAAAGTGCCCTCTCCAGACCATGAATGCAGTTTTTACTGAGGTGAATGAAATCCAAATGCCCCTCTTTCCATGCCATACCTGAAGGGCAGCATTCAAGAGAATTGGCTTTTCCAAACTCTCCTGAACTTGAATGCAGCATCTTATGTTGAAAGAATTCTTGCCCTCTCTGTGTAGAAACCCATGCCGTTACGCCACATCTCCAGTAGTGACTTGATTATGCTTACTTCAGTGTGGTATCACAAACCGAAAATAGCCGACCTCCAAGCTCACAACGAGCTTGGAGGTCTGCTATTTTCATTATTCCCACCAAAAGGCCCTTTTAGAAATGTCAGCCCCTGCCTCTCAACATAACATTCTCTGCACGACCCTGCACACAGTGACATGTATGTTCACACAGTCAGTCTCTATTTCAGGAGCATGGTAGGCAGGCAGGCAGGAACAGTAGGTCTATAAATATTGGAAGAACAGCAGCCAGGGGCGTCACAAGGGGTAGGAAAGTGGGACTGAGTTACCAGGGCCCAAGGTGGAGGGGCCCTAGTAACTTTAGCTATTGAAAAATAGCAGATCTACAAGCTCACAGCGCGGCACCGAGTGCCGCGCTGCGAGCTTGTAGATCTGCTATTTTTGAAAACTCGTGAAAATGTGCACAAATCTTTGAATATATGTATTTTTTAAGTGAAACATTTGTAACTCAAATGTTGCTTCTGGGGGGTCCATGGAACTAAATATTTTGAGATGGGGGGTCCTTCACATGAAAAAGTTTGAGCATCACTGACATGGAAACATAGGTTTCTTGGCACACATTTTCACGATTTAAAAAAAAATAGCAGATCTACAAGCTCGCAGCGCGGCACTCGGTGCCGCGCTGCGAGCTTGTATATCTGCTATTTTTCAATAGTTAACATTCATGGGGGGCCCGCAGTGAATCCTTGTACCCAGGGCCCAGAATTTGGTGTGACGCACCTGACAGCAGCACTCAGGCTGCATGGTGGCAGCAGCAGCAGCAGACCTCCAGTCCCCAGAGCTGCCAAGAGTGATTGTACAGTATGTGTGATGAGATTAGTATGTGAACGGCCACAGCTTGTCCCTATGTACTGTATGTATGTACGTACTGTATCTCTGTCACGCCTGACACTGTGCAGGGTTCCCACGGTCATGAAATTCCTGGAAATATTTTGAAATTAGAAAAATATTTTTCCAGTACTGGAAAAGTTTTGGAATTTATCAAGGGTCCTGGAAGGTCCTGGAAAAAATAGCTACGCATTGTCTTTGGTTATTGATTTTGTTAATACCTCTGAAATGACAAATTAAACATGGGTCAAATTGTCAAACATTAGAGGCAGAAATTGTGAAAATAGCCTATCTACATGCTCACAATGCCTCACAAAATTCCTTAACTCTTAGTGCTCGTCAGGGCGCTGGGTCCCCAGTTAAAAATATGATTATTTCGGGGGCCACGGCCTGAAAAGGTTGAGAACCACTGGCATACACCTGTCTTTGGGCATTGCGCATAGGAGTAAGCGACCTGTTATTGAGCTGAATTATTGTTCTATAGTCCTGGAAATTGGGTTAAATATTCTGGAAAAGTTTTGGAAATGAATTGGAAAAAATGTGTGGGAACTCTGACTGTGGTTCTATGGGTTTGTCGCTCTGACATCATGCTCTGATGTCACTGTGATGTCAGGGAAACCGCTCTTAACAGAATGGGTTTGCCGCTCTGACATCACACTCTGGCGTCACTGTGATCTCACACAGAATCTCAAACAGAATCACTTTTATGCCCATTTATGGAGTTCCCTGATGTCATCAATATTAAGCCCATATCTAACAGGGCTTCATATGGGAATACCCATATATGGAAGGCAAGCCACATCGGCCACATACCACACTAACAGAATCCATATATGGCCAAGACAGATGGCCAAGACAGCCCATATCTGTGTGGCTGGTTCTACAGACAGGGATCTCCATGTATGGGCATAAAAGGTTATGATGTCAGATGTCATAGACATCCTAGGACTTTCACATAATGAATAACTGAGTAAGCATGTTTGGGCTCTCACAGCATATCTCCCTATAGACAACATTCCTGGCCGATTGCAGGAGGGAGGCCCCGCCCCCAAGTCGAAAGGGAACTTCCGGGTTCTCTCTGTCAGGCATGCATATAAACGTGTTGCCAAGTCAATTTATTTACCTAAACTATCTTGTTTTTTTTGCTTATTTATATTGCAAGAGTTGGCTTGTTTGGCTTATTTCTCTCACAAATTTTGGCAACACTGCCCAGCGCTGCAGTAAAAGATTATGACAATGAACTGAAAGGGTTAAACCAACGGAGGTTTTTTTTCCAGCTGTCAGATGGTGCGGTGACTGCGGTCATGGTCTCTTGATATGCAAGCGCACCGCTATCTTCGATGTTTTTATTCTATCTACACCAGTTAATAGTATTGATGACATCCTTAACATATCCTAAACTCAGCAAACTCCCCAGAGAAGCAGCACGACTCACAACAACAACAACAACAACAACAAGGTAAAACTCTCATGCTAGCTAATTAGCCTTGTTAGCTACGATCTTTTACTGTATGGGGACTACTCTTGTTACAACTAAGTACAAGTTATTTTCACTTGTGACAACACAACATTGATTATAATTGAAATACAAGCTCTTCGCTGTTGTGTTGTATCTGTGAATGCAATTGTTTTCTGTCTTTCAGACCTGTACTGTACGTCCAGGACCAATGAAGCCAGATGTGAGGGTCTCCTCATCATATTTATTGCAATAAAATATTTATACACACTTTTCTTTGACTTGTCCATGCCTTTTTTTTTAACTGTTGAGGGTTTCAAATGTTGTACTGTATATTGTGTTATTGAGATAAGGAATGTTCCCAATGATGCTTTGAAGGAATGCTTTTAAACACTTGTCATTTTCAATTAATCCAGTTTGTTTTTGTATCTATTAAAGCCAAATGTATTCATTGTTTTGACGTGACAGTTTAGGATTTAATGATTAAATGAGCATTAAATATGAATGGATATTTATATTGCCTTGATTAGGATTAAATCGATGATTTACAGTGATATAGTGAAATGAACACAGCATAGGATGCACATAATAGGTGGGCTAATGTGTATTATGTCTATTCTGGAGTGGGTTGAGTTGTTGACAGGCCTATTTGTAAAAACATTAATGCATATCACACAACACAAGCCAACTGTGACTTCATCCCAGAACAGAGGAGAATGGAGATGACAACGTTTGACATGATCAACCAGCGTTCTGAAGGGAAAAGGTTTGCTAGCTAGAAATCATACAACATTCGCTTCCATGAAATACTGATTAGGTTCAATGCTTGCTTTCAAATACACAAATCTGTTTATTTGTAGGCCTATATCAATTCAATTCAAAGGAGCTTTATTGGCATGAGAAGACATGTTTATATTGCCAAAGCAAGTGTCAAATAAAATAAAAACAGTTTAAAATGGCGAACATATAATATGACATGCAGTTGGAGGGAGTACAGCATTGTGTAAAAAGCTATGTCGCATTGTGACATTTTATATATATATATATACAGGGTATAAAGCTTTTGAAACAATTTAAATAGCGTTATTTTTTAAGAAGTTTGCATATGAAAAAAGGTAGTTTCATGACAGTACACTAGTACAAGGTCAACTAAAAGCATACGCCCAAGAAAGCCTATGGCAATTGTTTCAATTGAGATCTCTTTTTTTTTCCCTCCAACTCATAACATTGAATGATGGCAGAACAGGTGTGTATCGTCACAACTCATTTATTTATCAGCAGAGTGGATGAGTGTTGCCATTAAGTGACATTGTTAACATAAGTTACAAAGTAAAATTACAAAGTAAAACAATCCCGTCTCATTAGTTAAGAGGAGAATCAGATCAGATGAACGTAAACAGGAAATCGCGCTACGATCAAGCCCAAAAAAGGGCTTCCGGTCGGAAGTAGGGGGCGTGGCCAGGCATGTTGTCTATACAGTACATGGATCTCCATATATGGGTACCAGGGGACCAGGGGTCTCCATATATGGGTAACTGGTCCGATATACAGTACATCACTGGCCAGATGGATGCATGTCACCTTGAGGCGTCTTACTAGTGTAAAGTAACTAAGTACATTTACTTAACTTACTTTTCCCCATTACGCTGGTTGGCGTAATTTACTTAAGTACTGTACTTAACCCTTTCCAAGCCACGGGGAGCCACTTAATATTAAAACCGTATTATACCGGACATCTGAGCAAGGATGTCTGAGCCGCGCCGTCTTTTACCGTACTTTGTCATTAAAAACGAAATAAATGATTTTTATCCGAAAATCGGCGATCCTCTAACCTTCCCTAGTCACCGCTCGTCCATCAATAGCGCATGGCTCGTCTGACATGAAGCAGAAGTCACGTCAGGTCCTTTCCCTGTAATATGTTCCCAGCTGCCATCCATTTTCTGTTTAGACTTTAGTACTCGCAAAGCAGGAGTGCTGGGGGCAAAGCTAGCGAAAATGTTCATATCTACTCTAGAGTCATACTTGGATTATTTGAGCAGACATTTACGTGAACGGATCGCGCACGCGAAACGCACGGGGAGACGATGCGTCGGCCAAAACCGCCACTCTAAGCCAATGCAGATGGAGGAATTCCGCTGGTGACTGTGGTGAGAATACAACGGGGATTGCCTGATGGTTATGGGGAATGAAGACCACGTGATATAGCGCTGAAGTTCTTGTAAAATGAATGCGGTTCAGATCATAATATAATAATAGAAATTTCACGGCTAATCTACCAACTAGCCATTCTATTTCGTCTGGCGAAGTGTTAAGTACAATTTTGAGGTATTTGAACTTTAGAGTATTTCCAATACTTTTACTCCACTATCGGATCCAAATATTGTACTTTAACTTCACTACATTTAAATAAAAACTTTAGTTAATAGTTACTTTGTAGATTTTGATTCTTATTACAAAACATACATTAACCACTTCTACCCTATATACATTTCGGCCACTTTGTTTGTTTACATCCCGCTTCTATTCTTTTATATGGATTGATAAGGGATGTAAACAAAGTCAGTCTGACAATGGCTACAATTGTTATTTTATCATTATTTTACGCTTTTTGTGGTCATTTTTGAATGGAAACACATATATGAAAATATATATCCTTTTTATAAAATATTTTCGAAACATTATTTTTATTTTAGCGTCCGTTTTTCAAGAAAAAGTTGACTATAGCTCCTTTAAGTAAAACATTCGAGTACTGTTTTTCCACCGCTGGTTGCCAAGCCATTGAAATAGGATCCACTGTAGAGCAGCATCCCAGTGACAGTCCTGACTCCTGACACCCTGCATGGATGGAATGGAGGCAGGGGAGGGCTGGCAGCTGCTGCATGCTGGCAGCTAAGCCCTAGATGCTGAGACAGAACTATTTACACCAAGACACCAGCATTATAGACACTACCTCAATGGTTCTCAAAGTGGATTCCAGGGACTCTGTGGGTTCCTTTAGGGGGGTCTAAATTGACCCTTACAAGTCTTTATTACCCGGCTTGTTTGGATGCTTGATTCTGATTGGTCGAGCGCTGAAATCAGCGGTGAATTATAGGCGTATAATGACCGCTCTGCTCTATAATTCACCGCTGCCTCATCAACGGCTCAGGACACCTGCTGCATTCAGGCCGCACTGCGTGGATTTAGTGCTGTATCCACTGCCATATAAACAAACACACACTGCGTCATTTACAACTAAACGTTGCTCTCAAGAATGTTTTTAAAAACATTTCAGGCGAGAAATAGACGACGCAGTATCAGAAAATGGATTCCATTTCATCAGCACTTCCTTGTTTTCCAAGGCGACCGTGTTACGCTGGGGGGGGCGCACTTTCAGCCGTCTGTAAACAAGGAAATACTTTGTTTTGTATTTAGTTTTGAGTCAAATTATGAATGTTATTTATTAGCCGGGTAATAAGTGCTATAACATCTAGCTGCTTGGTCATTATGGCTTATATGGACACTTCAGGCTGATAATTCCCCTCGGGGAATTATCAGCCTGTCGTGTCCATATAAGCCATAATGACCGCGCAGCAAGACGTTATCGCATACGTAACTAGCTGGTTTGCACACTGCGTTTTTTTGGTTGCGTTTTGGATATCCGAAATCCGCAAAAAAAGTATCTGACATCACTGTGATATCACCTGTGATGTCACAGTGATGTGTCAGGGGATCCACAGTGTCAGGCGTTACCCGTCCAAACAGATACGGTCAAGATGAGACGGTTCTGACAGTAAACTGCAACCTACGGTCGCAATGAAAAATTCATATGGGGCAAAACAATTACAATTACACACACACACACACACACACACACACACACACACACACACACACACACACACACACACACACACACACACACACACACACACACACACACACACACACACACACACACACACACTTAACGATTATCAAGGCAGGAGACATCCTACACACTTAAAAACTATTTGTATTATTATTATGTTTATGATGTTTGTCATACAATGTTAGTAATATTCAACCTGCATGAGGAAATATACACTGTTCTGTGAGAGGCCATGCAAAAGGCATAAACATTCATTGAAGTGTTCTTAATGTATGTATTGGGGGAGTTATTGTTACGAGTTATTTTGATTTGAGGTGTGTGTGGTACAATAAACTGCTCAATAACTCAATGCATCTCTTCTAGAAATGCATGCTTCAAGAAGACTGAGAGAGGTCAGTATGGAATTTAACTGAATTTAAACTTTTCTTCAGTTGACGACACCCTCATCACAAAACAAATAATATAGAATTCAGAGCACCAAGCATTTTCATTAGAAATTATGCACGGTCACGTTTCCTTTCAGGAAGCTGCTCCCGTTCAACAACAACAACATCATCATCCAGCACCACAAGCCACCAGGACTCTACCCAGGGAGGCTTGTGAGTCAACAACCCCTTTAAGCCTAGGATTATTGACTGCTTTAACTATTGAAAAATAGCAGATATACAAGCTCACAGCGCGGCACCGAGTGCCGCGCTGCGAGCTTGTAGATCTGCTATTTTTGAAAAATCATGATTTTCTTTGCAAGTCTTTGAATATATCTACTTAAAAGCGAACATTTGTAACTCAAATATTTGCTTCTGGGTGGTCCCTGGGACAACATATTTTGAGATGGGGGTCCGTGGCCAAATACCTGTAATTTTGGGGGTCCTTGACATGAAAAGGTTTGAGAACAGCATGATTTAGGGGAAGGATTTAGAAGTCGGGTCAAAGATCGGGTCAAAGATATTCAAAGACTTGCACTCGTTTTCACGACTTTTCAAAAATAGCAGATCTACAAGCTCGCAGCGCGGCACTCGGGCGCGTTCCCGGTATTTGAGAGTTAAGTCCAATTCATTACTTCTCCACATGAAAACAACAGACCTACAAGCTCACCACGTCGGAGAAGTTTCCATCGCATGACGGAGCATAAATTAGGCCTTAATGCTTTCCCCGAATCCCTTATCTATAATCCAAAGCAGTGGTTCTCAACCTGTGGGTCGGGACCCCCAGGGGAGATCCCCAAATTATTTTGGGGGGGTCCCCAGATGATAAGCTTAATGTGCAACACTGTTTTCTCACTCAACAGTAAACAAACCAACAAAGTTTAAGTGTATAGCACGTTTCCAAAGTGTCAATTTGAGGACTTTTTAACACCTCTGAAATGACGAAAACGAATCATTGGCCAAATTGTCAAATATTAGAGGCAGAAATTGTGAAAATAGCCGATCTACATGCTCACAACGCCTTGCATTGCGAGGCGTTGTGAGCATGTAGATCTGCTATTTTCACAATAGAACCGTGATATACAAAATGTAATGCCTCCACTCTTAGTGCTCGTAGGGTGAGGGGGTCCCCAGTTAAAATTATGATTATTTGGGGGGGGTCGCGGCCTGAAAAGGTTGAGAACCACTGATCCAAAGGACAACAAGTGTTTCTGGTTGGCAAGCACAGGGGTGTCGCACCAAATTCTGGGCCCCGGGTACAAGGATTCACTGCGGGGCCCCTGTGCTTTAACTATTGAAAAATAGCAGATATACAAGCTCACAGCGCGGCACCGAGTGCCGCGCTGCGAGCTTGTAGATCTGCTATTTTTGAAAAATCATGAAAATCTTTGAATATTTTACCTACCTATACCTGTGTTTCTATGTCAGTGGAGCTCAAACCTTTTCATGTGAAGGACCCCCAAAATGGTATGTATTTGGCCACGGACCCTGATCTCAAAATATTTAGTTCCAGGGACCCCCCAGAAGCAAAATTTGAGTTACAAATGTTCGCTTAAAAAATACATATATTCAAAGATTTTCACACGTTTTCACGACTTTTCAAAAATAGCAGATATACAAGCTCGCAGCGCGGCACTCGGTGCCGCGCTGCGAGCTTGTATATCTGCTATTTTTCGATAGTTAAAGTTATTAGGGCCCCTCCACCTTGGGCCCCCGTAACTCAGTCCCACTTTCCTACCCCTTGTGACGCCCCTGGGCAAGCAACACCTTCATGAATAAAAAGCTTCATTCCGTAGTTTACAATCCTGTCAGAAAGAGGTCATTGCAATCATGTCTGAACTCTGAACTACTCACCCTTGTGGGCTTCTCTGTCCTCTTCAGCTCCATCGCTGCGTAAACCCGTGTCCGTCCAGAGCCCCTCCCCCGTCGACACACCATGGGAGAGCGTCACTCTGAACCGCTGTCTGTTTGTGGTCATCACCATCCTGGTGGTCACCTCTGGGATGCACAGGCTGCACGGTGAGCAGGAGGATTATTATTACCAGTGATGGAAAGTAACCAAGTGCATTTACTTAAGTAGGCTACCGAGTACAATTTTGAGGTATGTGTACTTTAATTGAGCATTTCCAATACTTTTACTTCTACTCCACTACATCTCGGATCCAAACATTGTACTTTTACTCCACTGCGTTAATTTGAAAACTTCAGTTACTAGTTACATTGGTGATTGTTATTACAAAACATACATTAACCACTTCAGCCCCTATACTGCATTTCGGCCATTTGAAAATAGCCGATAGCCAAACTCCCAACGCGTTGCGACACACTGTTTGCTTGTAGATCTGCTATTTAAAAAGAAAAAAATGAATATTCGAATAAACGTTCGAAATAAGAAACAAGAACATAAAAAAGTTATGAAAACATGAGAACAAATGGCCAGCAGGTATGACCGTGTGGTCATCGTAACCAAGCTGAGGTGGAGTCTGAAGAGTAGAGTCTTCGGATGACTTAGCCACGGGTTCATGACTTAGCCTCGTGACACGAATCAGCCGGTGAAAAATAAAATATCCCATTCTGGCAACGTGAGGCTACAGATGACTGTCCTGCTCTCATCATAACAGAGATGCTGCGTGGCCAGAGGATAGCAGAGGAAGAGGAGGAGGAGGTCTGTGTGGCAACTAGACGATCTGCCTTGAGGCGCAAGGCTCTCTACAATCTACCTGAGGTATAGAACCCTATAGACCCTCTGTACAATCTACCTGAGGTATAGAACCCTATAGACCCTCTGTACAATCTACCTGAGGTATAGAACCCTATAGACCCTCTGTACAATCTACCTGAGGTATAGAACCCTAATAGACCCTCTGTACAATCTACCTGAGGTATAGAACCCTATAGACCCTCTGTACAATACTACAATCTAAGTGAGGTATAGAACCTAGAACCTCACTACAACCTGAGCTGCTGGATTTACACTGGCAGTCAAATCCAGCCTGAATCAGATCTGTGTCACATCCGGATTGGAATCTGATTTGTTTAAATGAGTCTAAATGCAGACAGGTCACATGGAATCTGATGTTTAACCTTAGAACCTCCTTCCATCAGGCCACATTCATTAGGTCACAGACAGACCCCCATTTCAGAGGAAGCAGCCTACAGACAGACACTGATAAGAAAATGCAGGCTTGTCAACTCTCCTGGATTTCCCAGGAGTCTCCTGGATTTTGAACCCCTCTCCTGGGAGTCTCCTGGATTGGCAAATCTCCTGGATTTCTCCTGGATTTTGTATCAAACTCCCAAAATTCACCAGAACACAGGAAATGACATCTACTATGTTAATGTTTTTCTGGGGGAGGACCCCCAGACCCCCCGCTTTAGGGGTGGGGGCAATGCATGCAAGAAAGATCATACAGATATTCACTTAAGTAATGACTTAAAGATGAGAAATCATTATTAAAGATGTCCTTTTGCTTCAGTCATCAAATCTGTACACCAACATTTGGCATTTTAAGGCTGAAATTGTACCCATGCTAGTAAAGCAAGCCTGATAAAAGTATCAAACATGCACAACATTCACCAGAACACAGGAGATTAAATCTACTATGTTAAAACTGTTCTGGGGGAGGACCCGCTTTAGGGGTGGGGACAATGCTTGCAAGATCATAGATATTCACTTAAGTAATGACTTACAGATGAGACGTCATTATTAAAGATGTCTTACTTGCTTCTGTCATTAGATATGTACACCTACATTTGGCATATTAGGCTGAAATTGTACACATGCTAGTAAAGTAAGCCTGATAAATGTATCAAACATGCACAAAATTCAACAGAACACAGGAAAATATATCTATTAATAAGTTTTGGGGAGAGGACCCCCCCAGACCCCGGTTGGGGAGTTCCGTGCACCCCAAAAAAATAAATATCCTGGATTCTGACAGTCCAATGTTGACAACCCTGAGAAAATGTGCTTTGTCTAAATGAGTCTGTCAAAATGTCATAGTTTAACTTGTATGTGAGATTGATAGGGTGATATTTGAACACTATGAAATGTGGGAAGAAAAAAAAACCTTGTCAATCATTGGAAATGTGTAGTGTAAGCCGGTCACCAGCACTTTCGCCTATAACATATTCGCCTACGCGCATTTGGTCCTTTCGCCTGGCATTTTCGCCTTGGAGGAGAGTCTTTTCACCTACCTGTCTGAGCCATTTGGCCTACCCTCAATTCTGCTGTCAGACTGTCCATGTTTGCAAATTATCTCTTTGTCATTTAAATATTATAGTGACTGTGACAGTGGTGTCAAGTGAATCTAACAGTTTACTTGACATTTATTATTTATTTTATTTTATTCCTAAAAAATGGCAAAATAGTTTTTTATGCCTGTTGACAGGCAAGGTTGATTCTATAGGCTATTTAGGTGTAGCATATCTTATATAGACCTATATAGGCTAATAGCCTACATATATATTTTGTATAGCCTAATGTTAAAACAATATAGGGCTACAATACTGTTCATTTTACAATACTGTTCAATACTGCACCAAAGAATGTATAGTATCGGGACATGGATTAATTAATTATTTGGGCGCACCTGATTCCAATAGCTCTGTATTTATGTGATTACTATGGAGTGCATAGGATAGCCATGTGTAGGTTTGACATGTAACACCACTGTCACAGTCACTATAATATTTAAATGACAAAGAGATAATTTGCAAACATGGACAGTCTGACAGCAGAATTGAGGGTAGGCGAAATGGCTCAGACAGGTAGGTGAAAAGACTCTCCTCCACGGCAAAAGTGCCCCGCGAAAAGACCTGGCGAAAATGTTATAGGCGATTATGCCTGACACCGTGTAAGCCTTTCAAGTGAATTGAATAGACCCTTTTCAGAGCAGTCAACATATTCATACTTGTCAGTGACTCCGCCCCCTGCCCCCCTCCTCCATGCTGTCGGGCAGAAAGCACGTAGAACGTCACAACAACAATAGCGTCGCCCATGGAAGAGAATACGCAAGCTGATAATAATGCTCACTGTAAAACACAACACTAACTGATAGGGTTAGTGTTAGTAGTACTACTAAATAAGGACATACTACTAAATATCATCACCCGAAGATCTGGCCGCAAGAAAATATATCGCTCAGCGATTTCTTCCCGAGCGTTTCTAGATATCTAGTAGCAATAGACCGTTTGTCAGCCTTCTGATTGGTCCCTGAGACTCCCTGACTGGCCAACCAGAAAAAAACATTCACTTTTTGCTATCGGGGGTGGAGTTTGTGCAGTGGAGAATGTTAAATGTGGCTTTCAAAACTGTCCGCAGTGCGCGACACGGCGATCGCCCGGTACGGCCGCGATCTCGGCCGTGATCTCGCTCATCATAATGAATAAGCTTCAACAAACTAGTTCACATGGACCATATCAATGGTCTAAGAGTCACGATTGGGTACATATATTTTAAATGGGCAGAATTACGAAAAGCCAGCCTATTATGTGAGGTTAGGATTATAGTTCTGTCCTCTTCCTACCCAGGATGCAATGCGCGGTCTATTCTCTTTCTGATCCAGAGGATTAAACTAATTAAAACATTTATTTTCGGGGGGAAAACTACTGTTTTGCTATGTAATTACTGTACCTTTTTCTTCCCTTTTTATTAATATCACGTAGATGTGTTTTTTGTGGTACTTTATATAGCTGTAATGAGGCTATGAAGGGGAAAAAAATCCCATCCACTACCACTATAAAAGAATCTGCAAAGAGGATTCTGTCCCACTGGGATTAAACAAATTAAAACATATATTTTCGGGTAAACACCCTGTTTTGCAATGTAACTACTGTACCTTTGTCTTCCCTTTTTATTAATATCACCTAGATGTTTTTCCTTTGGTACTTTATATAGCTGTAATGAGGCTATGAAGGGGGAAAAAAAATCCCATTCACTGCCACTATAAAAACAATCTGCCCAGGGTCAAATGTCCTATCATAGTAACAGGGCAGAATGGGGCGGGATTTGCAAAAGGGCTTATTGATATTTGGCTCTGTCGCAAACTTATCATACAGTATGAAAGAGGCTGCGCACCCTCAAAGATCCGTGTTAAATGAGAGCAGACAGCATGTGAGCACAGACAGAACTTATGTCTGTCTGTCTGTCTGTCTGTCTGTCTGTCTGTCTGTCTGTCTGTATGGATGGATAGATCGATGGATAGATCGATGGATGGATATATCATGAACTGAAGCGTAGGGAACGTTAGGCGAACGAGGCGCCCGCCTACTGAGAGCTTATCTCGCCTAAATTAAAACATAAATAAATCTCTATTTCCATTGTGTAAAGACCTGACTGGACAGTACAGTGTGGAGAGGACCTAGGCCTAGGAATGTCGCTCAACCAGTTCCATTCATTTATAGTAAGCGGCCGGGCAATTGAGAAAGTGTTACGCTTTTAGAGATGTAAATGTGGGCTGCCATGGCCATTTAACTCAAGTCGCAACAACAGAGACAATAACACACTGAACAAAGTCCACTCTGCTTTCCTCCTACCTGTAGGATATCCTCTGTTCCAAATTAATAAAGTCCTTAATGTAGTAAACAGCTTCCAAACACAATATGTGATGATCGTGATTCGATTATTGTGTTGTTTAAATCCAGCACTGCTGGATTAAGAATTGACGTCGTCTTGTTGTCTCTCCAGCTGTAGCATATTAAAACTCGTTAAGCAAGCCTCGTCCGTTTAACACATAGAAAATAAAATGTATTTCAAAGTTCACCCTCAAAATGACTTTTCTTCTATTGATTATACTCACACCATGGAGACTTGAGTTCAACAATATTTTGCTGTTTTTATTACAGACGTGAATAGAGTAAACTATGAATAAACCATGGATTGACACCTACTGCATACAGTATGAAACAGAGCTGCTACCTTTAAATGCATTTTGAGAAGAAATGCTGTTATTTGTTCCAAAAGCTTTTATACCCTGTAAAATGTCACAATGCGACATAGCTTTACACAATGCTGTTCCCCCTCCCAATGTATAGGCTTTATGTTATCCATTTTCAACCGTTTTTATTTTATTTGTGACTCTTGCTTTGGCAAGGATCATCCTGGTGAAATATCTGACAGTGTGTGATCAATCTCATAGTGTGAAAACCACAACAATATTATTATGACAGACGATTTCAAGAAAGAAAGTCACTTGTTTAGTGTGAAATAATCTAACGACCTGATGACTCGCCGACCACGCAACATCGTACAGTGTGTTAACACTGTACTACACAACTAACACAACACTAAACACTCGCAAAATAATGCTCCGGAGTTATCTCCTCGTCTATTAGAACACCAATCGTACAACAACTGTCCGGCATGTGGCAAAGTCGCTTTGCAATCCTTTTTGGAGGGCAGCGAAACGCTTCTGTCGGGTTGCAGACTGGAGGTCTGTGCTAGATCACGTGGTTTTCTGCCCGACACAAGTAAACCAGGGGGCGTTCCCACAGCGTCGTTACGACAGCTGACAAGTAGACCTATGGTCTGGCAGGTATTAAACTATCAAATATAGCCTAAATAAAGTTCCAAAAGTAAGTACACACATTATTATTCAGAGTGTTCCATTTCAAACATGTTTTCAAAATCTTTCTAAAGCAAAGCAACAGACCTACACGCATGGCATTGTGGCACATTGTGAGCTTGTAGATCTGCTATTTTCAAATAGACAAAGTATAAAACTCAATATCAATTAAATAGGCTAAAAGTAGGCTACCTACCCAAGTAGGCCTAACAGACTACAGTAACTGAGTACATTTGCCAGATGAGGCAGCAATGTGTGGCATAATGTCATTATAGCAGCAGCCCTACAAGTTCATCATGATGAGTACATCAAATATGCAGTAGTAGTCTTGTATATAAATCAACACACACACACACACACACACACACACACACACACACACACACACACACACACACACAGTTTAAAATCTGAACATAAGCTGATATAAGCAAATATTATGGTGTCACTTACTAGCCCATGGTGCACCATATCCTCTGGACACATGATGTGCTCATATTATTGTTAAGGTCCTTGTTGTTGATGTTGACAAGTCTCTCCAGCCGAGCAGCGGGCCTACAGCCTGTTGTGTTACATTCTGTTACAGCTGCAGCTCTTTGTGTGCTAATTGTCAAATAAAAGACCAGTCTGTAAGTTACAGGACGTTTACACAGCTGTTTCAGAATAAAGATACATAACGTCGGTTAGAACATGCCATGTGTTGTTAACTAAAACAAACAGAAACATCCATGTCAGTGGGCTGAGGCATGATCCTGTCGAGCCACCACAAGGGGGCGTGGTTTCACCTGGAATAAAATGACGAATGAGTTTGATCCATGGTTTGATTTGATAGAACCGACTAGTCACTACCTGAACTATTATATGAGCTACTTTTTAAATACTTATTCTCTGGCTACTAAACTTTTAATGACGTAGCCAATGTGTAACCCTGAGACAAATTAAAAATAATAAGAAGGCCATGTAGGCTGCCTATCAGTGGTCGATTAAAGTTGCAATATGGCACATGTAGATTAGAATGAATGAGAAGTAAAATTTTATTAAAAATGTTACTTGATTAAAAGTAGACACAAAATTACATTTACTTTTACTTACTAGTAAATGTAAAGGTATAAGCTATCCTACATGGAAGAAGCCATGTCGCTGTAAAATATTTTTTTGTGGAATAAAAAGTTCAACATTTTCCTCTGAGAAGTATTAGAGAAGTATAAAAAACCTTATAGTTTAAAGTATGCAAAAAAGAATACCTAAGAAAAGTTTTACTGTAGCCTACTAATTTTGCAGGGGCCTCAGGGGTCTATAGCCCAGTTTCCCAATCACTCTGGTCTGCACCAAATCTGTTTGCTGAAGGCTGGAACTATATTAAACAAGACAAGTCAGTCATACCAGATAACAGATAAAAAAAATCTCTTTCTCCAGATATTCTTCCATTCAAAGTGGATGGTAGATGCAGATAAAAAAAATACCTGCCACAGATATTTTTTTTTATCTGTGGCAGATATTTTCTTTTTATCTGTATCTACCATCCACTTTGAATGGAAGAATATCTGGAGAAAGAGATTTTTTTATCTGTTAGGCCCAGTGGGAATGGGCCTTAACCCTGGCAAACCAGAACTTGAGCAAATGTACACATATAGTTACTTTCCACCACTGGTTATAATGGAATTAAACTATAGATTGTAGACCCCTGATCAGACCCCACATTGAAAACCACCAAATGGATTTGGTTCCATTTGCAGGCCTAATATACTCTCTCAGTTATGTTGGTCCTTGAAAACAGCTATATGTTATTGTAATATTCTTATAACCAGTCATGGAATTAGCTACTGTTATGTAGCCTAAGTGCCATTTTGATATATTTTCACTTTACTGGGGTATGTCCAATGTTCAATACTTTTACTTCTACTCCACTACATCTCAGAGGCAAATATTATACTTTTACATTTTGAAAACTTTAGTAGTTACTTTGTAAAACTTACATTAACCACTTCAGCCATGGCTGTTTGAAATTTGCCAATATACAAGCTCAGATTTCTTTTGAAAACATGTAACATGGGATATTGTGCATAATGAGTCCTATATACTTTTACTTTTAGTACTTTCATGCCAATACTTTTGTAGCCTACTTTTACTCGTTACTAGTTCATTTTGAATACCAGACTTAGCATTCTACATGGTGGTATTCAGGGACGTGCTGGCCATTGGGAAAAGCGGGACAACTCCCAAACGGCCGGTTCATTCCTGGCCGGTCCAGGCCGGCCATTAGGAAAAAAATCAAAATAAAATGTTGGCCTTCGTTCCATTTTGGGGGCTGGGCGGCCAACAAAGTAAATTGTCACTGTCGGGCAAATTTATTCGCAAAGCAAAGCCCTGCTTCATCATACAAGGCCGTTGCACGAAAGTAGTGAAAACAGCAGATCTACAAGCACACCACGCCTCGCGGTGCGAGGCGTTGTGTGCTTGTAGATCGGCTGTTTTCAATAGTTTAAATCATTTTTAAAATGATAAATACAAAACAAACGGTTTTGGACATACAAGGTTTCCACCTGACAACGACGAAATATAACTCATGTACAGTAATTGGCCCACTGGCTTGTCACTTGTCATTTGTCATGATCTGAAATGGCAAATCTTTGAGTAGCAGCAGCGCTATAGAGAGAGATCTCTCTCTATAGCGCGCAATGAGGGCCTCTACAACTCTTTTTCCCAGGCTGAATCAGGGGCCCAGCACGTCCCTGGTGGTATTGATACCTTTACTCAGGTAAAAACATGTAGTACTTGAATCTTCCACTGCTTATAACTCTCATGTTGTGTCCTGCCAGCCCCAGTCCTCTCTATGGGAGGTCATGATGCTTTGGTGGCCAGACTTCGATGATGATGATGAGTGTGACGAAGATGAGGGTGATTGTGACGAAGGTGGTGCAGACAAAAGAGAGAAGTCAAAGAAAGGAGCATCAAGACGGAACAAAAAGAAGCCCAGAGCTGATAAGAAACAACCAAAACATGGCAAATTAAAGGACGGGACTGGGAGAGCCCCGAGCGACAGAGACGAGGGTCTGAAGGAGAAAACTAAAGAGAGGAAAACCCCAAAAGAACACAAAGAGGAGGGGGTAAATGAGGAAGAGGAGAAGGAGGAAGGGGGAAAGGAAGAAGAGGAGAAGGAGGAAGAGGAGATGAAACCCAAAAAGAAAATGCAGAAGAAAAAAGCTACCGAAACTTGACATGAATGTGTATTTTTTTAGTTTAGATATTGAATTAACTCAGAGTGAACAAATGGAACCACATGGACCTGTTAGGGTCCTTTTGTAACTCTGGTTTAGAAAAGAAATTAGAACACTGAAATGTTTTACTGTGTAGCTGGCCTGGTACCTATATAGAAATTAGATATTTGTGTTAGAACTTGTTGCTTTTCAAACAGCAAAAAATATCCCCAGGTCAGAAGTAGAATTAGTAGAAACGTGAGCAATGAGACTTCATTGCTGTGCAAGATGTTGATGCATTGGTGACACATTTTTAATATTACAATTAGATTTTAACTATTTATATTAGATTGTTTTTGGAGAACCAGCCCATTTATGAACTTTTAAGATGACATGAATTATCTTAATTAAATGTGCACTGTGTCTGTGGTGAGATTTATTGAACAAAGTGCTTATGTTCTAAAATGTCCTAGAATTATCTGAAATCATGACTGGGATTACCTATAGATAGATAGATACCTTTATTATCCCAAGGTGCAGTAACCTGACTATATTTTAGAAATTAAAGCTGCAATTCCTAACTTTAATGGAATAAAACATTATTCTGGCCGATCTGTATGGGTGAAGTACACTACCAGTCAAAGGTTTGAGCACAGCTTCTCATTCAATGTGTCCAAACGTATGTTCACACATTAAAACTAAATTGTGGAAACCCCTGCTCTTTTGCTGGTCAGGTAGGCCCACTAGTGGTATATATGAAGCATAAATAATTCCCTTGCCCAAAAAGCTTGTCTTGACTCAGCAGTAAAAATTATACTTGTGTGCGAGACCAGAGTTTTAGTCCCAGATAGGGACATCAATGTTACAGATTGGAGCTATAAAACCTTGTGTTAAGCCTTTTCTCTGAAACATTCTGGGGTTTTATCCATAAACCAATAACATGTCAACGTTTGCATGTAAAGGCCTTTCATCATTAACACCAGGCTTCTGTCACTGTGAAATCTATCTATCAAATACATCAATAAAGCTCTGTGTGTGAAAGTTGTGACATCTCTTGTCTGATAGTATGCCTTGTATCTATGAAACATGTAATGAGACACCAAACGTTTGTTCACATTTTAATTACAAAAATGAATATTAAAAGCTGACCCATTCATTGATTCATGTTCCACAATGTTCAAATTTTATACAAAAACAGGAATAGCTGAATTGGAACTGCTTTTTTCTTTTTTTCTTCACAGAGGTGCTATAGGCTTACATAAAAATATGACCGGTAAAACACAAACAAAAATGCACCAAGTCCACTGAATACGGACAACTAGTCTGACAGAATAAAACCAAAAAAACGCCCCACAATATCTACAGTTGAATGGAAACTGTACACTCTTACGTAGAGGGGGCATTTGTCCATGGAATTAATTTGCCCGAAAATATATATTTTTTTGGAACTAATGTTTGTGTCATGAGTATCCATCCACACAGAACGCCAATATTACACAACAAAAGAGCGACGCCAATTCTTATTGGAGGTGGAGAGCCGATCAGTGATTACGGTGAAGGCCGTCTGGAGGAGGGGGTCTCATCGGCATGGGGGGCAGCTGAGGGGGCATCTGAGGAGGGGGCATCCCGGGACCTCCCGGAGCCCCCGGGGGCAGCGGGGGCATGCCTCCCGGAGGGGGAGGGGGCATGGGCTCGTTGGGCGGCCGGGGCCCCATGCCACCCATGAGGGGAGGGGGTCTCTTCACCCCTATCTGAGGAGGGGGGCCGCTGTTCTGGGGGACGCCCGCCTTCTCCATTTTGAAGTGGAACTGCAGGAAGAACTGCACGCCACACACAATACAGGAGACGGGTTGGAACAGAGCAGCGTTCATTTGGACATTTTAGTCATAGACTTTTGAGTAAAATTCCATTTAGTTTTAATCATGTTTTAGTTTTACCTGACTAAAGACCATAAGATTTTAGTCAACTAAAACTACAGCAGGGGTCTTCAACGTTTTCAGACCAAGGACCCCTTAGCTCTGAGAGAGATGAAGCAGGGACCCCCACTTCATATTGTATAGTTGCAGATTAAAAATGTACATGATTATTTCTTATACAATTTAGACTTGACAGCACCATCATGTGTAGGCTGGGTTAATGTGTATTTTCATATATTTAACCACTTGAACTGTCAATACCTACTAGTCTGCTCTTCTTTTCCCTCTACACCGAACCTCTGTGCCAAAAGAAATGCTGATCTACAAGCTCACATGTGAGCTTGCAGATCTACTATTTTTTGGCTAATGTTCCACTAAGAATAGGGATGCTAGGGTTCAAGTGATCAAACATGATCAAACAAAGATTTAGCAGACACCCTGTAGTAACTCTGAGGACCCCCTAGGCGTCCCAGACCCCCTGTTGAAGACCTCTGAACTACAGAGTTGATTTAGTCGACCAAAATGTATTTTGGTGGACCTCAATGCCGCCGTAATGCCTGAACTATACTTAGCTGTGTGATCTATAAGCTCACAACACATCTGCAATGCATTGTGAGCTTGTAGGTCAGCTATTTTCGGAGCATGACACCAACAAACACTTAAAGGACACAACAACTGATTAATGAAATTTATATAATCAAGGTGGTACAGGAGATGATAGCATATACATTTTAGCGTGAATTGGTGTTGACAAGAGTGATACTTCACTTGTATTGGATGAAGTAATAATAGGCCTAATAATGATGATAAGGGTTAGGGTTACATTTTAAACAGTACATTTTCAACCTGTGGGAAACATTAGGTACCTGTTTAGTCTCTTTATTCCAGTGGGTCCAGAAGCGATTCTCAGCTTTATCAATTTCTCTGCTGGGAACCTGAAAGAACAACACGTGCCGTCAGCGCCAGAAACATACTGTAGTACATACTGTATATATACAGTACACACAGAGAGATGTCATTAATACCTCTTCCTAGTGGACAGATTCCAGTACTTGCATTGAAATGGCAAAAATCTACACGTTCACAATGCTTCGTAGAGCTATACGTTGCGAGCTTATGGAGCTGCTAATTTACGCAGATAATGACATGGCGAAAACAGGGATGGCACGTTGAAATGTGTTAATAAAAAGCGTGGCTCTCGGGCACCTTGAAAGCGATGGTCTCGTAGGGCTCTGCAGCCAGCAGCAGGTACTGCCAACGGCGGTCTGGGGGCTCGATGCGCTGCTCGTAGGCGGACATGAAGCGATGTCTGGGTCCAATGCCCTCCGCTATCTCTGGGTAGTCAATCTGATGACAGGCAGGGAATTGATTGATTGAATACTTTATTAGTCAGAAATGTAAACAGCACAAGGTACAGTACAGTAAGACATTTGTGCTAAAAGGATAAAACAAAAAAGTTTCTTTGGACCCGTTTCCATTGAGGTCCTATGTATTTAATTCATCAACATAATGTAGCATAAAATTAACACCAAAATGCAATATCGTCAACAAATCTAAAACACTGTACGGTATGTACAAAGTAGAATATGGGAAAACGTTTGCAGTGAATGCCATCACCTTTCTATGGGAAACGTGAGTTTACCTCCCCAAAAGAGAAAATAACTTGGATATCGTTGCTGTGGGGCAAAAACCTCTTATTTCTATATTATACTTTTTTGTTTTTTGTAAATCAATAGCAACATCCTACTTGATCATACTACAGTGTCAAACAAAAGTACCAAACATTACAGTAAGTAGCAGATCTACAAGCTCGAACAGCTACGAAGCTGTGAAGCGGCACATTTCGAGCTTGTCAATCTGCTACTTTTGAATTTGAATCCTGAAATACAACAGTTTGGGATATAATGAGGTTTCCACCCGACAAAGACTATATACTAGTCTAGTACATACTGTATTCTATGAAGACTCAATCTTAATATACAGATGATGTGTTTGTTAATATATTCATAGTTTGGTTTTGTTTGTGTCAAAACGGTTCTGTTCTGTTTTTTGTTATTTATTTATTTTGTTTAACACAATGTACTAACCTGAAATAGTAGAGACTGTTGTCCGGTCTCTGAGTCTCTCTGTTTGGTGACTAAGGAGAAGAGAGATGCATTGTTTAATACAAACTTAAAACTTGAATTATAACATGGTTGAATTGGAACTCTTCACTGAAGTATCACCATTGTTTATATTGTTACATCTTACACTGTATATGCATAAACAAATAATACAGAATAACAGCAATAGTAAGAAAAGCTACAAAGTATGTACGTTGGTTATGCATTGGTCCTATAATGGCTATTGCTACAACCATGTTATAAGAGCAGCAGTAATACACATGAGCCCATTGTATGTTGCATTGATTATACCACATCAACAGGCCATTAAGGCACTGACTCCACTTGGAATTGTGTGTCAACAACATCCATAGTTAAATAATGTCTTGCTGTTGGGAGTCGCTCTCCATTCCGACATGTCGCCACTCCGAAATTGACTTCTAATATTCGGAGTGGCGACACTCCCACAGGGGTTAAGTTTAGGGTTAGGGTTAGAGATAGGGTTAGTGTCGGAATGGAGACATGTCAGAAAGGAGACATGTCGGAGTGGCGGGGTGTAACCCTTGCTGTTTAATCATGGGTTTAACATAAGCTAAAGTCCTGATGTCCGATTTGTGAAACAGTGTGAAAGGAGTAGTCCATGATTATAGTTTAGACTAAGAGGCGTTGGCGTCTGACCATGATGCAACCAGCGCCGTACCTTTGTATCCCGGTCGACCGATCTTCACAAACTTCTTGACTTCGACCTTGACCTTCTCCGGAGCGGGCTGGGCAGGAGCTTCTTTGGCCTCTTTGGCTGCTCTCCTCGCTCTAAAAGCAGTCACAGAGCACAGTGTGAGGACACAGCCTACAGGTCACAGTCACACCTTTTTTATCCACACTTTGACTTTGGCTAAATATTCTGACAAAGAATAACTTTAGGCAAAATTGCAATATTGTGTAATGTAGTATCATTGTTCTTTATTATCTGTTTGTAACTGTAAGGAGAATTCATGCAATTTAATGTTGTTTTTATGTGTTTTATAATTATGCTTTTTTGTGGACCCAGTAAGACTACCATGGCATCAACTACTGGGGATCCATTTCAAATAAACAAAAGCAAAACGTGAAACTTACAAGTTGGTCTGATGTTTCTTTCCTTGCGTGTGCGCCAAATAGCTGCCCTGAAATGGAGAGGGGAACAAAACAGGACATTTAGCTTGCAAGACGTGGCAAAACCCACCCTCAACTTCAGAGACAACACAGGAGTATTAAGCTCGATTTATACTTTGTCGTACGACGAAAGCGTTGTGAGCCAAAAGCAGCCGATCTACAAGCTCACAACGCGCTGAATCCACGACTAGTGTTGGGATCCGGAGGAACCGACTGCAACATTGAGGAACCAGGAATCGGTTCCACATTTGGAACCATTTACGGAAACGGAACCATTTTTTATCCCACTGTCAAGCACTGGTTTGTGGACTTCACGTCTGCTATACAATTACTATACCAGTGGTGCTCCAACATTTTAATTTCAAAGACAACCATATCTCTGATGGTGCATTCGAACCTGGAGAGATATATTTGTTTCTAGTCCGAGCACCTTCAATCGCTTCACTTTGTTCCCGCTGGCCAAAGTTTGAAAATAACTATGTCTCGTCAGAATCAAAGCGAAACACCTGTAAAAAAACAGGTGTTTCCCTGTCTCCGGACAACATTAACGCTGATTGGCTGTCAATACACGATGGGTGGAGTCGGGGGGAAGCGAAGGTCGCTTCAAATGGATTTTTCCAACTGGGGCAAAGATATCGAAGCAACCGTTTGCGTCGCGTCTTTGCATTCACTTTGTATGTAACTGCGCCACTCAAACTATCCAGGTTTGAATGCACCAGAGTGAATCTATCAGAGTTGAAGTCCTTAAAGGAGTAGTTCACCCCCAAAATTATTGAACTCAAGTCTCCATGGAATGACTAATCAATAGAAAAAAAGTCATTTTGGGGGTGAACTACTCCTTTAAGGTTTCATTTGGAACCGTTAAGTAATCGGAATCGTTACAAACCTAAAGGATCCCAACCCTTACCACGACAGGTTAGCATGTAGATCGGCTATTTTCAGTGTATCAAATCAGGCATGGGTTTGTGCCTCCACCTCACCTCGTTGTTGTGCAGCGTCAGACACAGTTTGCACTCATAGGAGCCCAGGTGGTTCTTCATGAAGTAGGGGTCCTTGTTGATGTCGATGGTCTCCAGGGCCAGCTGCCGCAACCGCTCCCGTCTGTCACGGTTACTCTCCGAGGCCGACGCCACGCCTCCACTCCCCGTCTTCCCTCCAGCTCGATGTTGGAAATCCATCTCTGAAGAGGTCGATTACCCAGAGACACACAAACACACTAGTCCAGTCACCACTGGACAGCAGCAATGAGCAGAGCTTCTCCTCCTATGTTCCTGAGGAAAAGAATGAACAACATATGGTAGAACTTGGTCACGAGTAGTAGAAACACGATGGATTATTAGAAAAACATGTAGCACAGCAGAACAGAATCCATAGTTATGTCGGTTTATTGGTCACCTTGCGATGCTTAAAATGTAATTAAAATGTAATTCTGTTCAATTTATTTATCAGCACTTATGTTTTGGACAATAGAATACAAATTTGGCACTCTGTGTTATAGCCTATCTATACTAGAACAATAAGGCATGATTTCAAAAGAAACAACGTCCAAGGCACAGGTTGTGAAGGTGGTATAATAAAAGTGTCCAAGGTAATTACTTGTATTGGCTGACTGGTGATATTAAGGAGCCAGAGTATGAAATGTGACATTTTAGACTCAAGAGGAAAATTGTGTATAACGTTATGCACAACTGTACAGTTTTTACAATGTAGGCTACTAGCCTTGGATCAAGACTGTCATATTATGTATTTTATCGAGTCTGACTTTTACTTCGTATCCGTCATAGATATGCAAATGTCACACTAAAAATCGATAAAATACATTTATGATGGTCTTGATCCCAGGCTGTCAAGTGCAGTACTGTGAATTACAATCCCTAATTATTACCGGTACATTATGGATTTAAAAGTGACAAATATAACTCGATAAACAAATCGTATTGTTAGCTTTCTAAATTGATTGATTGATTGATTGAAGACTTTATTATAAGTTTGCATAGGAAAAGGTACAGTTTCATGACGGTACAGTTCACTGGTACAAGGTCTACTAAAAGGAGATCCAAGACAAGACAAAGCTTATTTCCACAGGAAACCATTTAAGTATCTCATATAACATTGAATGACAGACGAATAGAACACAGTACTATGCAGTTGATATGTAAAGAAAAAGACTTCCAAGTGAGCAAAAGTCACAGTTTTAACATGCTGATAAGATAGCTATCTACAGCAATGAGAGATTAGCCGTGATAACATTCATCAGTGCTATTCTATCAAACTACAGCTAGTTATAACATTAATAATGTTCCATTGATTAGGCTTTGTGAATGAACCACTGCTGAGTGCTGAGCTAAATGCTAAGCTAACCGCGGTTAAACCTTCACACTACACCTTTACAGACCACCTGACTGGTCTACAGTCCTGTATGAGATAACAACTCACTAGTTAGATGTCACATGCATGTTTAAACAGAATAAATAAGCACGTATCAGACATTTAAAGGCAGACAGAACACAGAAACACACACAACACTCACCAGCACTACGTCCTGATCACGCCGTTTACAAAGTGTGCGCATGCGCAAAGTGGTGGGAGTTTGTAATAACTTTATTGACAGTAACATGTAGACATGATGGGACACTTTACAATAAATAACGCTATAATCACGCACGATTCTTTATTGTTGCACTTCAGTGACCGCATGCAGAGTTAAAAAATATATTTTTTATTTTTCTTTAGATTTTTATATATTTTTAAATATAACTAAAAGTTAAGGTTTCCAGTTTTTACACGTTGTTCACGTTGTGCCAAAGAACTGTAATTTGCATATCCGGTCCATAACGGATACGGAAACAGTCTGTATGCTTTGCTGTATGTGGACGTGGACATTTACCGGATCCAGTGGGCGGGCTTTAAACCGGATATGAGCAGTTGAACAGTGAATAGAAACCAGAATAAGACTTTTCTTCCCACAGGTAGCGCAAAACAAACCTAAAAAAACAGTGGCGTCAGTTCAGCAAAAGGTATGGCAACATGACATGTTGCCATACCTTAGCAACAGGCATGATGACTTTATTTTAAGAAGTTCATTTTATTATTTCCCCCTGTAGCAAAGGTATGACAGCTGCCATACCCAATTGACGCCTCTGGAAAAAACAGATTGTCCCCCAACGCTTTCCGTACCAGGCAGAAACCGAACCAGCCTGTACTTGTGAGAGAAAAGGAAAGGAGTGTCACAACGGGCAGGGGAGTGTCCTGTTCTGCTCTGTTTCTCTTTAATATCACCGCGACCTCCATGTTCCGCACATGATTTATGATCTGTGATCCATATCTCCCAGAGAAGCAGAGCATCCAGGGGGTTTTATTCACTTCTATGATCATGTGTTCAGCAGCAGCACAGGCGGCAGCAGGGAGACAGCTGGCACAGGTAGGCTGCTAAGGTACAGGCAGTGAGGGAAGGAAGGTGTGTTGTCTGCTGTCGTCAGTTACTGCGTCAGTCTGTGGTCAGTCTTGGTCTTGGATCATCTTGACCACCGTCATCAGATTCAGGATGCGGTTCAACGAGAAGGAGTTGGTCCATCTGAGCCGACAGCCCTCTGAGAGGGCAGCAGAGCTGGGCATGAGAGGTCCCAAGAAAGGAGATGGTTGGTAACTTTTTTGCACCAGCAGCACTACACTGCCATATTATGTACACTTTAGGATTTTGAACTTCTTATAACTTGTGTAGTCCCCCCCCCCCCCCCCCCCACTGCATTCTATTCCTATTTTATATAGCCTACATGTTTACTGACAAGTCTTTATGAATATATGGCAACTGGAGGTGTTGAACAGAATACATTTCCTTCTGGATTAATAAAATATATGTATCTATTATCTGATTGACTGATTACTTTATTAGAGGTTTGCATAGGAAACCAGGAAACAGGAACAGGGCAGTACAGTTCACTGACACAAAGTCAACTAAAAGGAAGACCACAAGAAAGCTTTTAGGCTTGTTTAAATTGGGGACCCTTTCCCTTTGTACTCAATTCATACAACATTAAATGGCAGACAAATACAACACAGTACTATGCGAAATATATGACCATAAGACAGTCAGAAAACCAAATAAACATACATGTACAGTATTTACAGTAACAATCTATATACACTGTCAATCTAACTCTGAGAGCCACAACTGAAACCAAATGGACCCCAGAGTGTCCATTTGGTTTTCTGTTGTGGCTCTCACAAAACACTGATGATTAATTTGTATTTTGAACTAACATACTCATAAAGCTGTTGATCTATGATGTTACAGTTACATGCCTCTTTTATCTCTCTCTCACTCCCACTGCACTTCCGTTTCTTCTTGCTCTAAGTCTGGGCGGCTAGGTGCATTCATTGTAATTCACCTGAATGAATGAATGAATGGGTGGCAGGAGGATCGAATGACATGTTTTCCATGAGACTACTCAGCTGTGTAACGGAACGACATGCCATGCTTGGCACACAAGCAGTTCGTCCACTCATATCTTTGTTGTTGTTGGCTGTCAGTCTGTTTCCTGCTAACCCTGTCTGCGTGTGTGTGTGTGTGTGTGTGTGTGTGTGTGTGTGTGTGTGTGTGTGTGTGTGTGTGTGTGTGTGTGTGTGTATGTGTGTGTGTGTATACAGTTGTCAAGAAGAGGCTGGTGAAACTGGTGGTCAATTTCCTCTTCTATTTCCGGACCGACGAGGAAGAGGTGAGGTCAAAGAAACCACACTGGTGTCTGTCTCTCTCTTTCTCTCTCTCACTCACAGTCTCACACACATGCGCGCGCGCCAGCACGCACACACAGCAGGCAGCAGCGTGCATGAAGACTAATTTATACGGTGTAAGTCTGACAGAAAATCTGTCTCACAGGGGTTGTCTTACAGCCTAAGTCTCACAGGGAGTGTCTTCTTTATGCCGCGTTCACACTGTGGCAGATACAAAAGATACACAGGCTAGCGTCTGTGTAGCTTTGCGTCTTTGTAGCTGAAGTTGAACTGGCCTACAGCTCTCAAACCTTTTTGTAGCTTTGTAGCCACTGTAGCTTTTGTAGCTGCTACAAATGTCAGATTTGTATCTTCATGTCGCTGTTGCTTCCATTGAAAAGGAATGGTAGCCTGTAGGCCTATGTTTTGTAGCTGCCTGTGTGAACGCAGCTTTAGACTGTAAGGCAAGCATTGTGAGGCACATTCTGGCTCGGGACGTATTTTGGAACGTCTTCCAGGCTGTGGGCCACTTGGCTGGCACATCCTGAAATTTGTAGGAGCTCACGCCACGTCATTAATGTCCCACAGCTTTGATTGGTCGGGTACATACTGTATATGCCCAGAGATGAGAGCTACGAGTAGATAGCTTATCTGATACAGTATAAACTATAGGTTTGAGTCTGTGCAACAAGGTTGTTGAATGTTACCTCCTTCTGGGTGGACACACACTACTGTAGTGGTTCTCACTGTGAGGTGCAGGGACCTCCAGGGGTCCTTGAGGGGGTTCCAGGGGGTCCCCAGCTAAATTATTGATAGCTGGCCTTCACCATTGTTGCATGTAAGTGATGTACAGTAACATTGGCTACTACTTTGATCAGTGTCTTTATTTCAGGACCAAATTAGTATCATGTCAAATTGTCAGACGAATCATCAACAATCAACTTTAAAATGTTATTAAATTGCAGTCAGAGAGAGAGATCAAACTATATCAGAAATGGTGTTCTGTGGCATCCTACTATGTAATCAATATTAAAAAGGTTGACTGCTACAGTATTCCACATACAGGCTACATCTGCTGCATTTACAGTACATTTTAAATAATCTTAAATTGTATGTACCTTTAATATTCACTGTAAAATCTATGTATTTGTGTGTGTGTGTGTGTGTGTGTGTGTGTGTGTGTGTGTGTGTGTGTGTGTGTGTGTGTGTGTGTGTGTGTGTGTGTGTGTGTGTGTGTGTGTGTGTGTGTGTGTGTGTGTGTGTGTACTAGCTGGTTGCTATGGCACCAGCTAATGGAGATCTTTAATACAAATCTAAATCAAATATAACAAAAAAATAATAAACATAACACACAATAAATAAAATACACGTACGTTTGTATCAACTTGTCGTGTCGTATAAAGGTTGCTTGTCAATCACACAAGTTAATTGAATGTTGTTGTTCCAGCCAATAGGAGCGTTGCTGCTGGAACAGTGTCGCGTCGAGAGGGAGGACAATCAGGCTTTCTCCATCGGTGAGTCATCCTCCTCCTCACAGCCTAACAACACTGACTGACGGGTGGTTTCTCATTTAGTGATTGAGTTAACCAATGAACAGGTCAACTATGATGAGTTTGCACATTTTGAAGGATGCTTTGTGTACTAACCTGAGGTCCATTCAACAAAATAATTCCTTCTAAATTAGTAGTTCTCACTCTTCAAAAGTAGCAGATGTACAGGCTCTGCAAGCTTGTAGTTCTGCTGTTTCTGAACAGCCAACACAAGCTTGTAGATCTGCTGTTTCTGAATAGTCAACATACTAAGGTCTCAGACTTTGTTAATGGTGTAAAGCAGACTCCTTGTGTGACGATCTGCAATGCATTGCATGAATGTAGTGTTGTGTATGAGTGTTTTTGCCAAGCAGGAAAAATTACAGTTCTAACACACAACCTAATATTACACCTGATCCTAGCCACACCAACCAACCACAGACTGTTTCAGATGCTAGCATCATGGTAAGTGGTTCTGCATCCACGATCCAAGGGAAGAGACTGCTTATCAGCTACTTCCCCTAGGCCTAGGTGATCTGGCCTTTGAACGACAAGAGAAAGACCAGGAGCAGTACTAAGCTCCATCGCTAACTCCCCCAGGCAATCAGTTTATGAACGATTTACATTATATACCTGTTGTGTCTGTCTGTTTGTTGAGGCAGCTCCACAATGATACATGTCATCAACAAATACAAACACTACAAATTACAAAAGAGATGGGATTACATTACATTAACATTAGTGGTGGCAGTGGCTCAGGAGGTAGAGCGGCTGCTTGGGAACCAGAAGGTTCCCCCAGTTCGATCCCGGGCTCCCCCAAAGTTAGTTTCAAAGTGTCCTTGAGCAAGACAATAAACCCCTAATTTGCTCCTGATGAGCAACCTGCTCACCGGGAGCAACTAGGGGTTCAGAGTGTTGCTCAACGAGTCTTCGACACTAACTCTGGGGGAACCCGGGATCGACCTGGGAACTCTTTGTTGTTCTAATGACGGTTTCTCTACCCCTGAGCCACTGCTGCCCGTGCCATGCTTTATTGAATTCCAAATTCTTCTTTTTAAGGGTAGGTTTTCACAAAGCCCTGATGCCAACGTAAATCGATTTGGACATTCATTTTGGTTTTGTGGGTCAGTAGTAGAGACTAGAGAGTATCTCAAGGAATTCGTGGCTCAACAAAGATGTTTGTTGAATTGCTTTGCAGCATTTCTAGACGAGGCAGAGAAGAAGTACCTGTTTGAGTGTGACTCTGAGGAGCAGTGTGTGGAGTGGATTGACTCCATCATCAAAGCCAGGTACGCAAGTATAACACCTGGGATTTGAACCTGTGGCTCCCGCTTTGAAAGCCAACTTCTTAACCACTAATCCAAAGGGAATTCCCCATGGCTCAGGGGAGTGAAAATAACCGATCTACAACCTCACAGCGCCTTGAGGCGTTGAGAGCTTGTAAATCGGCTATTTTCACATTGTTTTGCCACTTTCTTGCGTAATATTTGGCCAATTTGGTATTAAAAGAGTTCTTATAGTCGTTAAATTGTAACTTTTGAAATGTGCAGATATACACTTGGTTTGTTTGCTGTTGAGTGAGAAAACAATGTTGCACATTAAGCTAATCTCTAAAAAATTATTTGGGGACCCCAGTTTGGAAACCACTGTTGTAAACCATAATCCAGCAAATGTACACACTCAGAGTTACAAATGAAATAATTAACACTGATGTTCTAATCTACTGTCTATATTGTGGCCTATGACATTGCTTGGTTACAGTTTGGTTGTCCTCCTTTCTCTTTCAGTTATGAGTTTATGAGGAGAAACCTTGTATTCTATCGCACTGAAATCCACAGGCTGACTGGCAAGGTGAGCTCAACCGTGCTTGCTTCTATTCACTGCTTATAAAGTATACAGTAGTATATATTCTATAGTATGGGTGTTGCTATTTAGTGAATCAAACCCTAAACGGTAAGAGTGCCTTACAGTAATCATTAAACGGCACAAGACTGCAACTACACCAACAGAAGCCAGGACCTTTAAATGTAAAGCTTGGCTGAACATTCACTATGAGGAAGTGAGAATGTTGTGGACCAGGTGCACTTCCTCCGGATGCTGCTCAGCTACTGTACCAATAGCACTAAAGGGAGATTTCACTTTCAAATATCATAGATAGCACTGACTAAGGTCCCAGGACCAAAATGTTTGCTAATATTATGCACCCCTCACGTTGAGCACAGAGCACACAAAAATAAAATAAAAACTAGTCTCTGTCTAAGGAGTTTGACCTAATAGCTTGTGCAGCGAGAGAGTATTTCTCTGCCAGTTTACTTTCAAATGAAATAAATCTAAAGAAAAGAGGTAACATGGCATTGGTTAGACAGTCCCCAAGAAAAGAAAATAACAAATAATGGCAAAATCACGCCGTGGACGTGTGTTATACGATGTCCAAAAAACAGCGTTGACCAGCGTGTACAGGAGGATCTCTTGTAGCTCTGGGAGAAGAACAAAGTGACCAGGATAATCCACTCCATTACTAGGCTTGTTTGAATGTGGCTTGTTTACTGCAAAAACTCAGGGGAAAAATAGATTCTGAGATAATCGACCTTTTGCGGGCATCAATAACATTGACCCAGATGTAGATCAAAATCTCTGATACGGAAATAGCCGCATCTGGGCTAGCGGGAACCTGATACCGTGTTTCAGAGGTGGGACAAGAGTGAGGACTCTAAGCGGTGATAAAACAGTAATCTGTCAGGTCTTGTCAATGGTATCGGGGGCTTATAAAATAAATCTTGTCAAATCTCATCAATGGTAGTGAGTGAGTTAAGGCTAAAAGCTAAAAAACACAAACAATTCCTGGGGTCTAGTTTCTATTGTGGCCTTATGTGTTCAGTTAATCAACATAGTATATCAAATCAACACAATAATGCATGTCATCAACTAATACAAAACACTGCATTACAAAAGAGAAAGGGGGAAAGCAGGCAGCAGTGAATGACACCTCCTTGCTCCCTTCTGTTCACCTCCCCTTGTGATCTCCTGATAGTTATTTTTCAGGCCAATTTGCTCATGCTAATGCCAGAGCCTTCATTTATGCTCTGATTAACTCACTCACAACCATTAACGAGATATGATAGGATTATTTTTTGTTTCATTTAATCCAACATTACGCTGGTGTTTATCTGCTCAAAAAGTAGCACATCTTGTCTTGACCGGGAAACGGTTCAAACCGGATATGGGAAAAAAAAAACGGATCTGCTTTGCGTCCCATGTTACATTTGGCAGGAAACACTGATCCTGCCTAGCGTCCATGTTATAAACAATGCTAACTAGGCTTTTATCTCTTGGAACGGTTTGATGGATTCACGTGCATCCTGTTGTCATCGGTGCTGTGGCACGGCGTGCGTGTGGATTGTGCACAATCTACTGGATCTTACTTGAGATGGATATGCTGTGACTACTTTTAAAAGTTACGAAAAAAAACCTGGTAGGGAACGACCAAAGTCGGATAACAATCTTGGTATTAAAGGTACGAAACACGTCATCCCGAAGCAGAACTGGAGGTTTTCTCTGTCTGTACATCTGTACACATCTGCACTGTGTTTTGTGCTTCTCCTCAGGACCCTCTGGAGCAGTACGGTATATCAGACGAGGCTCGCTTCCAGGTCAACAACGGACTGCAGCTCACCTCTAGAGACACCTCTTCCATGTAGCTTTAACCTCATGAACCCCAGCGTCCCTTTTCTGGGCATGTCATCATCATAGGCAAACCTTTTAGCAAAAATAACAGACCTATAAATCTCACAATGTGAGCTTGTGTTGCTAATACCGAGTATTAGACCCCTTGGGGAACCTGGTCTACAAGGTATTAACCAGGGTTTAATTTGCCTCGGTCAGCAATACTACTCTACAGTTTACTTTCTACCATGGCTAAATGCCAACTTGAATGATACTCCTTTTTGTTTGTCCTCCAGTTCCAATGATGCACCTATTATGCACCGGTCTTTGAGTCCAGTATCACATCCCTTTTCTAGTTTCACTCATAGACTATGAAGATCCTCATGTAGATGGGCCCACTAACCTCATACAACCCAGTTTTATCTCAATGAATTTCCCTATGAGATAAAGCCTAAAAAATAAAAAAGATTTTGTGCTATTGAAAGGTTAGAACTGACTGGAAGTACAAGGCTACATGTTATCTACTGGAACTTCCTGTAGCCCTGTCACTTCCTATACTTCAGTAGTTCATGTTACAGCCAATGCTCCCAGACATACAGTACACCACTGGCTTCCACTCCTGTTTAGTATATTCTCCTACCATTATCTCTGTCAAACAACTGTTGTATTTCCAGTTACTGCTGATGACTACTGTAAAAAGTAGCTTAACTTCTGCTTTGAGTGTTTGTTACATGACATTTTCCCGTGTCATTTTCACACATGCATCGCCTTTCATTGATTCTAGTTGCCTGTATTGTAAATATATTTTATACTATGATTTACTTGTCATACTTGCTGTAAATCTTACCCAAATGTGAAGAAGTAAGGCCTCTGGTTCCCAAAATACTCGTCCTCACGTGCCAGGGTTTGCGCAGAGACTGTGGAGTTAAGGCAAGACTTTGTGCTCACCCTGGTTCTCTGAAGCCAGACTTTGTGGACCTTTGAATGTATTTAATCTGAGTGCAAAGCATTGTGTAAAGTCTGATTTATACTTATAGTGTGGTGCATCAAAAGTAGCTGATCTGCAAGCCCGTTATGAGCTTGTAGATTGGCGAGACACACTAACTATGAATCGGGTATAAATCTGGCTTAAAGAGGTTTTCATTGGTTTAGAATTTTACACTCTTGAATTTATTGTTTTATCCACAGAGTCCCGTCTTGTTTATGGAAAGGTGACATTTTGAGCCGGACAAGTCCCCCCGTTTATCGTATAAAGTCGTTTATAATAGTTTTATAATACTTTTTAAGCTGTGTTCTTTTGTACATATTTAACAGTTCACATGTTATTGATGATTATTATTTTTTTACATAGACTTTTCTCACTGCTTACTGTACCTTCTCTCTTGCACTTTTGTCTCAAAACTCTTATAGGAAATGAATTGTTGGACCATTGTTGGGAAGTTGATGAGTCCTGAAAAATAGGACACATTTTGTCAGTCTTAGGTACCACAGAATTGCAGCGAATATATTATTAGGTAGATGATAAAAATAAAAGAAATCCCCAGGTATATTTCACACACTGAATACAACTTGTAGTTTTGTGGTAACACAAAATGGTTACACCTTTGTGGTGTTGGTCATGATGATGTTCTTTCAACAGTGAGCCGGATTTGTCATTGAATGTTTAGTTTTGCACATGGAAGGTGTTGAGTCTGTTTTTACTTCATGTTATATACATTTCAGTGCCATCTTATAGATCTGTTTTTATATATAATAATGTATAATAATAAAACCCTCCTGAAAGGAGAAATGAATCGATGCATTGTCTGGTCTGTTAGCAAGAACTCAAGAATGTTGCACAACACTTCTTCTTTTCTCTCTCTTTTTTATAACAACTGTATCAAGGTTTATATAAGCATAATCTCTCAAGAACAGACTGATAGCCAGATTGATATAGCTGTACAGTATTTAAAAGACAAAACAAACATTACATCAAGTTTAGTTACAATGTAACTGTGTTTGTGTTAAGGGTTAGATTAGAATCAGCCTGTCTATATGCCTGCCAGAATGTAATGTAGTCTAAATGTGTTCATTTATGTTTTTGATTGCTTCTTTCTGGTGATGGAATAATCACGTTTAATTAGTTAATGATCTATCCAAATTTCCAAAAACTGATAATAAAAAAAACTCCCATACTTACTGGGAGAAATACAACAATGTGCAAACACAGCAGCAAAGATGTGTGAAGACTAGAGACTGGAACACAACCACCCTAAGCACTTAAAGCACTACATGACCTACTGCACATACAGTATGAAACAGAGCTGCTACTTCTAAATGCATTTTACATCTGAGTCTTTATTTTTTCTTATTCTTTCTAAAATGTATTGAGGAAAAACAATGCTGCTATTTGTTCCAAAAGCTTTATACCTTAGTAGGCCTATATATAGCCTACATATAATTGTGATATAAAATATAATTGTGATATAAAATATAGGCTAATATAATTGTGATATATCACAATATAGGCATAATTGTGATATAAAATGTCACAATGCGACATAGCTTCTTTGCACAATGCTGTTAACCCTTTTCAACAGTTTATTTGTGACACTTGCTTTGGCAATGTAAACATATGTTTTCTCATGCCAATAAAGCTCATTGGAATTGAATTGAATTGAATTGAATTTTGAATTGTTACCTTGGCAACGCAAAACGAGTTATTCAAAAAAGTGTGACGTCACTGATTTCCCATGGTCCTTAGCGGCGGAGACCAATGAATGTTCGGTAGAAGAAAAAGAAAAGCAGAAACATTTGTTGTGTTTGTGTTGTCTCTGTTCCTCTCACCATAGCATTAAAACATCACTATAACATAATAGAACCAAGCTTTAGCAGCGAGCTGAACCCATCCCAACAACCTCCCTGGATCCTGGAGCAGCAGAACACTTCCACCGTGCAAAGGTAGCTCTTAAATCACATCTATTTATGTGTGTTTTTACCACAGCGTCGCTTCTTGCTAATCTGTTAGCCTGGAAGCTAACGTTAGCTGCCTACCACAGTAGTGTGTGTGTGTGTGTGTGGTATCGTTGAGTGGATTGTGTCTTGGATTTGTTTACTTAACAAATAATCGTTCAATACTGAATAGACTTCACGTGTCGTATGTTATAGATCGTATTCTATATAATAATGTTTGTGATCGCTGCTCATGCTCTGTTGTCATGATGTGAACAAAGGAGACGAGATGGCGTCAGTGAGATTGTATCAGAGACACTGTAAACAAACAGCCTTTTGTGCTCTAGCCTCGGATCAAGACGATCATAGATTTTATTTGATCTAATTTGACATTTAATGTCATAATCGATCAAATACATTATGATAGTCTTGATCCGAGGCTAGAGGCAGTCCGCTCCGCTGCACACACTGGCCGTTTAATGACGAGCCGTTGAATCGTCCTTAGATTAAACTTGTAGTCGTTTTTTGGCGTTTGTAGATTAACCATTATTTTAATCTGACGTGGTTATATAATTAATCCTTTATCATAACTTGAGTTTACATTAACATTTCCATCACGATCTGACGTTAGATTTGCCTTTTTAAAGTCATTGACTTGAGAACTTGAGTGCTGGACATTAATACTTGTTGTGACAATGAGCAATTATATTTGATCAACTTGATTCCACTGTCCTGTTATTATTATTAACTGATCAGCTTCATAAATTAATACATACATAGAACACATGTTGATACTGTATAATTACGGTATTATGATTGGCCTAATATGTTCACCTCATGCACTGACTGTTGGTGTTGGAGAGGATTTCATGTCATCCAGGGTTGACCCCATTAGATTACAGATTACTGAAGAGGATAGAGTGGGCCATAAACAGTACAGCCAGCGTACTGTATATTATGTAGACATAATGGTCAATCGGGAACTATGGTCATGGTTTATGTGAAGCTGAGTCTTTGTGACAACAGCAGTATGACCCAGGATACAGGTCACAGTATAAAAAGGACAAGCTCTGTCATAGTCTGCACCTTTGGACCAGAGGGCCTGGAATAGCACAGCTACTTCTGACGGCGAAGATATACATAGCTAAAATATCTCTGCATCAGTTGACTGCTAAGTGCTAACCACTGGAACCAACAAGACCGTTTCTAGTTTCCTTATAAATGATTCCACCAAAGACATCTCGAGTTAAGTTATATTTGAACGTCACTGCAGCGGGACTGGTCACAACCAGTATAGTAAGAGCAGTGTATGTAACTCTAATATGCACTGACTGTTTTCGTAAAGTAAAGCCCTGCTTCATCATACAAGACTGTAGCACAAAACTAGTGAAAATAACAGATCTACAAGCGGTGCAAGACGCTGTGTGCTTGTAGATCGTCTATTTTCACAATCATTTTTAAAATGATAAATACAAAACGAGCGGTTTTGGACATACAAGGTTTCCACCCGACAACAACGATATTAATATGCAGTTTATGCACTGAGCCAATGTCTTATTTAATTTGAATATGTTTTAGTTTTAACTGGTTCATGTGATGTTGTCTCTGCTTTCAGTCATGGATCAGGACTATGAGTGCAGGCTGCTCAGGCAGATCAACATCCACAACGAGAACGCCAGCCCAGTGGTAAGTGACTCTATGTCCCAGCTACAGTGGAATGAAATGGACTTATATTTTATTTCCCCATACTGTATTGATACTTAAGGCTGTAGTATCACAATACTTTAGGGGCAAAAAACAAAAGTTCCTGTGCATAGAAACCAATGGTAGAAGTTCAGTCCTGACATACCGCTGCTGTTCAATAAATGAAAATGGAAAGTCTTAATGAAATCGAAATGGTTTTGACTCAATTTGTCCATTGAGTTATCAATATAATGTGATGTACATGCATATTATTACTAGACTGCCCAGGTTGTACATGGCAATTTGAATTTTCAGCTCTACAAAAACAAGTAAATTCAGCTGAATATCGTGATACAATGGTATCGTGATACGTATCGTATGGTTCTTGCCAATACCCTTCCCTATTGTTTAGCAGCCTCTCTGTGTATTTGTGATGTTCTGTTGAACTTGACATTGTGTTTCATACAGCAATGAATCCTTGTGGCAGAGGAGATAATGTGTGTACGTTTTTTTTTCTTTGCTTCCAATCTTGCCCCTCAGGTCAACGGATATATTTAGGCATCCGTCAGTCAGCCAGGCGAACACACGTTGTATTGTTAGTGTGTGCGTGTGTGTGTGTGTGTGTGTGTTTGCCCAGGCATGTCCAACTCCAAACACGAGCCCTTGCTCTTATTACTATATTGCAAAAGGGGAAAAAAATAGTGACTGTTTGATCAAGCGGAAGGCTGTGGACAAAGGTTTATAGAGTTCTAAGTAATAACCCTAACAGTGGTGGTGTCCGTGTGATACCAGCTCCGCCCAAAGAGGATTTATAACAGGCCATAGAATCCCACCAGCGGGTGGAGACTGGAGAGGGTGTGGCGTCTCTTTACTATGTGTTAGTTAGGAGGAGTATCAACAGACCAAGCAGATAATCTGTGGGTGTTGACGGTATCACTGTGTTTGAATGAGGTGTTGTAGGTGACACTGTGGCCAAATGTTTGGACTCCTCTTCACTGCTAACTATTAGGTTTGGGTGTGTTAATGATTCCCTCATAGCTGTCTGATTAACGGTTCCCATGGCTTAATCTATTCCTAATCTATTCCTAATTTAATGGGTCTATATTATTTTGGCCTACATTATAATTTTTGATTAACGCAATTTCAATCATCAATTCAGTATTGCATACATATTACTGTAATGGCTCTCAAAGTGGGGTCCAGGGACCCTCTAGGTTAATTGAGAGTAAATGGGTCCTTGAAATGCCACTGGCAGACGTGAAGTCCACAAACCTGGTCTCATAAAACTGGGTCCGGAAACGGTTCCAAATGTGATGGAACCGATTCTGGTTACTCAATGTTGGATCTGCTTCCTCCGGATCCCAACTCTACTAACTATGCTAGAGATGCTCCGATAATGTCCGATTGCAATTTTTGGGGCCGATACGATCGGCGATAAAATCGGCACATCTCTAAACTATGCCACAAAGGGGATCCAGGTTGAACGTTTGTTAAACAGCATCTTTCCTCTTCTCTCTCTCGTGCAGAAGGCCGGTGGAGGCTTGCGAACGCTGACTCCCACCAACTCTCCACTGTCGTCTCCCAGTAAACATGGAGACCGCTTCATTCCCTCGCGGGCCGGAGCCAACTGGAGCGTCAACTTCCACCGCATCAACGTGAGTCTCCTTTCAGCGAATGTCCCCCAGAACAGGGATGCTAGGATTTAAGTGGTTACATTTTATGTACTTAAAAAGTCTTATATCAAATTTAGCACATTTTGTCTGCTTCTCTTTTGACAGGAAATCGAGAAGTCGCACAATCAGAACAGGAAATCCAAAGATGGCACATCAGATAATAGTAAAGGTAATGATGAGTCCAGCTTGATCCTGTTAATTGTGGTGTTGTGGTGTATCTGTGCCTTTGTTCTTCATCCAGCTATGAATCTGAATCAGTCCTGCTCCAGATTTCATAGTTTACAGTTACAGCCTTGCAGGACTCTGTACATACATACCATGTCAACCTTGAACATTTGTTTTCTATCTAGTCGAGGCTAAGACAATGAATGAAAACTGGATCATCGATTTGACACGAACAAGTTTGAATCAAGTCAAATTAATCTCAGATAAATGCATAGATGCATACATCAGTACGTACTACTAGGAATTTCAAGTAGTGAAAAAACAAATTGCAGTATTGTGTGACCATCTGCTTGCAATGAGGTGTTGATCATTCTGGTGGCCCTCATTCTGGTACAAATTACTTCTCAGGGCACTCTGGACATCCTTGATTGTTGATGGTTTCCCAGTCTCGCGTGACTGTTGACTCCCACAATGTGTTCTGATCGTGCGTATCCGTTATGAGAAGCGATAAAGCGGATGTGAAACCTCCTCCCCACTCCTGTTTAGTTTTTACAGTCCAAACCCTGATGAAGACTGGCAACAGTCGAAACGTTGGTTAAATAAATGATTTGCATCGTGGCTGAAGAGTTGTGCGGCCTCTTCCTTCTCATTCAGTGTTATCTGCGTGGTCAGCACCTCACTCACTTAGGTGTTCGCTCCTCCTTATGTGCTTTCTTAGTTTTTACAGTCTAGCACATTTATCCCAATATAAAAAAAATCATCTAACTAAGCATATATATTGCTGCTTATCAGAAATTACATTTTAAAATATATTTCCGTGGAAAGGAAATGCCAGCTTCCGTTACATGGCTTTCGGGGGCTGTAGTTCCAGACTATATAGCACTCTGAGATTGTGGAATCGTTGTCTGACTACGCGAGACTAATGGCTTCCTAACATCTCCTCTCCCTCTGCTTCCCGTGTCTTCCTCCCCTCCTCTCCAGCGGACGGCCTAGCGTACTCGGCCCTGTTGAAGAACGAGCTCCTGGGCGCCGGCATCGAGAAGGTCCAGGACCCTCAGTCTGAGGACAGGAGACTGCAGCCCTCCACTCCTGTGAAGAGGAGCCTTTTTAGTGTAGGAATCAACACCGTTGTTACAACTGTACTTTAACCATATTTATGTCTTTTTGAATTTGTACACGAAAAGGCCTTTTTGTAAGTATCATAAAACACATATTTATTTTCTCCTGTGCAGTATTCTGTCAGTGCCAAGCGGCCTCTTCCAGAAGAGGACGGCAACGCAGTGTCTCCGTACTCCCTATCGCCCGTTAGCAGCAACAGGTAACTAACTATGTTTGCCTTGTGCATCATTTATTTCCCCTTCCCCATGTTTTCTCTGTAGTAGTCGTTAGGGCTGTCACGAATATGACATTTTACATGACGATTAATTGTCACTCAAATAATTGCGATTAACAATTTCATTATTTTTGTCGTTGACAATTACATTTCTGTTTGGCTTTTAGGCTTTGAAGTTGCACTTTGCAGATATGACGCATAACCTAAATATGCAAAGAAATGACTGACATATTTGACAATGTTATACTTTATAAAAGTAGGTTGTTGTTGGTAGTGGAAGTAGCCGATCTACAAGCTCACAAAGTGTCGCATTGTGACGCGTTGGAGTGTGTAGATCTGCCATTTCCACTATTTTTGAAAATGTTTGAAGAAATATGAACATATTTCAACATGGAAAGATTGGAAACGATTATGTTAAATAATTGTGACAGGCCTAGTAGTCGTGATCGCTCTGTGGACCCCCGCAGCGTTTCAAGGTCTTTAACCAAACATTCTTGTCGTTTTTTCCTCGCAGCCAAAAACTCCTGCGGTCTCCCAGGAAGCCCACGCGGAAGATCTCCAAGATCCCCTTCAAAGTGCTGGACGCTCCGGAGCTGCAGGATGACTTCTACCTCAACCTGGTGGACTGGTCCTCCCTCAACGTGCTCAGCGTGGGCCTGGGGACCTGCGTCTACCTGTGGAGCGCCTGCACCAGCCAGGTGGGGTTCAGTACTTACAGTAAGGTGTGTTAGGACGCGCTCACAGCCAAGGGTTCCCACCGGAAACGTTTTGGAAATTCATTGGTATAAATGTATGGGAACCCTGCACACCACACTTTTATTCTACCTACGAACGGAGCGTTTCTTTTGCAGAAATCCGCAAATGGCAGCAAAACGCTCCATTCCCATTGAAATTCATTGTCAGAATCTGCAGTGTGAACGTGCCCTCAAAGTAGAACTGCAGGCACGCTGGTTTTGCGGAATGTTGCGGATTCAAGTTCTCAGTCACCGTGACTGATTTCATTCATTTGGACTCCATAGAGGCCTGCATGTCTTTCTCTTGGCTTCCTCTACTGTCTGATTCATGACTTACAGTATACTCATCATGTTTGTGTCTCTGTTCTCTTTAGGTGACGCGTCTCTGTGACCTCTCTGTCGAGGGAGACTCTGTGACATCTGTTGGCTGGTCAGAAAGGGTACGTCTTACATCTGTTGAACAGCTGCCGCCTCATCGTGTTAAACATTGTGTTTCTCAAACCTTTTACATTTCAAGGTCTCCTCTTAACTCTGACAGTGTACAAATGGAACCATTTGTACACTGTCAGAGTTACATACTTGTTAGGGTCAATTTAGACCCCCCTAAAAGAACCCAGAGGGTCACTGGAATCCACTTTGAGGACCACTTCTCTAAACCTTTCCGTAACCGCTTACACCTTATATACTTTTTCAAGACAAATAGCCGATCTTTCCTTAGCCACACAATGCGTCGCATTGTGGCACGCGCTGACTTTGTCGACCAGTAATGACATTCCCAAAATAACAGACGTCAGATTAAAAGTGGCGAGGAATAAAAGTGTCCCCTTTACAACCCTCGCAACATTTCTGTTTTTCTTCACCTTGCCGCTGAGGTAACTTCCATATATAATCATTGGTGTGTTGCTGTGTGTATGTGCATTCATGGTGTTTACACAGTGTCTTTGTGCGGTGCGTTCCAGGGTAACTTGGTGGCGGTGGGGACTCACAAAGGCTACGTTCAGATCTGGGACGCTGCGGCGGGGAAGAAGCTCTCTGTTCTGGAAGGACACACGGCCAGAGTTGGTAAGGAACGGACGCCGTCCTCTTCAAGTCACTCAACACACCATCTTTAACAGCACCGTTTCACTGTGTGCTCAGCTCCATTAATCTAGTTTTCTAATTTTGTCGACTTCACTGACGAAAACGAAATAAAAACTAAGCTACGATGACTAAAACTATGACTAAGTATATTGAACTACAGGTAAGTCAAATTAATCGCAGATAGATGCATAGATGCATCTATCAATCAATATGTGATTTATTTGTTTGATAATTTCGTCAAACAAATAAAAGCTAGACTAAAATATTATGGAGGGACTAGTGGAGAAGACATCCATTAGAACTAAAAGACAAGACGATTTATGCTTGACTGGGTGGGTGGGTGAAGCGTTCTGAAAATAGTTGATCCACAAGCTCACAAGCTTGCTAATTCCCGCACACATCTAAGTATAGATCAGGCATTACAGCGCCATCAAGACCCAGCGAAAATACCTCTCAATCGACTCAATCAACTGTAGATTTGGTGAACTAAAACAAATGACTAAAAGTAAATGGAATTTTAATGGAAAGACTATGACTTAGAGCCGATGCATACTCAGCGATGCAAATTTATTTCGGTTCGGTTCAGGGAGTCACAAAATCTCTGCAGCACCGAACAGCAGAATTAACATTAGTATGCATCGGCCCCAAAACGACACAAAAGATTTCCTGACAAAATGAACACTGCATTGATCTTCCTGTCTCCGCCTCCAGGTGCGCTGGCGTGGAACGCGGACCAGCTGTCGTCGGGCAGCCGCGACAGGGTGATCCTGCAGCGTGACATCAGAGCTCCGCCCCTCCAGTCGGAGCGCCGCCTCCAGGGCCACAGACAGGAGGTGTGTGGGCTCAAGTGGAGCACGGACCATCAGCTGCTGGCGTCAGGGGGCAACGACAACAAGGTACGCATCTTAACAAATATTTAAAAGATGTTCCAAAATAGCGGTTGAGAAACGCAGATCCACAGGTTGTTGTGAGCTTGTAGATGTCTGTCTCACGACAAAGTATATACGGACGGATATGATTTAAATGTCTTGATAGAACAGCAGGTTGGTTGACCAACTACAACCACCACAGTTGTCTTTAGGGCAGTCACGATTAATACATAATCGTCTATTCGCAATTATTTTTGATATTCGCGAATAATTTTGATATTCACGATTATCGTCAATTATCCAATTTAATTAAAAAGTAGTGGGTTTTGACAATAAAACCATTTTTAAACCTCGTCCTCACGTCAACACTTGCATTCTTGAATGTGCCTCGCCTATAATATGTTTATTAATGGGTGTGTCTCTGTGTAGCTGCTAGTATGGAACCACTCCAGCATTCTATAATATCATATATATGTAATAATGTGTGTCTCTCTGTGTAGCTGCTAGTGTGGAACCACTCCAGTGTTCTATAATATGTTTATATTTCTGTGTAGCTGCTAGTATGGAACCACTCCAGTGTTCTATAATATGTTTATATTTCTGTGTAGCTGCTAGTATGGAACCACTCCAGTGTTCTATAATATGTGTATATTTCTGTGTAGCTGCTAGTATGGAACCACTCCAGTGTTCTATAATATGTTTATATCTCTGTGTAGCTGCTAGTATGGAACCACTCCAGTGTTCTATAATATGTGTATATCTCTGTGTAGCTGCTAGTATGGAACCACTCCAGTGTTCTATAATATGTGTATATCTCTGTATAGCTGCTAGTGTGGAACCACTCCAGCGTGCTGCCGGTGCAGCAGTACACGGAGCACCTTGCGGCGGTGAAGGCCATCGCCTGGTCGCCTCACCAGCACGGCCTGCTGGCCAGCGGCGGCGGCACGGCCGACCGCTGCATCCGCTTCTGGAACACGCTGACGGGCCAGCCGCTGCAGTGCACCGACACCGGATCACAGGTCTGCAACCTGGCCTGGTCCAAGCACACCAACGAGCTGGTGAGTCCACACACAGACACTGTATAGTATATCATCCCATCATGGGACGCTACGAACATTTCATGTCACGATTATTGTGACCAAAGAAATTGCATTTTACGATATTATTTTGCGATAATCAAAACATCCCCAATATCCATTATCCTGGGGCGGAACGTACAAGCTTGTAGATCGGCAATTTTTTGGCAAAGAGATTTGGTAGAGAGTGGAAAAAAAGTTATTTCCAATTATCGAGGGTTTAAATGTTACCGGATACGCAGCTCAGCAAACAAAAGGTGAATTGATCCCAGTACATGATGGAGGATCATTTCACGATAGATTTTTATCTCCATGATAAGGTTATTGTGAGTGTTTTTATGACGATAAACGATAATGATTATCGTCCCATCCCTACGGTCAAATGTTAAAACGTGGTGATGTGTTTTGCTACAGGTGAGCACACACGGCTACTCCCAGAACCAGATCTTGGTGTGGAAGTACCCCTCCCTGACCCAGGTGGCCAAGCTCACAGGACACTCCTACCGAGTTCTCTACCTGGTGAGTGGATACATTTACTATAATACATTGTCTCTGTCAGGTATTTCCAAAACTGTTACTTTTTCAGCTCGAATCGCGGGCCACAACATTGAATCATGTCTAGGGTACCAAGCCGAGGGCCACAACATTGAATCATGTCTAGGGTACCAAGCCGAGGGCCACAACATTGAATTATGTCTAGGGTACCAAGCTGAGGGCCACAACATTGAATCATGTCTAGGGTACCAAGCCGAGGGCCACAACATTGAATTATGTCTAGGGTACCAAGCCGAGGGCCACAACATTGAATCATGTCTAGGGTACCAAGCCGAGGGCCACAACATTGAATTATGTCTAGGGTACCAAGCTGAGGGCCACAACATTGAATTATGTCTAGGGTACCAAGCTGAGGGCCACAACATTGAATTATGTCTAGGGTACCAAGCCGAGGGCCACAACATTGAATCATGTCTAGGGTACCAAGCCGAGGGCCACAACATTGAATCATGTCTAGGGTACCAAGCCGAGGGCCACAACATTGAATCATGTCTAGGGTACCAAGCCGAAGGCCACAACATTGCAGGGGGCGACGGTGGCGTTCCCGCTACTCCAGCGACAATTCAAATATCGTCGTTGTCGGGTGAAAATATTGTATGTCCAAAACCGTTCGTTTTGCATTTATCGTTTTAAAAATTATTTTAACTAGTGAAACAACCGATCTACAAGCCTCGCACCGCGAGGCGTTGTGTGCTTGTAGATCTGCTGTTTTCACTACTTATGTGCAACGGCCTTGTATGATTTGCGAAGGAACGTACACATTTTGGAGATACGAGATTTCCACTCGACTTATATACTAGTGTTGTTGCTGCTCTTATACCACCATTGTTACTGGGGTTGGTGTGGGCCAGACAGTAGCCCCCCGCGGGCCGCAAATGGCCCGCAGGCCGCCTATTGGGGAACCCTGTAGTGTGATCAAGTACAGTAGTAGTAGGAAAAAAGTGAATATGAATATAAAAGGTTTCCGCCCGACGGCAACCATATACATGTTGTACTTTGTTGTTAGAGCCTCTTGCATGGGTCAGCCTCTAGTTGTTCATGCCACGTGTCTTTACTGCTGCTCAGTCGTTGCCTGGGGTTTTTCCTGACAATATAAACGTGTGTCCACACAGGCCATGTCTCCCGACGGAGAGGCCATCGTGACGGGAGCGGGCGACGAGACCCTCAGGTTCTGGAACGTCTTCAGCAAGATGAGATCCACCAAGGTAAACCCTTTATCCCGGCTGCCCTTTCTCTCTGCTGTCATTCTAAGCCAGTGGTTTTCAACCTTTTTCATTTCAAGGCCCATATCTATTCAGCATTTGAGCCGCGGAACACCATTTGATGAGATTTAGGTTTTGGAAATTCATTGGTAAAAATGTGTGGGAACCATGAATTGTGTGTCCATGATGGTTGTTCTTCACCTCTCGTTGACATCGCTCCGTCTCCTCTCTGTTCTCTTGTAGGAATCGGTGTCTGTGTTGAACCTGTTCACCAGGATCCGGTAGTTAAGCAGACCTCCGGTCCGGACCCCCAGTGTTGGTGGGGGAGGGAGGGGAGAGAAGGACCATCACACCAACCAACTCCAGTCCGTTACCAACTGGGCTGAAACAGAACTTTGTGGGGCTTCTCCCTCTCTCTCGCTCCCCATGTGATTCAGTTTTGTTTACGGACTGAGACGTGTGCACACCTGCCAACTAATACGTTTGTGTTTTCTGAATGTCTATTTATTTTTTATTTGGTTTTATTTGATTTAGTTTATTTTGTTTTTTTAAAAACACATTATGCTCTCCATGTGCGTACGCATCGTTTCCTGTCGGACCGGAAGGAAGTGTGTTGCGTGCTGCGTATGGACGGGTTAACGCAGCCACGCCCCCAAGCTGGTCTTGTTTTGTGAACATTACTGACCCCTGTAGGGGAAGCTCAGTAGTGCTTTTGGCTCTGTTCGGCTTCAACAAACTAAAGAGAATTCTGTCTGCATATAAACCTAATTTGAGGTGGTACTATTATAATACCTGTGAGTTCTGGGAAGCCAGAACTTTTACATTTTTGTTTTCTAAAATAGCTACAATAACCGATCCACAAGCTCACAGCGAGCTCACAATGCGTGGCTCGCCGCCGTGAGCTCGTAGAGCTCTTTCTCCAGCTTGTATTCACCCAGTTCAAAGCCCTTCGGCTACGCGAGGCTAAAAAATGATGGTAAGCGGTATCGGCTGGAATTGTGTTTAAATATTAATCTGACAGTGACAAGATAATTGCATGTAAAGTGACTCGTGAATAAGCACGTCTTAGAAAAGGAAAAGAAGAAAAAAAGGAACATCATTTAGAATGATGATTTTTTTGTAATTTGTACGAAGAGGACCAGTTCTTGGTTCAGAAACACTTGTGTATCCTGGTCCCACGTGAAGTGAGGGTTCACTATCTGGCCCTTATTTTATTAACAGTGTTTTGTTTTTTGTGTGTTTGACCGGGTTATATCCACGCTCGTCATCCCAGCTTGTTTTCCTTGCTGCTTTTAAAAGTTGAAACTACAATATCGGACAAGGTTTTAGTTAATCAGTACAGCCTGTAACAGCACTGTGAGAAAACATTAAAATCGGTTTTAGTTTTTTTTACTTTACTGACACAGATTACTATGTGTCTGTGGTAACATACGGAATCCAGGCCACTTCTCTACACACCTGGTGTATACGCAAATTGTGTGCCAGTGTCGCGAGGCGAAAATAGGCGATCTACAAGCTCAGGACATGTTGCTCTTGCGACGCGCTGTGAGCTTGTAGATCGTCTATTTTCGACGTGCGGCGCCAATGTGTAACCAAGTAAATCAGGCCTCATTGTCTTTCGTACCACTTTTATTTTTTGTTGGGAACAGTTAAAAAAAATAATAATACATTTTGAAGCATTCGGTTTCCTTTTTATCATGAAAAGGGAACATTTTGATTTCTGTTTCTCTCTTGTGAATTTGAATCGTTCCTCAGTTGCACCGTTAATTAAGAGGGTCCAAGACTGATTTATAGTTCGTTGTACAACAGCATTGCTCAAAGATAATTATGGAATAGCAGAATTATTAGTTTTAAAGATAACGAGTAGTTATTTGCGAGTGATGTTGTTGCTCAATCAAGTATTACATTAGGCTTTCATGTATGACCAACCATATGTTTTAAAAGAACGCTACGGTATTTGTTTTCATGTTCTCATCTATAATCTGACCTTTGTCTCATCGATGACCTCTGGTCAGTTTGTGCTCATTTTTTTTATGCCTCAAAAAAAAGGAAAATGTAAACTGCTGCCATGTTGAAATGCCTAAAGAATGTTAAGAAATATTTCTGTACTGAGGAAATAAAAATAGTACATTGGTCATAATGTTGTGTTTGGGGTTGTTTTCTGTAGCTGCTAATGAGACAAACGCACAACGTTGTCAAATCAATTGGGATTACTGGGTTGGAGATTAAATGGCCTTTTCCTGCAGCAGTAGGCTACAGTTTTCTGTACAGAATACCTGCAGATTAATTATCTTGTACACGATAGATTTGTATGTAAACAGGACTATAGTGCTTTATTGTAATAACTCACATCAGAATAGTTGTAGTAGAGGTGGTGGTTTTCAAACTGTCATATCAAATCTCCCAGATTATTATGTGTTTGACCACTGATAGACACACACACAAGATCTGTGTTCAAATGTTTCATAAAATATTCCAACATTTTCATGTTTGGAAAATAATAGCCGATCTTATAAGGTCACTGTAATGCTCTGTCTACACACAGCAGCCATGACTCACAACTCTAGAGCAGGGCTTCCCAAAGTGGGTGCTGTGAGGCCAGTCCAGGGGTGCCTAAGAATGAATTTGGAATTCATCAATATCACTTCAGTAAGTTTAACCACTAGACCCTCTATGCTTAGTAAAAGACCTGATTTGCACTCTAAATTGATGAGTTATTTTTTCCATCTACCCCCTTCCCCTCAGAATAAGGATGCTGAGGTTAAAGTGGTTAAACGTCAAGTATAAAGTTATTATCAGTCAGTTCTGATGGAAACGGATATTTGTGACACACCGTATCTCAGGTGGAAATATGTGCATATTTACCTAGAGCAATATATAAGATTCTAAAAGATAACGGTGTAATTCAGGGGTGCCGTGGATGAAAATGTTATTCACAGGGTTAGGGCCCTCAGTCAAAAAAGTTTGAAAACCCCTGCTCTAGGGAGAGTGTACAAATGGACCCGTTGTACACTGGTTACACACTGTAAGGGGCCATTTGGAGCCCATCCAAGGAACCATGAGGGTCCCACTCCCTGTGATAACTAGGAAAATTAACCTTTGAATTAAAAGCTCAGTGTCAGAGTAATTTTGAAGAGCAAAAGACCAAATGAGAGAAAAGAAGTTTCAAATCAGTTGGTTTATTCATGCAGAATTCTGAAGAATACAGAGAAAAGCAAGTTTACATGCAGTCAGAGAGTCACTCCCCTCAAGGGAGGGATAGATTCCAGACAGGCCTATATTGTGAGAAATGTCTGGCCAGGCCTCCCAGACTAGGAATGTATTGTATTATCCAGCCAGCTGTGCACGTAAACAACTCAGGTACAGAATCTCACATGGAACAGGGCAGGCATATCATGTAACGTCCACAAGGTGGAGCTGTTGGCTACTTAACACAAGACAGTCCTAATTCTGCTCTGTTCTCTACAAGGGTTATGTAAAGAAGGAAAGGACATCTACAGGTATATTATGAAGGTAGATGTGTTGCAAAATTCAAGAGCTGGTGGCTTTGTTTTGAGCACTGGTAAAATGCAATCGACATGCGTGCGAACAGTGACATTTGCACTTGCATAAAATATTCATACAAACGTGCCATTTGAAGTCACAAAGAATAAACACGTTTTGTAGTGCGAAATCGGCGAATGTCGATCTTCAAGTGTGAATCTTTGTAGGCCTATTGCTAGTACACCCACACCTGGGGGAATATCTGAGGTAATGTTAACTGAATAATAAAACAGTTCAAAACTATGGCACCACCTCTTTAACAGTTTCAAATTTCAGTGAGTTTGAATAATGCTCAAATCAAATCTGCAACCTAGTTTAATTGATCCAAGCCGCATGCAGCAACACAATCAGTTGATTGATCATCATAAACATTGATTGATTGATTGATTGATTGATTGATTGATTGATTGATTGATTGATTGATTGATTGAAAAATGTAGTAGAAGTTTGCATGGGAAAAGGTACAGATTCATGACAGTACAGTTCACTGGTACAAGGTCAACTAAAAGGATACGCTCAGAAAAGCACATGGCTTATTTTTACATTGAGATAGGGCCTAAATTTTTTTTAATTGAATTACAGAACACAGAGCTAGGCAGAAAAAATAAGAAAAACTGTCGTAGAAACACGATGCAAAAATACATGGTATTTACAATGAATAGAGTTTCAGTTTTCAGTTTCAGTTTAGTTTATTTCCAGCTCTTTGGACAGCAAATACATGCAATGTACATTAGAGCAGTATGATGAGCAAGACAATCACAATAGAGTAACAAAGAGAGTAAAATCCAAGGCACAGGTTGTCAAATCCATTTATCAAAGTGTCCAAGATACTGGACAAGGGGAAAGGAGAAGCATAGTGCTTGTCCCCTGGCTCAGTTTGCAAAAAAAAAAGAAGTAATAGTAATACAAATAGGAGGGAGGCTGCGTTTACTGTAACCAGTTTCGAGTGGCAGCCGCCTGTATGTGGCTTTTCAGAGCGGTTTCAAAGGAAGGTAGGATTTACACTCCTTTAAGGCCTTCTGTAAGGCGTTCCACATTTTAGCGGTATAGCAGGAGAACCAATTTGACCCTTTGTTTGAGCCGAATCTGGGTTTAACATGGTCTGTGGCGCTGCCTCTGGTGTTGTAATTGTGGACATTTACAACACAAACAATTGTGGAAAAATATATTTTGTCCGGTAAACGGGTATCTTGGTGGTGTTGTGTATCTTGTACACCAGGCCCATTGCAAGATGCTGTACTCTGTCATCTACTGTGAGCCACCCCACGCTTGAAAAGTGATTAGCGGCGCCGGTAAGGTGAGCTCGAAAAGGAAGGTTAAGGAGGACCCTAATTAGTTTGTTTTGGGCAGTTTAGGGCCTTTGATGCTTTGTGATACCATACATACATGCACTCCATATGCTCTGAAGAAGATGCACCCATGCTGCCGTGTGGTTAAGTGGTCATATGAGGGGTCAGGTCAGAGGTCAGAGGAGGTCAGGTTTTCAAGGAGGTCCAGATCCACCAGAGCTTTGGTTGTACTGTAATATCATCCCCTGTGTATCTCAGCTCTATCAATACAATCCCCTGTGTATTACATGTCTATCCCATAAGTTCACAGCTGTGAGCATGAATATGGATGCTGTCCATTCTGTCCCGTATGGCCTTAACTCCACTAGCTCTTGTACACATGGGGTCTGATTTGCTGGAGGGGGGTACGTATAACTTGTGAAAATAGCAGATCTACAAGCTCACAACGCGTTGCAAAGCGACACCGGTGAGGATATCATGTTTTATCTTTGCTGGTGGACAGACTGAATAACTGCGTTTCCTCATTTAATTTATTTCCCTTACGCTGGAGGAGTCTCCTAACAATGGATATAGCCCTACGTGTGAATCCCTAGCAGTAATTACTATCAGAATGTATTTTAGAAGCTATTTAAATTCAATATTACTGTGGGGACCACCATTTTATTCCAGTCAATTGTCAAGTGATGATTCAGCCCATATTGTGAAGAAACCCATTACTGAGTGTTTTTCTTTTTTTTTTGCGACAACTCAGGAAGTCTAAGGTGTTTAAGGTGTTTAAGGTATTTTAAGGTGTCACTTTAAAGGTGTGACTTTTAAGAATCTGTCAGTGTGTGGCATATGGAAAATGTTCAGCCAATGAAAAAGAAGAAGAGGATGAAAGTGTGATACATGAGGCAAAGGCAACATCACAAACCACTGGTCAGGACAGCGCCCCAGCAGTCCGGGCACTTGGGCTCTAATGTAGCCTGACAGCGCATTGCGGGTTCGAGTCCCGTTCCCGGCGGTCTTTACTGCATGTCTCTCCACATCTCTCTCTTCCTGTGTCCTGTCCATCTCTACTATAAACTAAAAAATAAAGGCAGAAACCCAGGCTCAAACAACGGGTTAAATTGTTCTCCTGCTATGCCACAAAAATGTGGAATGCCCTACCGACGGCCTTAAAGCCAAGGAGTGTAAATCCCTACTCTACTCTAAATCCTTTAGAAACTGGCCCCTGGTGAAAGTCAAAGACAGCCCCCCTGCCAACCTCTTTACTGTACATTTATTCTTTTATTTATTTCTGCCATGTATATGATGTTTTGGATAGCATTGTTGTATATTTGTCTATAATTTAATGAAATGTTAGCCGCAAATTGCAACACTAGATTTTTTTATAATCGGATGAATCTAGGGTTGCAATACCTCCCATAGGCAGCCAATGCATGAAAACGTTTTTTTGCTATCTGATTGTGTTAAACGACGTCAAACTCACCAATATTGCGGCTCTATGGAAAGCTTGGAATTTACTCTTTCTATCTGCAAAGTGTTTGTTTCAGAAACATCCACAGTAGACATGTTATGAGCTACTTTCTATCCAAGAAATTTGGTTCAGGTGATAATTTTTTCGAAGTCCTGGAGTTTGGAAGCGCTCGTGGAAAATCCCTCAACGGTCCTGTGACCACCTGGTTCTAAATGTCACATTATGCAGGAGGCAGCGGGACATGGCGTTATAGAAGACGAGCGCTTCCGAAGTTCAACACTTAGAAAATAAACCATGTCTGCTCGGATTTCTTGACAGAAAATAAATCATAACAATTATACGGTGGATTTTTCAGAAACAAACACTTTGCAGATAGCAAGAGTAAATTCCAAGCTTTCCATAGAGCCACAATATTGGTGAGTTTGAAGTCGTTTAATACAATCAGATAGCAAAAAACTGTTTTGATGCATTGGATCCCTATGGGAGGTATTGCAACCCTAGATTCATCCGATTATAAAAAAAAATCTAATGTTGCAATTTGCGGCTAATGAAATGTATAACTGTAGTGTATATAGAGTATGTTCCCTGTGAAGCAGGCCGATGGCCTAGGCTCCAAAAATAGCTCAAGATGTTCTTTTCAGGATTTCTATTTCACCAACCTCCACCATTCTCCAATGCAGTTTTTACAGTGCAACCGAAATAGCTAATAATAATACTGGCCAAAAAAATCTAAAATAGAGAACTTAGGAACAAAAGGCAAAGCTTAAGAAAAAGGAAAAAATAACAAACAACTTCACTAGGCTATATGCCCTATGAAAAGGGCCCTGGCAGCTCTCTCACTGAGGTGTTCTCACCTTGCTCTGCCCAGCATAACCGAGGTGCCCTGGTAAACAGGCGAGGGATAAATGCAATAAATGTATTAAAAATAGAAGAATGAAGATGTCTCCTGCCAAAAGCTGGCAAGTAAACTAAACTGTTAAAGATCAGAGATTGCAGAGAGAGAAACATTGCAGAGAGAAAGAGAAAACAAAAAGTGTATTGACTTTCTAGTATCTTACAAAGGAAGAAGAGATCCGAGCACTGAAACGATTTAGAGGACCAAATGTAAAACAAAGTTTATTTTGTAGAAATTGTCAACACATTTTGACCGGTTAAGGTCATCAGGGCGAGAACTGCGGAAGACGGTCAGTACATAACATGTTGGCCATTTTTGTAGAACAAACTTTGTTTCCATTTCACATCCTCTCTGAGCTCTTCTTCCTTTTTAAACAGAGGAATTACAGAAGCAAGTAAACACTAAACAAACAATATTCTTTGTGTTGTGACAATATACTGGGTGGTGGCCCAGGTGGACAACCAAACACGCTGTGAAGTGTGGCTCTTTTATGGTGATTGGAGACCTTGGCCAGCTGCCTCCAATCACTGTGATTACCACCACTCTCCAACCAGAACCTCACACTGGATTAGCAGCCAGCCAGCAAGGCACATACTTTGTGTATAGAGGTGTCACACGTTCAATACAAAAGTGTTGAAATATAATAAAATCAGATGAAAATGGGGAAAGTATATACAGTTGGAGGGGGAACAGCCTACAGCATAAACAGAGCGAACACCTTGTAAAAACTATTATGGCTCCCGAGAGCAGCTTTATATTCCTATTTTAGGATCTATAGCTTTCCTGAACAGTTTAAAAACAGAACAATGAAAAGCAGGTTGTGTTCGCTGTAGGGAAGTTATGAAGTTTATGTTGACAGTCATCATGATACTCATAGGGTTATACATCTGAATCTATTTACTGTTGTGTAGTAGGCCTATTGCATGTGATGAAAGTGTTCTTGTTTTCCATTTGCAGTGCTAAGGTGTTGGTTAAATTACTGAGATATCACCAGCAATGTGTTTTCTATTAGCCTTACATTAAGACTGACCTGCCGAAACTACCGCATGGCAGGAGAATTTCAATGTAAAGCTAGTTTTCTATCATGATATACTCGTGCAAATACACACAACCTACATTAGTGTGGTGACTTGCTAGCGAATCTGTGAATTGAACCATCAGCATGAATTTCCTGTTCTCTCAGTCAATGCCAACATAGCACTTGAGGTGACGGTCTTACTGTATGTGATACGCAGTGGCGTCAGTTCAGCAAAAGTTAAGGTATGGCAACATGACCGGTGTCTTGTATGTGCGCAAGACACCAGTCTTGTTGCCATACCTTAACAGGCATGATGAATTTATTTTCAGTACAACATTCAGTTTTTTCCCCCTGTAGCCAGCCATACCCAATTGACGCTTCAGTATATTAACCGTCATGTATCTAAGCATTCATCCTGCTACCATGTGTGCAACCTTGTACAGTGCGTATATGTTGACCTCCAAGTTCCATTATTCATAAAGGCGATGATGCAGTTATCCATACATTCGAGTTGAAGCGGACTTAGTGCACTTGGGTTACGTTTGGGGATAATAAATGTACCAACATCCATAGAAGCTTGGTTTACGGTTTGCTTAGTGCGATTTACAGCAACAGCACAATAAACTACAATTATAAAACATTGTGTGGCCACTGGCCAGGACACCCATTATGACCATTTAGAAGACCTTTGTCACGAGGACCCAATAATTACAATATAAAAGATTAACCATTTATTAGAAAAAGTGAACAGTGAATTAAGACCTTGACACATTTAAAATGCTTTAAAATTCTTGAGACTGGACGTCTTTGGCCGAGCCACCATCATCGTCGTCGTCGGCGTCCCTGGCTGCTTTGGGTTTGGTCTTCTTGGGCAGCAGTTGGGCCTGGATGTTGGGCACGACGCCTCCCTCTGAGATGGTGACTCCTGACAGGAGGTGGGTGAGCTCCTCATCGTTCCTCACGGCCAGGAGGATGTGGCGGGGCGCTATGCGAGCCTTCTTGTTGTCCCGGGCAGCGTTGCCCGCCAGCTCCAAGATCTCAGCGGTCAGGTACTCCAGGACAGCAGCCAGGTAAATGGGGGCACCCGCACCGATCCTGGTGGCATAGTTCCCCTTCCTCAGCAGCCTGTGGATGCGGCCCACAGGGAAGGTCACACCGGCCCTGGTAGAGCGGCTGATTGAGCCTGAGCCTTTGCCCTTTGATGGAGGAGCCTTCTTCCCACGGCCAGACATTTCCTGAAGGACAAAACAATGACAAGATTACAATGTGAAGTTTCAAGTCAGACATCGCCTGAAGCAAGTGGGTCAAGTTTGGGGGAAGTGTAACCAAGTAGGTCTACTTTTACACAATACTACAGAGCATTTCCATTCACATGTGAGCTTGTAGGTCGGTTAGGTTTTACTTGTCATCCAAGCATAGTGATGTCAATACTTATTTACTCAAGAAAAGTTTTGAATAAATGACCTTTACTTGAACAGTAAACACTGTGGTATTGGTATTGCTACTTTCATGCAAGTAAATCATCAATATGTCTTCCACCACGGTTGAACACATGAAACTATTGGAGCTGAATCTATAGCCTTAGCTTTAAGTGTGACTGACAATATGGAGGGGAGGGATATTTCACTTTCAAAACACATTGATGTCATTTTAACATCTACTCTGGCTTTTATGAACACAGTCAAGTTGCTTGATTCAGTAGCATTTAGATTTGTCCCTTAAGGGGAATACCACTAATTTTCAGTGGCATTTCCCCTTTAAATATGGATTTCCAAAAAAAAAAGAATGGCAGGCAGTATAATTAAGTTAAAAATTACAATCCTTCATTCACCAGAACCAACCATTTTCAATCAATCCAATATGGTTAAAATGTGTTTGAAGTTACAATGGGTTTACTGGAAGAGGACATCAAATACTGAATCAAAGCAACTTAAAAACAAAGACAAAAAAAACAAGCCCAAGTAGGCCTAGACCAAACCAAACATGTCTGAATATCCCATAAATGTTTTCACCAACAGGATGAAGGCCACGTTTTAACAGCATGAAAACACTCAAGTAAGTGACTCGACACAATTCTAACTCTGTTATTAATTCCACCACAAACCTTTCAACTTCTTTTTCTGCAAGGACCTCTAATGGCAAGGAACACTATCTGGTCTGGTCTGGTGAGGTTAGGGAGCAGTCTGGTGAGGTAAGGTTTGGAGTCTGTTCTTTATGTGAAGCAGCTGATGATTAGCAGATTAATCACACCTGTCCACTCTTGTTGTGTCCAACAGGTTCATTGGGATCTCAGCTGTGTCTGTCTCATCTGTAGCCTACCTACATGTATCACATTATTATGGGCCTCGTAATTATTGTCATTGATACGTTAACATAACTCAATAAATTCAAATCTACAAGGATTAATAAATATAGCCTAAATAGAAGTAGGATGTATACAGTTTTAAATTGGGTTACATGGATGCAAAGATAGAAACGATATAAAATACAATAATGTGATGTGTGGGGGAGGGGGGGGGGGGGGGGGGGGGGTTGTGTAAAAAAAGATGTTAGAAATAGCAAAAGATCACGACACACATGGCAGCAGTTCACAGTAGCAGGTAATGAATGTATGGTTGCAGACATGAGTCTATAGCTAATGTGTGTCTATAATGTGTATAATGTGTGTGAGTGTGTGTCTATAATGTGTATAATGTGTGTGAGTGTGTGTCTATAATGTGTATAATGTGGCATTGAGTTACACTCAGTGCCGATCCAAAACCAGATTCATCTGCAGAAAATATCCATAAAAATGTAAATCTGAGGTTAAATGTTAATGTTACCCCAAATGACCCCAAATGACGCCCCTGGTCCCATGTATATATATATATATATAAATATATATATATATATATATATATATATATATATATTATATATATATATATATATATATATATATATATATATAGATATATATATATATATATCGTCACTGTCGGGCAGAAACCTTGTATCTCCAAGTTTAAAATGTGTACGTTCTTTTCGCGAAGTAAAGCCCTGCTTCATCAGACAAGGCCGTCGCACTAAAGTAGTGAAAACAGCAGATCTACAAGCACACAACGCCTCGCTGTGCGAGCCGTTGTGTGCTTGTAGATCGGCTGTTTTCACTAGTTTAGTTCATTTTTTAAAATGATAAAAACGAACGGCTTTGGACATACAAGGTTTCCACCCAACAACGACGATATATATATACTAGTCCTTGACCATTTCAGGGGTTGACACTAAGGTCTCAGAGGCACTTGCCCGTCGGGCAAGTACAGGTCATGTTCTACTTGCCCAAAGGTTATTCCCACTTGCCCAAAAAGTAAATTGTCCATTATAAAATGATAGGTACGATTTTAATTACCGCTCAATTGAACACTTATTTCTTTACTGGGGCTGTGCGATAAAAATGTCATACTGTACCTCAATACTTACAAATCCAAATACCTACATAGCTATGATTGAATATGTCTATGGTTTCACACTTGTTATTTTATATTTTTAAGTGTAGCAACAGTAAAAACAGCAGATTATAGGTAAATAGTGCTCTTATTTTAGATTCCACAGACCAGAAGACAGTGCACACTGGCCGAGTTCAGGTGTTTAGACAGATATCTTGTGTTGTGTTTATAGACGGTTGCGTCGGCTTCTCAAATGAGCACTTGCCCTGTCGGGCAACCTGAAAGCAAACTTCACCTGCCCCCAGGTTTTATTTACCTGCCGGGGGCAGGTGGGCAAGCCTTAGTGTCAATGCCTGCATTTGAACACATGTCATGTGCTCCGAATAGGAGTCTCAGAAGTAATGTTGGAGAACCCAGACGTATCAGTGATGTCAGTCATCTCCATATATGGGCACAGTTTAGTATCAATTAACATATGTTTTATGCCCATATGCATATATGGAGATCCCTGTCCCAATGTCATCAATATTAACAACATATCTGGGAATGCGTAGTGCCCATATATTGGGCATGTTTTGACAAAACATTGTTGACAATCATGCAGGGGTCTCCATATATGGGTAACTGGTCAGATATACATCACTGGCCAGATGGCCAAGAATTGGCGCGACCTCGGAGGTCGCATGTCGCCCTGAGGCGTCTTACTAGTTATTAGTAGGATATATATACACACATGCACATGCACACACACAAACACCATATCTATGTAAATAACACGTAACGTGGCCCATTGTGATGATCAGAGGAAGCAAGTCATTCAACAATAGCCCGCATCAATACTTTAATATGATTCCTCTGGTATTGAGGACTGATGTGACATTAAGCCCTGGCTGGCCAGCAGAAGGTAGAGAGGAGGTGATCTGCATAATCCATGCCTCCTGATGTGAGCTATGAAGAGGCAGCTGGAGGGCAATGTGTGATACAACTAAAGCCCATCACCAGAGAGCTGGGATGCTGTCCCCACCATCCAGGGACGTGCTGGCCATTGGGAAAAGCGGGACAACTCCCGAACGGCCGGTTCATTCTCGGCCGGTCCAGGCCGGCCATTAGGAAAAAATTAAAAATAAAATGTCGGCCGTCGTTCCATTTTGGGGGTTGGGCGGCCAACAAAGTAAATCGTCGCTGTCGGGCAGAAACCTCGTATCTCCAAGTTTCAAATCTGTAAATCTTTTTCGCAAAGCAAAGCCCCGCTTTATCATACAAGGCCGTTGCACAAAAGTAGTGAAAACAGCAGATCTACAAGCACACAACGCCTCGCACCGCGAGGCGTTGTGTGCTTGTAGATCGGCTGTTTTCACTAGTTTAAATCATTTTTAAAATGATAAATACAAAACAAACGGTTTTGGACATACAAGTTTCCACCCGACAACGACGAAATATAACTCATGTAATTGGCCCACTGGCTTGTCACTTGTCGTGATCTGAAATGGCAAATCTTTGAGTAGCAGCAGCGCTATAGAGAGAGATCTCTCTCTATAGCGCGCAATGAGGGCCTCTCCAACTCTTTTTTCCCGGGCTGAATCAGAGGCCCATGCACGTCCCTGGTCCCTACCATCCTCCCTTAAGCCCATCTCTGGCGGCGTAATGTGTATTGACATCAGGCCCTAAAGGCATATCAAAGGAACCGAGGGCTTTTGTAAGGACCTTTAATAACTGGCCTCCCAGGCTGCTCCTGATATTGTCTAAAAAACACGCAGAGAGCATCATGTATGAGAGGGTCACTGGGGTCCTTCATTTACAAATAGACAGTGTCCCCTCGCTGTAGCAGCACTTACACAGGCCTGATGGGGGGGGGAGGGGCTGCCTGTCGCTATAGACAGGGGCGTCGTACCAAAGTTTGGGCCCTGGGTACAAGGATTCACTGCGGGCCCCCCCATTGGGAACGCCTTATTACGCAGTATTTTGTGCTTTAGCTATTGAAAAATAGCATATCTACAAGCTCCGAGTGCCGCGCTGCGAGCTTGCAGATCTGCTATTTTGTTTTTTTAAATCGTGAAAATGTCTTTGAATATTTCAAATCCTTCTAAGTTTTTTTGAAAAAAACCTATGTTTCTATGTCAGTGGTGCTCAAACCTTTTCATGTGAAGGACCTCCAAAATGATATGTATTTGGCCACGGACCCCCATCTCAAAATATTTCGTTCCGGGGACCACCCAGAAGCAAAGTTTGAGTTACAAATGTTCGCTTAAAAAATACATGTATTCAAATATTTGCACACATTTTCACGACTTTTCAAAAATACCAGATCTAGAATCTCGAGTGCCGCGCAGTAAACTTGTAGATCTGCTATTATTCAATAGCTAAAGTATAAAATAATTAAGGCCCCTCCACCTTGGGCCCTAGTAACTCAGTTCCACTTTCCCCCCTCCTTGTGACGCCCCTGGCTATGGATGAGGCTACGTCTATATAGGAAGGAAAACGACATGGTGTTTTTCCACATGCAGCCTGCTAATATATGGTATGAGACCCTGTGAAATGGCCAGCAACCAAGAGACACACCCTAGGTTGTGTGGAAAGAAATATGATTGACCATACACGTCATTTATAGCATTTCTATTTCATTTTTTATAAGATATTTACTGAAAAGGTGCTTGGTCTAACTATAGGTTCTTCTTAGATTAGTATTTCTATGCATTTGATGTATTGATGTCGATGTATTACCTTGCTATTGTAAATCGCTCTGGATTAAGAGCGTCTGCTAAATGCCTGAATTGTAAATTGTAAGCCCGTTATAAAAGAATGATCCATGCAGTTTAATCACTTTCAACCCGGCGTCCCTGTTCTGGTCTTCCTGGTTATCGGCAATGTTTTTTTGTTTTCTTTTAACGCACATATAATCTACAAGCTCACAACGTGTCATGTGCGATGTAATGCATGTGAGCTTGTAGTGTAAAGAAAATCACTCCTATAGTGTGAAGTGAGCAGTGCTAATTATGAGTTAATTTCAATGTGACCCTGGGCGTACAACAAACTTTGAGCACTTTGTGCCAAGATGTAGGCCAGATGTAGGCCAGATGTAGGCCAGATGTAGGCCAGATGTAGGCCAGATGTAGGCCACGCTTCAGAGCCCACTCAGCCCAGACGAAGCCAGATGTTGAGCTTAGCTCCTTCCAGGAGCACCGCTCAAAAACATGGGTTAACTTCTTTATATAAATTTAACAGGGTATATGAATGAAAATGGAAAATACTGTTTTTTTGTTTGTTTTGGTGTTAGGGTTAGTGTTAGGGACTGTGGACACACCATTGGCTCAGGCTAGATCGATTTGTGTAACTTCCTGTGAAAGAGTGAGATAGGGTGTAAAATGACCAGCGGAAGAAGACGTGGCAAACCTTGAGTGCTCACACTTTAAAAATGTAGGCTATTAGACTAATGTTTAACATAATAAATGATATTCTTTTATGGAAGTGAACAATTGCAATTTGTTGATAAAAAATGAAGGATTGAGGGTTAGACCAGTGGGACTTTTGGAAAATGTGATTGTTAAAGGCATTTTGGGGTAAAAGTGGGGAACCAGGCCAAATATGGTTCCCAAGCAAAAAGTGTAATTTTTAACCTTCTAATTTGCATAACAAAATGGCTGCCAATTCTTTACTATTTCTCCAATAACTCTGTAACAAAGCAAGCAAAGCAGACAAATAAAGTGTGTTAGATCTGAAGGTCAGACAATGTGTTAAGGTATTTGTAATTAGCTTACTCCTAAATATGCAATTTAGAGGAAAACAGAAAACAGTTTAGTACTCAGAGGGGTCCACACAATGTAGGCTTTCTTTTCTTTTCTACTTAGCTCTATTTTTGGTATCTTTGGACATCTAAAATACACATTTATGATCCCATGTAAAAATCTGTGGCAAAGTATACGTTTGGCCATGCAAAAATATATTGAAGTCCACAGAGTGACATTCCATAAATAGACTATCATGGGATTTATGCCTGTATAACACACCTAGTTCATGGCGGAAGTCCACAAAAAATATAACGCTCCCTAGATTTAAAAGGATAATTTAATTTAAAACACTTCTGCGGTAATTCTCAAGTTTGCTCTGACTTTTGAGTGCACCTCAGACAGTTGCTTGATTCAACATTTTGATATTTGATTTTCATTTAATCAGGTAGGCCTATATACTGTATGTTACAGTGTTTTTGAGACCCATGTGAGATTGAGACCAGGAGCGCTCGTTTTCTTGCACAGCTTGTCCCTTTGAGCGGCAGTCGGTCACAGAAGCAGTCTATGTACTATTCTGTCTCCCTGGTTTACACATTCTAAAGGCGCTGAGTCGGCTCATGCGACCTTCGCAACGTTCGACACGGCGACTTGCTCGCTACCACTCGGCGGTGTCTCACGCAGCTCAAGGTTGCCTGAGACGGCGCGCCTCCGTCATGGTCATTAGAAAATGAGCGCTCCTGGTCTCAAACACTGTGATATATATGAGAACCAAGACAATGAGCACGGATGTCCATATGTGGAGATCCAACACACAAAGTGAAACGTAGGAGCGGTTTGTACCGCTCAAAAATAAATAAACTGGGTCTAATTACAGCGTGGCATCTAGGTGGGTCTCTTCCATCATGTTCTCTTCCATCATTGTGGTGATGATGTCATATAGAGCATACACACACACAACCACACACACTCTTGCCCAAATATGGAGGGGCGTCAGCCGGCACACATCTGTGTTGTCGGGCATGCATGGCAACCGTTTGTGTTGTGATGAGGTCAAACCAGAGATCTGCTCTATGTGTGTGTGTGTGTGTGTGTGTGTGTGTGTGTGTGTGTGTGTGTGTGTGTGTGTGTGTGTGTGTGTATCAGAGTGACGTCATCCGATGGGAAAACCCTTGAAATAACACTGAGTGATGTCATCAATCGGGTGATGACGTCATCATCATGATTGTGCCACCTGATATCCCATATCTTGGAATGCCCATATATGGACATATTGTGTCAATCTCGTGTGGTCTATGATGTCATCTCCATATTTGGGAAAAGTTTTTGCATTTTCCCATTCAAGTCAACTATATAGGGCAACCAGACTATAACAGGACTTTATTCTTTCTTTCCATCTTTCTGGACAATAAACTTTAATTTGCAGCGTCTTCGTTGAAACAGCTGGAAAACAGAACCGTCACTATAGTGTTAGGAAGCATGGCCTTAAAGCTCACCATTAACTCCAGCATCCCTCCCCTGGGGGTCCTGCTGGTGGCAGAGCATGTGAAGGGGAGCGTGAAGCTCTCTGTGGAGGAGGGCAAAGACACCAGGCTCTGCATCTCAGATGCCCTGCAGTTCACTGATGTCAACTCCATCGCTCGCTACCTGGCTCGCGTGGCCCCCGCCCTGGGCCTCTACGGATCCAACATGATGGAACAGACTGAGGTGGACCACTGGCTGGAGTTCAGCGCCCGGCGTCTCTGCGGTCAGACAGGGCTGGCGGGAGCCCTGCGGGACCTGGACGAGACCCTGTCCCTCAGAACCTTCCTGGTGGGACATGTTGTCACTCTTGCTGACCTCTGTGTCTGGGCTGCACTCAAAGGTCACGTGGAGTGGCCCGGCCAGGATGGATCCTTCCACCATGTCCATCGATGGTTCAACTTCCTGGGCTCTCAGATGCCATTCACTGTTGTGGGCAGCAAGTGGGCCAAGGGCAAAGCTCCCCCACAACGTGAGTCCAACTCAGAGGAGAGAGAGAAAAAACAGGATGTGGGGAAATTTGTGGAGCTGCCGGGAGCTGAGGTGGGCAAAGTCGTGGTCCGCTTTCCCCCAGAGGCCAGCGGGTACCTGCACATCGGCCATGCCAAGGCTGCCCTGCTAAATCAGCACTATAAGGTGACATTCGAAGGCAGGCTCATCATGCGCTTCGACGACACCAATCCCGAGAAGGAGAAGGAGGACTTTGAGAAGGTGATCCTGGAGGACGTGGCCATGCTGAACATCCATCCGGACCATGTCTCCTACACCAGTGACCACTTCCCCACCATCCAGCGTCAGGCTGAGCAGCTGCTGAAGGAGAGCAAAGCCTACGTCGATGACACGCCACCAGAGCAGATGAAGCAGGAGAGAGAGCAGCGCGTGGAGTCCAGCAACCGCAACAACTCGGTGGAGCAGAACTTTAAGATGTGGCAGGAGATGAAGGCTGGTACAGAGCGTGGTCAGACTTGTTGTATGAGAGCCAAGATCGACATGTCGTCCAACAATGGCTGCATGAGAGACCCCACCCTCTACCGTTGCAAGAATGCTCCCCATCCCCGCACAGGCAGCACTTACAAGGTGTACCCAACGTACGACTTTGCCTGTCCCATCGTGGACAGTGTAGAGGGGGTGACCCACGCCCTGAGGACCACGGAGTACCACGACCGCGATGACCAGTTCTACTGGGTGATCGATGCCCTGCGGCTCAGGAAGCCCTACATCTGGGAATACGCCAGGCTCAACCTCAATAACACTGTGCTATCAAAGAGGAAGCTCGCCTGGTTTGTGGACCACAGCTACGTGGATGGCTGGGACGACCCTCGTCTCCCCACCGTCAGAGGAGTGCTGAGGAGAGGAATGACCGTCGAGGGCCTCAAGCAGTTCATCGCTGCTCAGGGAGGATCCAGGTCAGTGGTGAACATGGAGTGGGACAAGATCTGGGCCTTCAACAAGAAGGTGATAGACCCACTGGCTCCCAGATACACTGCGTTGTCCGGCTCATATGTGGTCCCCGTTAACATCCCTGAAGCCCCTGAGGAGATGAAGGAGGCTGCCAAACACCCCAAGAATGAGGAGGTGGGGAAGAAGGAGGTATGGTACGGACCCCGGGTGCTGGTGGAGGGTGCCGACGCAGAGACATTCAAGGAGGGTGAGATGGTTACCTTCATCAACTGGGGGAACCTCGTCATCACCAGAATCAATAAGGATTCGGGTGGCAAGGTGCTGTCCATGGAGGCTGCTCTGAACCTGGACAACAAGGATTTCAAGAAGACCACTAAGATAACCTGGCTAGCGGACACGGCCAGAGCCCCTCTGCTCCCTACCATCTGTGTCAACTACCAACACCTCATCTCCAAACCCGTCCTGGGGAAAGAGGACGACTTCAAAGAGTACATCAACAAAGAAAGCAAGTTGGAGGAGAGGATGCTGGGAGATCCCTGTCTGAAGAACCTGAAGAAAGGTGATGTCATCCAGCTGCAGAGGCGTGGCTTTTACATATGTGACCAGCCCTACGAGCCAATCAGCCCTCACAGCTGTAAGGAGAGCCCATGTGTGCTGATTTATATCCCTGATGGACACACTAAAGAAATGCCCACAGCCGGCTCCAAAGACAAGAGCAAGACCCAGGCAGCGAACACCCCCACTCTCCCTGCCAGGTCTTCAGCAGTCCCTCCACCAGCCCCAGCAGGTGATGTCTTCTCCAGCATTGTGGCCCAGGGTGAGACGGTACGCCAACTGAAGGAGGAGGTTGATAAGGCCGATCAGCTTCTGCTTAGCCTAAAGGCTCAGTTCAAGCAGCAAACTGGTATGGACTACAAGCCAGGCATGGCTTCACCAGCCGCTGTACAAGCCCCACACAGTGCTAGTCCTTACGCCCGGGTAGCCCAGCAGGGTGAAGTCGTCAGGAAACTGAAGGCAGAGAAGGCTCCCAAGGAGCAAATTGATGCAGCAGTGAAGCAGCTCCTCGCTGCCAAAGCAGAGTTCAAACAGTTGACAGGGCAGGAGTATAAACCTGGGGTCACCCCACCTGCCTCCAGCCCTGCTCCTCCTGCCACCACCTCCTCCTTAGTAGGCCTGTATGAACAGGTAGCTGAAGAGGGAGAGGTTGTGCGGAAGCTTAAGTCGGAGAAAGCCCCAAAGGACCAGGTTGATGTAGCAGTGAAACAGCTGCTAGCTCTGAAGGCACAGTACAAGCAGGCCACGGGCCAGGAATATAAGCCTGGAGCCTCTCCTTTCTCTACCTCTGCCTCTGCCCCATCTCCCTCTGCCCCAGCCTCTGCTACTGTAGGCTCTAGTATCTATCAACAGGTATCCCAGCAAGGAGAGGTGGTCAGACAACTGAAGGCTGACAAAACCCCCAAGGACCAGGTGAATGCAGCAGTGAAGCAGTTATTGGCTCTCAAGGCTGAGTACAAGCAGCAGACTGGTCAGGACTACAAACCTGGACTACAAGCCCCAGCAGAAGCACCACTCGTCCAGTCAAGCCCCGCCCTTTCCAATTCAGGCTCCTCCTCCCAGGTCCAGGAGCTGTATTCTCAGGTGGCTCAACAGGGGGAGCTAGAGAGGAAGTTCAAGTCCGAGAAGCAGGCAGCGGCAGGAGGAGCAGGAGGGAAGAAGCAGGGGCCCAAGAAGCAGACACGGTTGGGAATGGAATTCAAGAAAGAGGAGAACCTGGCAGAATGGTATTCCCAGGTGATAACCAAGGCAGAGATGGTCGAGTATTATGACGTCAGTGGCTGTTACATCCTTCGTCCGTGGTCCATGGCCATCTGGGACACCATCAAAGACTTCTTTGACAAGGAGATTAAGAAGCTGGGGGTGGAGAACTGCTACTTCCCCATGTTTGTGTCCCAGGCTGCCCTGGAGAAGGAAGCCACCCACATAGCAGACTTTGCCCCAGAGGTGGCGTGGGTGACTCGATCAGGGAAAACAGAGCTGGCAGAACCCATTGCTGTCAGACCTACCAGTGAGACGGTGATGTACCCAGCCTACGCCAAATGGGTCCAGTCCCACAGAGACCTGCCCATCAAACTGAACCAGTGGTGTAACGTCGTGAGGTGGGAGTTTAAACATCCTCAGCCGTTCCTGAGGACCAGAGAGTTCTTGTGGCAAGAGGGACACACAGCCTTCGCCACCAAGGAGGAAGCAGCAAAGGAGGTGTTGCTGATCCTGGACCTGTATGCCAGGGTTTATGAGGAGCTGATGGCCGTCCCCGTGGTCAAGGGCACGAAGACGGAGAAGGAGAAGTTTGCTGGAGGGGATTACACCACCACGGTAGAAGCCTTCATCTCTGCTAGTGGCAGAGCTATTCAGGGAGCCACGTCTCACCACCTGGGACAGAACTTCGCCAAGATGTTTGAGATCATATTTGAGGATCCTAAGAAACCAGGTGAAAAGCAGTTTGCCTATCAGAACTCATGGGGCCTCACGACCAGGACCATCGGTGTTCTGACCATGGTCCATGGAGACAACATGGGCCTGGTGCTGCCGCCCCGCGTCGCCTGCCTACAGGTGATCATCATCCCCTGTGGTATCACAGCCAGCCTGGAAGAGGCAGAGAAAGCGGACATTCTGGCCAAGTGTTCCCAGTACCTCAGCAGGCTGCAGAAGGCCGACATCAGGGTGAAGGCTGACCTCCGAGACAACTACTCCCCCGGATGGAAGTTCAACCACTGGGAACTCAAGGGAGTGCCAATCCGCCTGGAGGTGGGTCCTAAAGATGTGAAACAGAACCAGTGTGTGGCTGTGAGGAGAGACACTGGGGACCGCCTCACCGTGGCAGAGGCTGATGTGGAAGAAAGACTCCCAAAAGTACTGGAGGAGATCCAGAACAACCTGTTTAGGAAGGCTTCTGATGACTTGAATAAACACATGGTGGCTGCGGACTCAATGGAGGAGTTTCAAAAAGAACTGGACCAGGGCAAGATCGTCCAGATTCCGTTCTGCGGAGGCATCGAGTGCGAGGACCGGATTAAGAAAACCACAGCCAAGGACCAGGACCTGGAGCCCGGGGCTCCCTCCATGGGAGCCAAGAGTCTGTGCATCCCCTTCAGTCCCCTGAGGGAACTGCAGCCTGGACAGATGTGTGTGAGCTGCCAGGAAGCTGCTCAGTCCTACACCCTGTTTGGACGCTCCTACTAAACACGTATGATGATGGGGACAGTCGGGTTTTTGAGCGTTGGTCACACCGTCTCCTTAGGGTGACCGTGACCGTGTGTGTGTATGTCTGTATGTAGACTGTGCAATACCATTGGGTGACCAGTGGCGGACTGGGTGAGCAAGTAGGTATGTATGGGGTGCCTTAAAACGTTTAAAATGTTAAAACTGAATTCCACTCCAGTGAGCCAGGGTTCTCTGTGTTTTGTTGCATTTTGACTTGCAAAGATAATATAACTAGATTCCTGTAGGTGTTGTAGTTCAGGAACTTTCCTGTTATTCCTCGCCTCTTTTGGAACGCAACAACCACAGTGGTAAATGTTAATGGTACAAATTGGAACGATACACAGTGGAAAGTAACAGGTAAATGGTAAATTGGAACAATACAAACACAGTGTAAAGTAACAGCAAAGGTGATAAAACCACACCCTCCTCTGGACGATGATGCATATGTCCAGAGGCCAATCAACTCACTTTTCTGAGCTTAATTATTAAAAAAAAGAAAGAAAGAAAAAAAAGATTGCAGAAAAAACACTGAATGATGAAAGTTCTGTTTTTGTGTAACTCAGGAAACATGAAAAAAAAGCCTAAAAACTAAATAAATGACATTTTGATGTCATATGACCTTTAAAGGGTTTTCTGTCTTTAATTTCTTACCCTGTGTATTTAGGCTGTTGAGGTTATTTTGGAATTTCTGAATTTTCTACGCTCTTATTTTTATTTTCCCCAACAGCTGAGATGGCACAGCGGAGTGGCGAGTCTAGATTTAGGTCTGTTGTTCTAAGATTTGGTCCTGAGTGACCAGAGTACTGTAGTCAAGGACCCAGTCACCCAACATTTGAAAGGTCTAGAGCAGGGTTCCCCAATAGGCGGCGCGTGGGCCATTTGCGGCCCACGGGGGGCTACTGTCTGGCCCACACCAACCCCAGTAATAATGGTGGTATAAGAGCAGCAACAACATTAGTATATCGCCGTTGTCGGGTGGAAATCTCGTATCTCCAAATATGTACGTTCTTTCGCAAATCATACAAGGCCGTCGCACAAAAGTAGTGAAAACAGCCGATCTACAAGCACACAACGCCTCGCACTGCGAGGCGTTGTGTGCTTGTAGATCGGCTGTTTTCACTAGTTTAAATCATTTTTAAAATGATAAATTCAAAACGAACGGTTTTGGACATACAAGATTTTCACCCGACAACGACAAAAACTGTCGCTGGAGTAGCGGGAACGCCACCGTCGCCCCCTGCAATGTTGTGATGTCAATGTTGTGGCCCTCGGCTTGGTACCCTAGACATGATTCAATGTTGTGGCCCTCGGCTTGGTACCCTAGACATGATTCAATGTTGTGGCCCTCGGCTTGGTACCCTAGACATGATTCAATGTTGTGGCCCTCGGCTTCATACCCTAGACATGATTCAATGCTGTGGCCCTCGGCTTGGTACCCTAGACATGATTCAATGTTGTGGCCCTCGGCTTCATACCCTAGACATGATTCAATGCTGTGGCCCTCGGCTTGTTGGTACCCTAGACATGATTCGGCCCTTGGGGGAAACTAATTGGGGAACCCTGGTCTAGAGACATCAGACAATGTGTTGAGAAACACAAAGATTTGAGAGATACACCGGTCAGAGCAGACCTCTGTAATCCCCCCAAACATTTCATGTCCACTCTACACCTCTGGAAACTTTCCTTGTCATAATGTTATACATTGCAATGCTATGATTAAGAGTGAGTCTCATTTTCACATCTACATTCTGGTAAAAAAAATACTTTGTCAAGGGGAGGATTTCATGTAAAACGAAACATGTTGTATCTTTTGAAGTGTCCTTGTGGATTATGTTATGTGGGGGAAACGATCAGGGAAATTAAAACTAGGTTCTCTGAACATAAGAGTTCCGTCCGTAACAAAGATGAAAAATCAAACCTCGGTTCGAAGTGAAGCGGTGACTTTTTATTCTATGTGTTCTAGAGCTATGAAATCTGTGTTCTAGATGTATACATTCTGTGTTCTAGATCTATACTTTCTATGTGCCTTAGTTCTATATTTTTATGAATTCTGAATGTATGAATGATTTTGTCTGGAGGGCCAAATTGTCATGTGAAGCTTGACCAATCCTCAATTGCACGCACGGGACATGTATGGGACATGTATGGGACATGTATATGGGACATGTACGGGACATGTACAGGACAGACAAAGCCACTCCTTGGAAGTGGCTTTCACCGCTTCAAAAATCATCAGTGGCCAGACACTTTAACGCTGTGGGTCATGATGTCTACACTTTGAGGTTTATGGGGATTGAGGTGGTGAACCCCTTAAAGAGAGGGGGCGATAGGGACAACGTTCTACTCCAGAGGGAGGCTTATTGGATACACACACTGGCACTGCAGACAGAACACCCTAAGGGTCTTAATGAGGAACTTCTACTGAGTTGCTTTTTGTGAAGGAGTCAGTCACAATGACGTCTTTCAATTGACATAATGTTTGAAGAAATAGTGTATCATCAATTATTGGCATCTAAGAATATTGTTAAGAGAATGTCCATAGAGGCATTTTAAAGGTGCAGTGTTTCCAAATGGCCTTCTTCTCTTGCATCTTATATTACTATTTTATATTACTACTTTTTTTGTCTCTGTCCACAGAGGTGAATAAAACATGATAAAATGAATAGCAAATATCTAAATACTGAATCAAGCAACTTAAAGCCTGCGCAATGACCCCACATTTTTTTTTTCTTCAAGTGAAATATACCTTTAACCACTTGAACCCTATAGCATCCGAAGGGTGCTGAGAGGGTGTAGAGGGGAAAAAAGAGCAGACCAAGTAAATTATACGTTTTCTAAGTATTGATCAACATGAATCCAACGCAACACAATGATAATCTTTCAAAGAAGTCTATGAAGCCATCTATAAAATCTATGAAAAGCTTTTAACCTGCAACAAAGTTTTAGAGAGTAGGCTATGTAGTGGGGGTCCCTGTTTCATCTCTCTCAAGGAGTAGGCTATGTAGTGGGGGTCCCTGTTTCATCTCTCTCAAGCATACCAAGGACCTCCAACGGAAATAAGACCCCAAGGGCTTTTTTGGGATGCTCCTTTTAGGAGGCTGTTTGTGCTGCACAAGATTTTTTTTGTTGTTCTGACTGTACTTGTACTGTTCCTCATTTTTGTCTAATAACATGTTTGTTTGTTCAATCAATCAATCAATCAATCAATCAATCAATCAATCACATTTCTCCATCTGACTGCATTTTAATGCCAGAGGTTATTTTCCTCTGTATGTAACTAATCAAAATGGCAACAGGATAGATGGGCAGTGGGCACCAAGGAAGAGTGGGCACCATGGTGTCCTTTTCCAAAATTATGAAAAATAAAACATTCAGAAATGTTTTAACTTTTTAAGTAGGCCTATAGTAAAGTCTACAGATTAGAACATGCATTTGACAATCATAAGGTCTAAATGTGTCTAATGTGTATAAACCCAGAGACTCGAGAGTGTATCAACGGAACCAAGCGGACCCTCACTGGTTCAGTTTGCACACACTCTCGGGGTTACACGCAGTGGTGTCAAGTAACCAAGTAGATTCACTTAAATACTGTACTTAAGTACACTTTTGAGGTATTTGTACTTTACTTGAGTATTTGAAATTTCCAAATACTTTTACTTCTACTCCACTACATCTCAGATCCAAATATTGTACTTTTACTCCACTACATTTATTTGAAAACTTTAGTTACTAGTTACTTTGCAGATATACATTTATAATATTATAAAACATACATTAACCACTTTAGCGCTATTCTATACCTTGGTTATTTTGAAATAGACGATCTACAAGCTCACAATGTTTCGCATCGTGATGCATTGTGACCTTGTAGATCTGCTATTTTCAAACATTTTGTACTTTTATTTTTGGTACTTTTAGTACATTTATTTGATGCCAATACTTTCGTACTTTTACTCAAGTACATTTTGAATCTGGACTTTATCCACCACTGGTTACACGAACACTGAGGATTGTCACAGCGTATGGCCGGCCATCATGTCATGTTTATTCAGTGTGATTCTGATGGTTTGGGCGGCCGCACCCTTTAGAAGATCCAGGAGGAAAAAAGAGAGAGAGGGGGAAAAAAGAATGGCATTGCAATTGGTCTCCTGCAGTCGTCACCCATCCAGACCACACCCCTTCGGTGTTGTTCGGATCCCGCTGGGCCCGAAGGCTATATAAACCCAACGGCCCGTCCCTCTGTGACTACCTAGTAACATAATCACAACCCCCCGTTAGGGGAGGGAGGAGAGAGAGAGAGAGAGAGAGAGAAGAGAGAGAGAGAGAGAGAGAGAGAGAGAGAGAGAGAGAGAGAGAGAGAGAGAGAGACCGACCAGTGCCACGGAGTCACCTGTTACTGCTGTTAGTAGCCTGATAATCTTCTCCATCGACAATCACGGTAAGTCGACAAGTTTGTCTTTTCATTTCGGCCTTTTTTTTAGAGGGTTTCATTTAAACCATATGATGGACACACATCACATCATCACATGCTAAAAGCTATAGTCATGTCATTGCGTGTTCTATTCAGCGCACAAACATAAAGCGCCGCTCCATGCCTTGCGAGTCAAGCGAATAAATAGCCTATGGTTTATAAAAAAATAAAATAAATCCAGTGTAATTCTGAGTGCCTTATTGCCTAATCATCAATATGAAATGCCATGTCATCTTCATCTTCCTCTTCTTCCTGCCGCGGCTATTAATGAAACATTTTCTTTTCCCCACCTCCGCTCGTCATATTGTCGTGGTTGGAAGACAGAGAGAGAGAAAACATAATTTTTTGCCGTGTCATTGCTGCAGAAACTATAATGTTAGAGATGTATTTAAAGTGGATGTGAGGTCTCCTTTTCTTTTTTTATTCTCGTGTGAAAGCAAAACTTCGGTGCAGCAGCAGCAGCAGCAACAGGTGCTTGTTTTTTTCTTTTCTTCCCGGGATGCTGAGAGCGCGGAGAGAGAGAGAGATGGAGAGAGAGAGAGAGAGAGATGGAGAGAGAGAGAGAGAGAGAGAGAGAGAGAGAGAGAGAGAGAGAGAGAGAGGAGAGAGAGAGAGAGAGAGAGAGAGATGGAGCCATAGTAGGAGAAACAGCAGGCTCTACAAACAGGGCGTCATTTCATTTCAGCACTGGACAGCTCCCCGCGTACACAGCGCTACATCCACGGTGTCCGGCGCTGCCTTAGAAATAGAATACATACATAGAATAACGACGGCGTCGCTTGCCTTGCCCACAAAAGCCGACCTTCAAAGCTCGGTTTCTTGTGGGCAATAAGCGACGCCCTGGAGTTAGAGTACAGCCTCTATAAATTGAGGTCAACTGCTGCTCAAATGCCCCCCCCGCCCCCCCAAGCTGTTATCAAATTGGATTTTAAGGTAACTTGTTTAGTCGGGTGTGTTATCGACCACACAGCGCTCTTGCTTTAGAATAGCCTATAATAGCCTATACCATCGTGACCCGTATGTCTAATTCGCCTACCTCCACTTTAAAGGAGTAGTTCTAGTTCACCCCCAAAAATGATTTTTTTTCCTATTGACTAGTCACACCATGGAGGCTTGAGTTCAAATCATATCCTTTTGTATTTGTTGCATTCCTAAGACAAATATTTGATTATAGTAATGTACCCCCATTGATTCCGGATGGGGACCCAAATGCATTCGGGTCCACATCCGGAATCAATGATGGGGGTACATTTATTGAAATCATATTTTTATCTTAGGAATGCAACAAAAAACAAAAAAATATTATTGAGCACTAGTCTCCATGGTGTGACAAGTCAATGGAGAAAGAAATACAATAAATTGGGGTGAACTACTCCTTTAAGCAATTAAAATGTAAAGGCTGTTATATGAGGAATAATCTACCGGTTCCATTCAACAAGTGCTGACAGCTCGGGCAGAAAGGAAGGGGTTGGTTTGACGGTGACGGTGTCACACATGTCAGTCCTCAGATGCTGCCAACAACAGAATGAAAAACCAATCAGATGCAACAGAAGGACAGGAACATGCCAGAGAGTTCATAACGCTGATAATTCAATCTCCTCTGCATGTTCAGTTCACTGGAACTCCGCCTCTTTTCCATATTATATTTGCCAATAAGGAGAGTTGGAGGAGAGGACCCTTCCCCCCCATTCTCTCTCTCTCTCTCTCTCTCTCTCTCTCTCTCTCTCTCTCTCCTCCTGCCTTTCCCTTGCTTACTGCCCCTTCACCCCCCCCCCCCCCTCTCTTCACAGAATCCCAGTCGAGTTGCATAGCTACCAGCTCAGATCTAGAGATGGAAGACTCCCTCCCTCCCTCCCTCCCTTTCTCTCTCTCTCTCTCTCTCTCTCTCTCCTCTCTCCTCTCTCTCTCTCTTCTCCTCTCTCTCTCTCTCTTTCAATTAGGTTCAATTTCAGTTCAAAGGGCCTTATTGGTACATGAGAAAACATACATTGCCAAAAGCAGCAAAAGTGGAACACTCCCCCCCACCCCTTCCCTCTCAATTATATTCAATTTCAATTCAAAATTCTTTATTGGCTTTGGAAAACATAAATACATTGCTAAAGAGGCAAAAGTGTAACCACCAAAATCTCTCTCTCTCTCTCTCTCTCCCTCCGCCCATGTGTTTTGTGTGCCATGCATGCACCGCTTGTTGACACGTTTATTCACTGTGACCAAATCTGTTTTTATAAACCAAACAAAACCTGTCTGAACTTCTGTGCTCTCCTGTATAGGGATGGGATGACATGAAAATCCATTATCCTGTGGCGAACAAAAAATAGATCTACAAACAGATCTACAAGCTCACAGCGCGTTGTGAGCTTGTAGATCGGCTATTCACTGGCAAAGAGATTTGGTAGAGAGTGGAGAAAAAAGACTGTATCAAGTACGTATATTATAAGTACCTCAAATACTGCTGCTCGGCAAATAAAAGGTGAATTGATCCCAGTGCATGACGGTGGACGATATCACGATAATTAAATCTCCACGGATCCTCCCATCCCTACTCCTATACATAAAATACTAGAATAGGACACACAGACAGCAGCACATTGGAAGAAGCAGCTGGTCTTCGGTTTATAGGCTATTATCACTGTGTACTCATATATAAGGTTGTGGCTTTTTTCGCGCTTCACAGCAGACTAGTGAAAAGGTTTGTTTTTATTGCAAACCCTGCGATCCCCTCCCCCAACTCCTCCTCCTCCCCCCCCCCCCCCCCCCCCCCTCCTCTCCTCTCCCCTCTTCTGAGAGGGGGGCTGAAAGGTTGGCATTAGAACAACAAAGGGAGGACGGAATGTCAACAGGCTTCACAGAGAAATGGCAGAATGATTGGAGAGAGAGAGAGAGAGAGAGAGAGGAGAGAAGAGAGAGAGAGAGAGAGAGAGATGTGGGAATTGCATCTAGGTGCAAGGGTCTTCAACAGGGGGTCCGCGACCCCTAGGGGGTCCTCAGAGTTACTACAGGGTGTCCTCCAAATTTTTGTGTGATAAAGCTTTTTTTCTCCTTTTTTATATTACCCACTTGAACCCTAGTGTCCATATTCGGAGAACTTAAGCCAAACATAGCAGATCTACAAGCTCACAACGCCTTGCGCTTGCGAGGCGTTGTGAGCTTGTAGATCGGCTATTTTCAGCAAAGAGCTTTGCGGTAGAGGGGAAAAAAGAGCAGACTGAGTACAGAGTAAAAGGTCATGTTTATTATGACGGCTCAAGTGGTTAAATATCTGAAAACACAAATTGACATGATTCCAAAATACACTGATGATTGTGCTGTCAAACGATTAAATGGAATCTATGAAAAGGTGGTGGGGGTCCCTGCTTCATCTCTCTATCAGCTAAGGGGTCCTTGGCCTGAAAACGTTGAAGACCCCTGATCTAGTGTTTTGGAACTCCTATACCGTACATCTGGTTTGATGGTGTTAATTTAACAATCTGGAACTCAGAGAGTACAGATGTCACCAAATCCATTTGGTGACACTCTCGGAGTTCCATTTGGACACTCGTTTGAGTTAATTAAATCACATGAACTGTGTGCCAAACATGGCTATTTAGTAGGGGTGTAACAATACATTTTAATAGCGATTCGATACATATCACGATACATGGTTGACGATACGATATATGGACGATATTGGTTCATCATGGCGATACGATATGATTCGATTCAATGATTTAAAATCGATATAGTAACTATTTAGCAAAGAAATTAAATCTGTGTGAAAGGTGTGGATAGTGCCGGTTTTTAAGGGAAATGTTGTATTATTATGGATATAAATAAGTAAACACAGTGATTATCTGCCAAATACATGGACATTGTATATTGACAAACTGCACCTTGACATGAACCCAGAGATTACACACATTTATTGATAGACCAGTGTAGCTATATGGAAAGGAAAAGTATGGATACAATTGATTCTTTGCATTGCCGATTCGATACGAATCGATACAAAATAAAACGATACGATTCGATTTTAGCTGTTTTCATTTCGATATACTTAAATTTTTTAAGTTAAAAACGATATTTCGATACTGTTACTATATCGTTACACCCCTACTAGTATCTAGTGATGACCATGTTTCCCCAAACATTTGGTACACAGTTAAAAAAAATCATGAGATTCAATTTAACTGTATACAAAAGGAACTCACTGAGCATACGAATGTCACCAAATGGACCCGTAAAGGGTCCATTTGGTGCCATTTGTATACTCCCGGAGTTCCAGTTTTTACACTCTTTGAGTAAAAAACTAATCTCTTGATTTTAAAACGGCGTACCAAACACAGATATCGATGATGACCGTGTCCCCTAAAACACATAGAGGCCACATGTGTTGTCTTTGCAGCAGAGCCAACGACGACACTGCACACACTGGAAAGGAAAATAAATAGTATACCAATTCCGCCAACAGCGCTCTCCAGCGTCTCTTCAAGGCTGAGTGATAATAACCCAAGGTTGTCCTTTTCTTCTCTCTTCCTTCACAGGCTCAAGTAGTCGATGCCAGGCGAGCGAGCGGAGGAGAAGGCGAGAGAGAGAGAGAGAGAGAGAGAGAGAGAGAGAGAGAGAGAGAGAGAGAGAGAGAGAGAGAGAGAGAGGAGAGCTGGAGGTGGAGATGAGATGTTTAGAGGCAGGCACGTGCACACATAGACATCAAAGGGGGCTTGAGCCCCTGCCCTTTTACCCGTCAGTAAAAAGTGTCTGACTCTCCAGACCATGAATGCAGTTTTTACTATGGCGAAAGAAATGCAAATGCCTCCTTTCCATGCCATACCTGAAGGCAGCATTCAAGAGAATTATTGCCTTGTCCAAACTCTCCTGAACTGTTGAAAGAATTGCCCTCTCTGTGTAGAAATCCATGCCGTACAACACATCTCCAGTATTCACTTGATTATGCTTAGTTTACTTTAGAGTGTCATCAAGCACCAAAAATAGCCGACCTCCAAGCTCACAACGCGTTGCTTTGCGACCCGTTGTGAGCTTGGAGGCCTGCTATTTAGTCTAGATGGACAGGGGGGTCCAGTGGCTTCTTTTTCCGCCACCAGTTTTTTTTTCTCAATCCTTGAAGGGTATATTTTAAGATTCTGAAATATGTTCTCATGGGTTCATTTTTAATGACTTACTATACAGGAAAAAAGACCCCCAAAGCAATCTTCTTTAAGTAGCATGTGAGGGGTCTAACTAGGGATTTTCCATGATTCTGAGTCCATTGCAAGGAATTCTTTTTGCACTAAAAACATTCCATGGGCTAAAAAACGCCCCACAAAACGATGGTTTTGTGATGAAAAGTGATGAGTCATCACTTTTCACAGTTTTGTGGGGTCCACTGATTTTCAATATTTTCACCAAAGGCCCTTTTTAGAAATGTCAGCCCCTGCCTCTCTAACCTTCTCTGCAGGTCCCTGTTTGGAGGGCTGGTTGGTGCTGGTGCTGGGTGGAGGTGGAGGTGGTGCTGGGTGGAAGACTAGTGATTTTGTTGTGTGCAATGATCAGAGAAACAACAAGTCCCAGTCTGCCTCTCAGCACCATGCGCAGCTCTTCAGGCGACCGCTACAATTTATCGTACACGGCCCCTTGGTTCAGATGGAGTGGTTTTGTGTTTTCTTTTTGTGTTTGGCATCTTCTGTACTCTCAAGAATGCACCGCAGCAGAACAAAAATGTCCTCATTGTATATGCCATGATTACTTTGCTAAAACACATTTTAACAGTTCTACTGCCAGATGTATTATTTATTTATTGGGGCTGGTGCCAGCAAAAAGCAGCTTACCTTTGCGATGTTATAGAAAATGATCTATTAATTATTTCCAAACATTTTTTCATTGGATGTATAATATTTGTACTTTAGCCAAGCTGGCGGCAGAGGGCAGCATTATGCAAAGAATGAATGTGAATTGGGCCGCTCCGCTTGCCATCCATTCAGAGCATAGAAATGCATTTCTAGATCAGATCCACAGAAAACAGCCAGGAAGTGATTTGGGACTCCATTATTGCTAACGTGCGGTGGATTTTTGAGAGCAGCGTTACCGGAGATGTTTTTACTGTACACGGTGGCGTGACCTCTCATCAGCTTACAGTCATCAGACAAGGTAAAAAGAACAAGCCGTATTGGCAGCGCGAATTGGATCGAACGGGAACGTCCGAAGCAGTAAAAGAGTTAAAGATTTGTTTTTGGGGGGCTTTTGTTCCTTTATCGATAGGACATAGACTGACAGGAAATGGGGGGGGGGGGGAGAGAGACGGGGAGTGACACGTGGCAAAGGTCGTCCGATAATCGAACCGGCGACGCCGCCGGGCATCCATGCCTATGTGGCAATGCCTAAGAAGTGGTATGCATCTGGACCGGTAGGCCAGCGGGTGCCCCATGTGAAATCAATCTCTTCAGTCCATTAAGATGTACGAAAGAAACCAACTTAATTATGTGCAAAATAAATAAGAAATGTCCACTTTTGGTTTGTCGCCCTGCTGCCTCCCAAAGGGAATATTTAGTGGTTGTTGCCAACAGGCGGCAATTACAGTAAATTACAGCCGTGTGTCTGCTTTATGATCCACTGTGAGTACAAGTTGTGGTGACCCCCCCCCCCCCCCCCCCCCCCCCCCCTCTAGAACACATGATAAGATAACCTGTTATGACAGATAAGAGTCAGACAACCTGATAAGGTACCAAATAACCTTTGAAAGCAAGGCAACTAACTCTTAAAGGACCACTTCACCCATTTTCAAACTATCTTCATGTAAGCTCACGTCATCAGAATTGTTGCATTGTTTTTGTTCCCCACACAATCGTCGTTGGAAACCTTGTATGTCCAAAACCGTCCGTTTTGTATTTATCATCTTTAAAATGATCTAAAATTGTGACAATAGACGAGCTACAATTGTGTGCTTGTTGTAGATCGGGCTATTTTCATTAGTTCTGTGCGACGGTCTTTATGATCAAGCAGGGCTTTACTTTACGAAAAAACATACAAATTTGAAACTTGGAGATACAAGGTTTCTGCCCTACAGTGATGTAATGCATATCAATTAAACGATTATTATACCAAAAGAAATGGAACGATTATAAAAATTTAAACCAATTTTAAACTAGGGGAATCATTTTGAAGGTGCACGGCACCAGTGGTTCCGGCCCGCCTGATGACGTAAAGTTATTTCCGCTCCGTCTGGATTCAGAATCCTGAAAATGGTACTTGATCAGGCTAATCTTCATAATAATAAAATGATTCTGATCAGGCTAATCTTCATAATAATAAAATGATTCTGATCAGGCTAATCTTCATAATAATAAAATGATTCTGATCAGGCTAATCTTCATAATAATAAAATGATTCTGATCAGGCTAATCTTCATAATAATAAAATGATTCTGATCAGGCTAATCTTCATAATAATAAAATGGTTCTGATCAGGCTAATCTTCATAATAATAAAATGGTACTGATCAGGCTAATCTTCATAATAATAAGTCCTCACTAATTCTCACGATACAATATGTACAGTAATGCTGCATTCACACTACGAAAAGCCAAGCTAAGGGTTTGCTTGGTAATTCAATGTATTCTCTATGCAAACCAGCTTTAAACATTTCCAAGCTTTTTTTCCAGCTTGGACATTTTTAAAGCTGGTTTGCATAGCTTGGCTTTTCGTAGTGTGAATGAGGCATAAGGAGCCAACCGCTCCTACATCTAACTTTGTCCGTTCGTCCCGAGGAAAGGGTCGCCCAGGGTCACATTGGCCAAGCTTTGCGGGGCGCTTAATGAAATTAACTCCTAAATTGCACTGCTCACTTCACACTGGGTGTGATATTTTCTACTCTGTCTGTGTCTCATAGGAGGGCTGTGGACACTTCAGAAACCCGCCTACTGTACCAGTGACATCATCAATAGGCAAATTCTTTTACTTCGATTTTTATTAACGCAAGAACAATGGCTTCCGTTATAGCGCGCTACCTTTCCAAGAATAGAAAGCCTGCAGTTTTCTATTAGCTTGGTTTCTCCAACGATGATGTCACTGGTGGGCAGGGCTCTGAAGTGTCCACAGCCCCCCTCTGAGACACAGAGTGAGACAGACATGGTACCATATTATAATGACCAATTATATACCATATTATAATGAGCAGTTATATGAAGATACCGGTACGTTGAAAATGCGTGAACTGCTCCTTAAACCCATTGGGAAAGCATTTTAGATTTTAGCTGTGTGTGTGTGTGTGTGTGTGTGTGTGTGTGTGTGTGTGTGTGTGTGTGTGTGTGTGTGTGTGTGTGTGTGTGTGTGTGTGCACAAGTACAGTCATACACTTGGTCTAAAAGGATAACCCTAAAAAGTCCAGAGGACTTGTTGCTTCCATTGAGGTCCTGTGTATTCTATTCATCAACAAATAACATCAAGATACAATGTCATCAACAAATATAAAACACTATATGCATAGAGGAGAATAATGGGGGCATAAATTTGGGGTCCTTGGCATGAAAACGTTGGAAACTACAGATTTAGAATATCCTCACGTAGCCAGGCTTACTCATCTGCGAAGAGAAAAGCCTGGGAGAGATATGAGGCAGAGAGAGTTCTAGGAGGTGGGGCTGAATTCTTCCAGAAGTTGTCTTTTTTTCACAGTGTCGTGTTCCTGCAAACGTATTCCCCGCTGGAAAAAATCTGTTCTACTTCTCCCGCTCCAACGGTTACGCTCGCAATAAACATTATACAAACAAAAACATTGATTCGGACAAGGATGCACCTATTAAGAGCGAGTTAAAGAGGTGGTGCCATGATTTTTCCCCCTCTAAAACATGATTATCAGGTATTATGATTATACTAGGAGGAAGATTTTTTCCAAAAAAGTATACAGAAAGAGTTAAAATTGGGTTTTGATGTGGCCACACCCCTAGTTCATTAAGTATGCATGGATGTCATGGTGGGTGGTGACCCAGCTGAAGTTAGCCACACCCCACAGTGTTGGGTGAATGGTAATTAGGGGAGGAGTTGATACTGTGACATACTTAGCATGTGTGTTTTTTAACTGACACTTTTGACCACAAGGTGGCAGCCTCCAAGAGAAAACAAACAAATACCAAGAGAATACATAATTGCTCATAAAAACCACACCAGGGGGTCTAATGAAGTACTTTCAACCTCCTAGACACATGAAAACAGAAAAAGTACAAAACTATGGCACCACCTCTATAAGAGCTACAATCTTTGTGTTTGTTTCACTGGGGAATGTAAACAGACCCGCATCTCAAGACGTAACTTCCGTTAAACGCAGCACTTCCGCCACTTCAGCTAGAACCAACCGGAAGGCATATCTGGCCCAGGGTGGATATAGAAGGCATTTGTAGAATGGGCCTCAGAGTTAAGTGTCTTATCTATGGGGTTGTCATGACCGATAAGTGAGCAGAGATACAGCTGTGTTCTAACTGACCACACATGGCCTGGTTAATAATAGATCCCTGATTGCAATGAACACCAGTGCAGAAGTTTCATTTCACCAACAGCTTGGAGCTCTCTGTCATTTGTCTCTTATCACTGTCAATCACCATGAGAGTGTGTCCTCTAAAAAAACATTGTGTCCCTGTTTGAGTACCTTCTGTGAATGTAATGAGCCCACATGGGCAGAGTGGCTCAAACCTGATGGGGAAAACAATCCCTTCTTTAACCCATTAAAACCTGAGAAATACCTAAAAGCGTCTTCTAAATCCAAATGGTTTTCTGAAAAGGGTATTATTCTATGATCAGTGGTGCTCAAACTTTTTAATGTCAAGGACCCCTAGAAATGTATTTGACCGCTGATCGCCATCTCAAAATATATAGATTTGCACAAATGTTCACATGATTTTCCAAAAATAGCAGATCTAAAAGCTCGCACCCGGTGCCGCGCTGTGAGCTGCTATTTCTTTTATAGTTAAGGCATATAATGATGGTTAAAGTGGTGAAAATCTAACGTAACAAAGATTCCCGCTGATTCTCCGCCTTTGTGATTTCAATTTAAGTACAGGCCCCATTTTGGTCGGTACACTTGCACAGTTACAGAACCATGTACGCACCGCGGGTTCGAGTCCCGATCCCGATGGCCTATGCTGCATGTCACTCCCCATCTCTCTTCCTGTCTACCTACTGTACTATCAACAAAGAGAAAGACATAAAGCCCCCAAAATATCTTAAAAAAAGGACCCCAATGTAAACGATACATTGTGCATTCTTGGGTTTAAATCCTATTAGTAGACCTTGTATCTGAACCGTACTGTCCTCAGTGTCCCGTGCTTATATGCAAACTGCTAATAAAGTATTCAATCAATCAATCAATGAAGGGTTCATTTGGTTCCTAATTATTGAGCAGCTGGGGACCCCATGCACCGCACAAAAAAAAAACAAGGATTACGGCTATGTATTCAAGATGAAAACAAGATGTAATTTCAGTGAAATTACATGTGTTGTTTGAGAATTGCCTGCCCTGAAATGCCACATTTATGGGCCCCACAAACAACAGTAATGTACCATTTAAGTACAGTATGTATGATGACCCCATGGGGGCTGTCTGGGGTATATCCTGACAGATAATCACCTCCCATCACTGTATTCAAAATGTAAATACACACATTTCTCTGTATATGTCTTTCAACAGCAGGGACGTGCTGGGCCCCTGATTCAGCCTGGGAAAAAAAGAGTTAGAGGCCCTCATTGCGCGCTACAGAGAGAGATCTCTCTCTATAGCGCTGCTGCTACTCAAAGATTTGCCATTTCAGATCATGACAAGTGACAAGCCAGTGGGCCAATTACATGAGTTATAATTTGTCGTTGTCGGGTGGAAACCTGGTATGTCCAAACCATTTTAAAAATGATTTAAACTAGTGAAAACAGCAGATCTACAAGCACACAACGCCTCGCACCGCGAGGCGTTCTGTGCTTGTAGATCGGCTGTTTTCACTACTGTTGTGCGACAGCCTTGTATGATGAAGCAGGGCTTTGCTTTGCGAAAAAACAATTACAAATTTGAAACTTGGAGATACAAGGTTTCTGCCCAACAGTGACGATTTACTTGGTTGGCCGCCAAGCCCCCAAAATGGAACGAAGGCCGACATTTTATTTGTATTTTTTTCCTAATGGCCGGCCTGGACCGGCTGGGAATGAACCGGCCGTTCGGGAGTTGTCCCGCTTTTCCCAATGGCCAGCACGTCCCTGTTCAACAGTAAATATCCAGTGACAAACATGCTGTTTACTGCAGGGTAAATGCATGTGCCCTTCACAGAACTAAGCCTGTCACAATTATGACATAATTGCCTAATGTCATAATCGCATAATCATCATAATCGTTTCCATGTTCTTTTTTTAATACATTTTCAAACATTTTCCAAAAGATTATTATTAGTATGAAAGTATACATTTATTACAAATGTGTCATTTCTTTGTATGGTTAAGTTATAGCTTCCTTGTGCAATTTGTTCAATTCAATGGCAAAAACATAAACAATTAAATCATTAATCATTGGACCACTTGAACCCTAGCGTCCATATTCGGAGAACTTTAGCCAAAAATAGCAGATCTACAAGCTTGTAGATCAGCTATTTTCGGCAAAGAGCTTTGGTGTAGAGGGGAAAAAGAGCAGACTAAATACAGAGTGAAAGGTGAAGTTTTTAAGTATTGACGGTTCAAGCGGTAATATAATGTACTTGATAAGTCTTTTTTTCACTCTATCAAATGCCAAAAAATAGCCGATCTATTGCGACGCGTTGTGAGCTTGTAGATCTGCTCTTTTTTGGCAAATGTTCCACCCCAGGATAATGGATTTTGATTATCGCGATAATAATGTAAATTATTTTGTCATAATAATCGTAATATGAAATGTACATATCGTCCCATGATCTCCATCCCTACTTGCGACAGGCGTTGTCCCCCGTTTGAGTAAAAGATGAATTTATAAAATAAATACAATATTTAAGGTGTTTTGAGTTATAGAGGGAAATTGCAACGTTCCCTTTGAGAGTGGTGATCCTGGAAGCTCTGAAGACGCAAATGACGATAATAACCATTCATTCTGAAGTACCATATCTTCTGCGGTTAAGGCAGACGCTCCATTGAACGTAACTAACGACTTCTGGCGACTACAAGGTTTTACGACCCATTAGTCCTCGTAGATCGTCAGGGAAAAAAGATATGAATGGCTTTAGGTTGGACAACAACACCTTCTGTGCTACAGCGTCACACAGAAGCATCAACTGTAGCAGATCGGGGGCACGGTGGCGCTGTCGGTAGCGCTGTCGCCTCAAGGCTAGAAGGTCCTGGGTTCGATTCCTGCTGGGGACGCTGTGGGCGCTGGGGGGCGTGTTCTCTCCTCCGTGTCATCAGTGCCCGCACCCTAGGTGGGGTTGGCGAAAGGGCCTTTCTGTGTGGAGTTTGCATGTTCTCCCTGTGTCTCCTAGGGTAGGTATACCCTCACAAAAACATGCAGTAATCCTGGTCTCTATACTGCCTCCCCCTGGCCAGCCCGGGGCGCGAAATGGAGGGGATAGGAACTGGTTGGAATAACGTGTTCCTTCACGTGCTACGTCCAACCGGGGAAACTCCCCCCCCCCTGTCAGGTGCAAAGAAGCGGCTTGGACTCCTCATGCATAGAAGGAAGCATGAGGTCAGTCCGTTGCTCTCCCCAGGTTGGCAGAGGGAGTGTAGCATCCAGGATTACACAAGACAATTGACACTGGGTGAAAATAATGGGTTGCAAAATCCGTGGGATAAAAACAAAGTATCAGATCCTGATCCACAAGCTTGAAACCAAGTTTCGAACTTGTCGATCAGCTACTTTTGATGGTTTTTAATTTGAATCGTGAAAAGCAACGGTTTCGCACAGACGAGGTTTCCAGACGACTCAGACGATGTCTGTTCCTCACAGGGCCGGATCTACAATATGGGCACTTTGGGCACATGCCCAGGGGCCCTTGGCATCAGGGGGCACAAAAAAAATATTTAGTTGTTATCTAATTCGAATGAAATACATTAAATGATGCCCCCAACCATCCAAATTTGCGTGTTTTATTGTTGAGAATGCTGCTGCTAGTGCGATTGTGTATAGTACAATGTGCCACAAGCGCTCGGCTGCTCGCTACCTGCTTGCCTGGCAGCGCACACTGAGCGCTTCAGCAGCAGCATTTTTGGGGGAAGGATATGGCTTGTTTTGACCATGTAGTAGTACTATAATACAGTAGTACATTGTTATTTATTTTGATTGTCAGTGGCCACACTGCCACTATTTCTTAACTCAGACTGTTATTGTCTTAAGTGTGTTCACTGGCTGCTGATATCGTTAAGCTACTTTTTAAAATGCTGAAAACAGTTAGTTTGCAGCCCTGTAGCGCGTACATAGAGGGGGGGCCCATGGAGCTTCAGTGCCCAGGGGCCCTCAGAGGTGTTAATCCTGGCCTGGAAACTTCCTCAGTACGTGTAGGAGTGTTGAATGCACAGGTCCCTGAAGAAGGGGAACCAGTCTCTGAAGAGGCAGGTGAAGTAGGTGTACAGGGGGTAGTAGGACTCCTTCTGCTGCGTGGCCCCGGCCTTGATGAGGTGCAGCGCTGCCTCGCTGGCCGGGTAGGCTGTCATGCTGGTGAAGCCCCTGGAGGGGGGGGGGGGGGGGGGGGGAGGAAACAGTGGCGTCAGTTCAGAAAAAGCTAAGGTATGGCAACATGACCGGTGTCTTGCAAGACACCGGTCATGTTGCCATACCTTAGCAACAGGCATGATACATTTATTTCAAGACCCAATGAAATGACTATTTTGGGTATTTTATTTTGAAGTTTCAGTTTGAAAAGGAAGCCTGTGTGTTTCTGAACCAATCCGAGGGGACCAGCCCTTCAGGCGATGGGATTTAAAATCTGAGTAATGGGAGTAATGGGAGCCAGCAATGGGAAACAAACAGGTGAATGTAATCAAAGGTTCATTTATATGCAAGCGGACCTGTCTATGTCATCACTTTTTGCATTTCTGTTCACAGGAAGTAATTAAGAATGGCCTATTTAGGGACCTTTGATATAAATATACACAAACATTGTTTATTTTCTATTTCTTTGGCATCTGTTAGGTATGGCGATATTATCACTACAAATATGCTCTAAAAGTGTAAAAAACATGTTTTTGATTTCACCCTGTCTTTAAAGAAGTACATTCAAATTTTCCCCGGCCGTTTCTATGGTTTCTTGGGCTGGATATGGCAGCCTGGAACGGTTGTTCAAGTGCAGCTAAACTTGGCATGTTAGTAAACGTTGCCACAATTAACAATAATGAATTGCAACTGTGCAGCTGACCTGCAGAACCTGGGAATATACCATTCTGTCAAGATGGGGAGAATACAAGTGTGAAGAATATAATTCTAATACATAATAACCAGCACAGATAGACAAAGAGACATTCATGGATTTATAGTTAAAAGTAACTTTTATTTTCCGCCCTGGACCCAGGGTATGGCAGCTGCATACCCCTGCCATACCCAATTGACGCCCCTGGGAGGAAACACGCCTTCTTTAACCCATTAAAACCTGAAAAATACCTCAAAATGTCCTCTAAATCCTAATGGTTTTCTGAAAAACCTATGTTTCTTTATCTGTGTTTTTTAATGTCAAGGAGAAGTAGAATTATGTGTATTTGAACGCGGACCCCCATCTCAAAATATTTTGTTCCAGGGACGCAAAGATTTGAGTAAAAAATGTCTGCTTTAAAATAATATATATGTCAAAGATTTGCTATTTTCAAAAATAGCAGATGTAACAAGCTCAAAGCGTGGCACTTGGTGCCGTGCTTTGAGCTTGTATCTGCTATTTTTGAATATGCCAATAGGTTTAAGTGGTAACTTACGTGACACAGATGCGTTCCCAATTCGTGAATTTTTTTGACAATTTGTGACAATTTGTAAAACATCCTGACAAATCGTGCAAAATTGTGAAATGTGAAAATATTCTCCCAATGGCCAGTGACAAAACAGTAACTCCAGCGTCGTTTTGGTTAAACTGAAGTTGCTACTTTTAAATTCAATCATAAAGCAGGGGTCTTCAACAATAGCCGATCTACAAGCTCACAACGTTCACGTTGTGAGCTTGTAGAGCTTGTAGATCTGCTATTTCTTTTATTTTTTACTTTAAGTACATTTTGATGCCAACACTTTCATACTTTTACTCAAGTGCATTTTGAATTCCAGACAGAGTATTTCTACACTGCAGTATGGATACTTGTTTTTCTTCTTGAAAATAGTAAAAAAGGGCAAAGAAGTTTAGGGGTCTAGGGACAAAAATAGGGCCCTGTGTCTCTGTGAGGCTAACCTGACTTTCTCCATAGCAGACTCTGTGTCTAATATGTGAGTCTGACCTGACTTTCTCCACAGCAGACTCCGTGTCGATGAGGCCCAGGGTGCTGATGGTCAGCGACACGTTGCTCCGCTGCATGGCCAGCTCGTGCTGCAGCGTGCCGAAGAATCCGTTCAGCGCAAACTTAGTGGCCGAGTACGGCCCCGTGAAGGGAGTGGTCATCTTACCTGAGGATTGAAACACAGTTAATAGGCCATGTGTTCAGCTATGAGACATGACTCCTGGTACATACGGTATGCTATAAGATCCACTGTTGCAGTATCACAACATTTGTATTTTATAAAAATACAAATGTGTCTTGGTATAGTGGGCAGGTGGTTAAAAAGTCTAGCTCTGTTTCTATACCACATTTTGTGTGCAGTGGGTGCATAGTCTATCTTCCCTTGGGAGCGGGCTCTGTCTGTGGCGGCCTTTCTCTATTGCAAGGCTGTGTTCGCTGAGTCTGTACCTAGTCAAGGCTTTCCTAAGTTTTGGGTCATTTACTGTGCTCAGATATTCTGCTAATGTATATTCTCTTTTTAGTGCCAGAAAGCATTCCATTTTGCTTTGTTTTTGGGTTGTCTCTTAACAGTATGTCAGGTAGCTTTCTTTTTGTTTTCTTACAATCAACTCACCCAGCAGAGAGGACACAACTATGATGCTACCAGAGCTCTGCTCCAGCACCGGCAACGCAGCTGACACCATGTTCACATAACTGAAGAAATTCACCTATAAGAGAGAAGAAACAGTATACACCAGGGGTATTCAACTAGATTAGGCAGGGGGCCACAATTGTAAAATGACTTGAAGTCAGGGGCCACAAAACTGTTACTACAAAAATGAACAAATGTTCAACAGTTTGACCATTTGTTGTGTGCTATAGGTCTGATAGGACACAACAATGGACATTTGTCCATTATATAACTTATTAGGGCCTGATTTATACTGCATTCTTGCATTTTGATGCACATAGGATAATGTCTGTGGCAGTCCTTTATAGTGCACAGGCTTTGATTCTGATATTAAGATAATACGAAGTAGATGTTTCAGTATGTTCTATGCACGGATCCCTGGCATGGACGGATGCATCTTTGTGAGAAAATATATTGGAGACAGACTTGCACGTTGAAGTGTTTACATGTTCGTATAAATGAAAGGTTTTTGCATTTTGGTTATGTCTGAGGCCTGAGCACTCAGCTGATGAAAGCCCAGGGTCTCATGTGTTTCATGAACCAGTTGAGAGCTCTGCCATCTTTCAGACAAGACCTCTATTTAGGATGAACAAAAACATATTTTGTAAAACCCTCAAGTGGATGAAGATGGATGGACAGTGCACTGCAGATGGAGAATTATTTCTTTCATGTAATGGACAACATCCTCTCAATATTCAGAAATAGTTGCAACAAATGGATGGATATGGCATGTGATGAACGGACTGCACTCAAAACTCATCTGTTGCTACCTGGCTACATGAAAAAAATTAAAAAATAAAATAAAACAAATGAATTGAACGCTACATCATTTTGAAAGTATACTGAGATGTACAGAAATAGTAAAATGTTTCTTAAAAATGGTCTTTATACTTTACTTTGATACTTAAATACCTTTTAACACCAGATACCTTTCTACATGTGAACTGCAACGCTTTGACCCAAGTTATTTTCTTATGGAAGATTTTAACTTTTACAATAATGAAATATCTGTACGATATCTGTACTTTTACTCAAGTAATGCCTTTAGTATAATTATGTGCCAGTGTTTTTTCGCCATGTTTAACGTGTAAGAAATCATGAAGCAGTTGCACCTTTGTTACATGGCAGCTGGACAGCTGCCTTCGCACCATGAAAGTAATAAAATAATAAATATTTGGAATCTGGAATGGGGCCACAAGAAAGCTCCCCAGGGGCCGGATTCGGCCCACGGGCCGCCAGTTGAATAGCACTGGTATACACCAACCAATGACAACTAAGCACTAAGTTACCTACGTATAAGCTCATGTGTGTGGTTGGAGACTCTAGAAAGGACAATATTAACTAGAAATACTGTTCCTTCGAAACAGTGTGGGCTCGGTTCCAACCCAACAAATAGGATACTTTAAGGTACTGTAAGGTACAGTACCTTACAGTATTGTACTGTACCTTACTATACTGTACTGCACCTTACTGTACTGTACTGTACTGTACTGTACTGTACTGTACTGTAACTTACTGTACTTTACTGTACTCTACTGTACTGTACTTTACTGTATTCTACTGTAACTTACTGTACTTTACTGTACTCTACTGTACCTTACTGTACTGTACTCTACTGTACCTTACTGTACTGTACTCTACTGTACCTTACTGTACTGTACTGTACCTTACTGTACTATACTATACTGTACTCTACTGTACCGTACTGTACCTTACTGTACTGTACTCTACTGTACCTTACTATACTGTACTTTACTGTACTCTACTGTACTTTACTGTACTCCACTGTACCTTACTGTACTTTATTCTACTTTACTGTACTTTATTGTACTTTACTGTACTCTACTGTACCTTACTGTACTGTATTGTACTTTACTGTACTGTACTCTACTGTACCTTTCTGTACTGTACCTTTCTGTACCTTACTGTACTTTACTGTACTCTACTGAACCTTACTGTACTTTTACTGTACTCTACTGAACCTTACTGTACTGTACATATTCTATGTGTTCTAGATCTACATTTTTGATTCTGTGTTTGGGAACCAGCAACTGTCAAATGGACTCCAACTGTAGTGGAGTATATTGATTGCATATACTGTAGGCTAACAATCCCAGATCACATATGTCCTCCACTATGTCTATAACCAAGGCGTTCTTCTATGTGGCCACTCCAGACTGAGGAGTGGAGCATGGCTTTTATTGTGTTTGTGGATCTGACTTGGAAATGCATTGGTTTTGATATCTCCCTGACAACCAACAACAACCACTAATATGGCTGACTGTCCCTGCGGGCTCTAGGATATATGGCTATGGGATTTACATCCCATCGCCCGGACTTGATTCTTGATCACAGCTGTGTAATCAGTAGAGTGGAGAGGGACATTTATTTATAGTTTTAACTATAACTATAGTTTTATACATCACACAGCTTAGACATTTGGATCAAATCAGAGAGCAGACCTGTGTGAACGCAATGATATAGATAGCATATCTGAAGTGTGAACACTGCAGCCACAGCGCCTTAACATAAACATGGGTCTATTATCCTTCTCCCCACTCACTAAACCCATTGGAAATGCATTGGGTGCTTAAAGTTAAACATTTTTATTTTTTTATATTTATACTACAAAACATTTCAAAACCAAAAATACAAGCACACTTGTCCTCAGTAAGCTGAACACATAAAAATTTGAATGGTGTTGAAAGGTGTAAGCGTTTAAGAGATGAAGCGCGCCAAAGTTTTGAGGAGATACACATATATAAATAAACAAATAAATAAATAATGAAGATAACATACGTGTGCTCGCCTTCCAGGCGAGCCCACAACTATATATATCATAGACTTTTAGCGAAAACCTTTAAGTGAATGCTCCGGACAACTGAATTTCCCCCTTGGGATAATAAAGGTATCCATCTATCTATCTATCTATATCTATCCTATCACTGTGGATACAAAAGTGAGATATAGAGTGGCAACATACCAACATACCTGCATGAGTGATTTGACATGATCCCCATCTCTGTTCCACATGGCAAACGGGGTTCCTCCAATGTGATTCAGGACAAGAAAGTCCAGCCCACCTGGAAAAACACACGCACGCACGCACGCACGCACGCACGCACGCACGCACGCACGCACGCACGCACACACACACACACACACACACACACACACACACACACACACACACACACACACACACACACACACACACACTTATGAAGACTTCACATCATCTGCATGCGTTTACCTTCAAAATAAATAAATGCTAATTAAGGAACCAGCCAGAAGAGTCTTACTTTGAAGACAACCAGATTAAAATCATCGCTGTCGGGTAGAGACAGCGATGTCTAAAAACAGGTTATTTATTTATTTTCCATTTCCTGAAAGGTTACGGACATCATTGTAAATGGACTGCATTTATGTAGCGCTCTTCTCCAAAGCGCTTTACATTACAATGTTCTTCACATTAACCCATTCACACACAGACGGCGGAGGAAACCATGCAAGGCACCAACCTGCTCATCGGGAGCAGGTAGGGGTTCACAGTGACCGAGGGGACACTTCCACACATAACCAGGCGGAGCCGGGATATCGAACATGGAACCTTCGGATTCCAAGACGGGCGCTCTACCTCCTGAGCCACTGCCACCCCAACATACAAGGTTTCTGGCCGACAGTGACGATGATATATATATATACAGGGACGTGCAGAGAACGTTAGAAAGGCAGGGGCTGACATTTCTAAAAGGGCCTTTTGGTTTAAATAGCAGACCTCCAAGCTCACAACGCGTCGCAGCTTGGAGGTCGGCTATTTTCAGTGCGTGATAATACACTGAACTAAGCAGAATCAAGTCAATACTGGAGATGTGGCGTAACGGCATGGATTTCTACACAGAGAGGGCAATTGTTTCAACATAAGATGCTGCATACCAAGTTCAGGAGAGTTTGGACAAGGCAATTCTCTTGAATGCTGCCTTCAGGTATGGCATGGAAAGAGGACATTTGCATTTCTTTCACCATAGTAAACACTGCATTCTTGGTCTGGAGAGGGCACCTTTTACAGACGGATAAAAGGGCAGGGGCTCAAGCCCGCTTTGATGTCTACGTGTGCACGTGCAACGATACATGTATTCGTATTGAACCGTTCGATACGAGGGTGTACCAAACCGAATGACCCTGTACCGAACAATACAATACAATACCACTCCACATTCACATTCCACTGGAACCCCCTCAAGGACCCCTAGGGGTCCACAGAGACCACTTAGAGAACCACTACCCTAGGTTGGGTACCGTATTGTTCAAAGTTAAAACAAAAAAAATACGTAGTTATAAAAATACATTTAAATCAAGGACATTTCTGTTTATTTTTTGTATCGAAAAAGTATCGAACCGTGACACCAAAATATCGAACCGAACCGTGAATTGTGTAAACCGTTGCATATATACTGTATATATATATATATATATATGATGATGATGATGATGATGATAAAATGATGTCCTTTACAGACTATACTGTTCTGTTCTATCCAATCAGAGGTAAGTTATCGAGCTACAGTATATTACAGGTCACTTCTAAATTGGTGCTGGGAAAAAAAAATCACACCCGTGTGAAGTGGAGCTGTGTGTGTGTGTGTGTGTGTGTGTGTGTGTGTGTGTGTGTGTGTGTGTGTGTGTGTGTGTGTGTGGATCATGTGTACCGATTTTTGTGACATTTGAAGAAAATATGTAGGAAAAGGAGCAAAAAGTGTGTTTTGGAGAAAATTCAAGATGGCGGAAAATCTATCATGGCGCAAATGGGCGTGGCCTATATGGGGAGATGCGTCATGACCCAAGGAATCCAGGGAAAAAATATTTTTAATTTTCCGACCTACGGTTCAAGAGTTACAGGCCAAAACGTAAAGTGGGGTGTTATGGCGCCACCATGCGGCCAAATGACACAATTATTTTTTATTTAATCCTTGAAATCATTATGAACCTCCTCTCCAAGTCTTGAAACTCTAGCCCCTATGGTTTGCGAGAGACAAATAATTGAATGTGAGTTTTTGCGATTCCCATTAGAAGTCAATGGGGAAAATTAATTCACTAATAAATTAATATCAATTAAACTATTGAACCTTTCTCTTAGCAAGTTACTAGCCCACGATTCCCGAGTAAGCCGGTCGATTTGACATATGGCGCGAGTGTGTGGTGGCAAAACTGTGGGACTAGTAGCGTGCCGAAGTTTAGGAAGTTCAGGCTACATACAGACACACACACAGACAGACACACAGACAGACCCACACAGCCACGTATAGGGAGCCTGTGCTTCACACAGCTCCAAAAATCACACCCGTGTGAAGTGGAGCTGTGTGTGTGTGTGTGTGTGTGTGTGTGTGTGTGTGTGTGTGTGTGTGTGTGTGTGTGTGTGTGTGTGTGTGTGGATCATGTGTACCGATTTTTGTGACATTTGAAGAAAATATGTAGGAAAAGGAGCAAAAAGTGTGTTTTGGAGAAAATTCAAGATGGCGGAAAATCTATCATGGCGCAAATGGGCGTGGCCTATATGGGGAGATGCGTCATGACCCAAGGAATCCAGGGAAAAAATATTTTTAATTTTCCGACCTACGGTTCAAGAGTTACAGGCCAAAACGTAAAGTGGGGTGTTATGGCGCCACCATGCGGCCAAATGACACAATTATTTTTTATTTAATCCTTGAAATCATTATGAACCTCCTCTCCAAGTCTTGAAACTCTAGCCCCTATGGTTTGCGAGAGACAAATAATTGAATGTGAGTTTTTGCGATTCCCATTATAAGTCAATGGGGAAAATTAATTCACTAATAAATTAATATCAATTAAACTATTGAACCTTTCTCTTAGCAAGTTACTAGCCCACTATTCCCGAGTAAGCCGGTCGATTTGACATATGGCGCGAGTGTGTGGTGGCAAAACTGTGGGACTAGTAGCGTGCCGAAGTTTAGGAAGTTCAGGCTACATACAGACACACACACACACAGACAGACAGACCCACACGGCCACGTATAGGGAGCCTGTGCTTCACACAGCTCCAAAAAGATAATAAAAAAAATCCAACACTTCAACACACAGAGAGGCTGGCAGAAAGGGTGAAGAGTAACGCCTCCCCTCCCCCTCCCCCTCCCCCACCCCACCCCCCTGCTGCTCTGCAGATTGGCGGCTTGCTGCCGATTCATTTATAAAACCCGTGGAATTGCTTTTGTTGCTAAGCAACGTAAAACAAACGTCAACTGGGCAAGCTGTTGACTAGCACTCAATGTGTACCGTATATATATATATATACTGTATATATGGTGACGTTTCTAGTCCCCCACCCCCCCGGAAAAGAAATTCTGAAATGATGTACCGAGGAAAAAGCCTGTCCACTGTGGGGTTGGAGTGGTGGTCAAAGTGGGTTCCAGGGACCCCCATGGTTCCTTCAGGGGTTTCCAGATTGGACCCTTATGGGTCTGTGAGAGTGTACACATGGAACCAAATGGATCCTTACAGGTCTGTAATTGACAGTGTGCAAAAGGTTGCGGGTCTATTTGGGTCCATTGGTACACTCTCAGAGTTATGGGGTTGCTTGCAATGAATACGTCTGAGAACCACTGGTTTAGAGGGTGTTGTTAACAGCATTCAGCTTTGTTTAGTGAATAAAATATGCTCTATAAAAGCTGTAGAGTATGATACTTAAGACACCTCGCCCTAAAGGGGGAGGTTGTGGCATCACTGGCCATCTGGCCAGTGATGTATATCAGACGAGTTACCCATATATGGAGACCCCTGGTACCCATGTACAGACCCTTGGCTTTGATAGAGAGAGTTACGACACTTACTTCGACTCCCATTGTAAGCGTGGAAAGCATAGTGGAAAGCTAGCTTAGCCTAGCTTACTGGAGCCTGTTCTCATTCTTAGGGAGCCTCTGCTGCTCTTCAGCCCCGTCTGCCCCCATTATAACCGAGGCATTTTCACTCGCTGGTAAGTAGACTAAATCATGTCTTTTCCACCCCTTTTAATGCATTCACGGGCCTCTCCAAGGTAGACAACATTACTAAAAGGGTGAAAAAGACGTGATTTAGTCTACTTACCAGGGAGTGAAAATGCCTCGGTTATAATGGGGGCGGACGGGGCTGAAGAGCAGCAGAGGCTCGCTAAGAATGAGAACAGGCTCCATGCCTTCGAAGCCACTTCCGGTCTGCGGCGAGATCAAAGCGTGTCGCCACTCTGCTTACACCGCTCTGCCCATGGAGATCCATGTACTGTATATGGAGATATGCTGTGAGAGCCCAAACATGCTTACTCAGTTATTCGTTGTCTATGACACCTAACATCATACCCTTTTATGCCCATACATGGAGATCCCTGTCTGTAGAATCAGCCACACAGATATGGGCTGTCTTGGCCATCTGTCTTGACCATATATGGATTCTGTTAGTGTGGTATGTGGCCGATGTGGCCTCCATATATCGGCATTCCCATATGAAGTCCTGTTAGATATGGGCTTAAAGTTATACCATGTAACTTTTTTTATAAAACAAATCTTAAAATGGTCCTAGCTGTTAAATCGCTAAAGTTTTAGAACCCCCACTCCGTTATTTTCAGCTTCTAAAGCCTTCTCTTTATATGTTTTCTATGATCCCTGCCCGGGACCGGTTTTCGCGAAAAAATTGCGTCATCACACTACCGGCCAATCACAGCGAGGGTTATACACTGCCGGCCAATCACAGCGCAGAACATACACTGCCGAGCTCTCTGGTGGGTTTAGGAAACACGCCTTCAGGAAGTACACTGCAGTGTTTACACTGGAGGAGTCTAGCATGTAACTCCCCAACCGCTGCTCGTAGAAGGACACGGAAGACCTCATTGAAAGCGTCTCGGCGAGGCGAGGCGGACGCGGTGGTCTGACGGCCCGGTCCGCGAGCGAAAAACGGACGAAAAAAGCAAACGCGACCGCGGTTTGCTATACTGCTACAGACCACCAGTTGAGCAACTTACACAGTATAGCTTTAATATTGATGACATCAGGGAATTCCATATAATATGGGCATACATTTTTTTTTTTTTTTTTTTTTTTATCCCACGATTTTGTAACCCATTTTCACCCAGTGCCAATTGCATATGTAATCCTGGGCTCTGCTCTCCCTATGCCGCGCCTGGGGAGACAACGGACAAACCTCATGCCTCCATCAATGCATGGGTAGTCCAAGTTGTTTCTTTTCACCTGACAGGGGGGATTTCCCTGGGATGGACGTAGCACGTGGAAGGAACACGTTATTCCAACCAGTTCCTTTCCCCTCCATCAGGCGCCCCGTCTGGCCAGGGGGAGGCATTACTGAGACCAGGATTACTGCATGTTTTTGTGAGGGTATCAACCCTAGGAGACACGGGGAGAACATGCAAACTCCACACAGAAAGGCCCTATCGCCAACCCCACCTAGGGTGTGGGCGCTGATGATGCAGAGGGAGAAACACGCCCCCCAGCACCCACAGCGTCCCCCGGCGGGAATCGAACCCAGGACCTTCTAGCTGTGAGGCGACGCGCTAACCACTGCGCCACCGTGCCCCCTAGAGCATAGCATAGTTAAGGCCCCTCCACTTTGGGCCCTAGTAACTCAGTCCCACTTTGGGCCCTAGTAACTCAGTCCCACTTTGGGCCCTAGTAACTAGCCCCTGTGCAGGGCTTTGACTTCATGAGATGGAAGTGGAACGTACCCAGATGCTCCACCGCCAGGCTGAGCACCTTCTCGGGGTCAGAGGTCAGGGACATGTCCCCTGTCACATACACTATCTTCTGGGCCCCAAATGTCTGGCATTTTTCTGCCACCTACAGGACAGAAGCAGAATGGCACATGAATGACATAGTGGACCTCATCGGATTCGATGGACAACCATAAGCAGTAAGGTGTGTGTGTGTGTGTGTGTGTGTGTGTGTGTGTGTGTGTGTGTGTGTGTGTGTGTTTATCCCTGATTAGACAAACAACTATTGAGCCTCAAAATAACCAAATTTTGGCATTTTTTGTCAAAAATAGTCACACAGACACAAACCAAAGAGCAAAAAAATAATAGCAAATCTACAAGCTCACAACATATCACGAAGTGGCACGTTATGATGTTGCAGATCAGCTATTTTTGCTATCGCAAAAAATATATAGCCTACCCAAAATATAGGTCAACATTTGCAGATCTACAAGCTCAAAACCACAACTTAAGAGCTTGTAGATGGGCTATCTTTTGGAGAGAACTTTGGTATAGAGGTTAAAGAAAAAGAAGAAGAAAAACCTATAGCCTAGTGCTGGCCCATGGGGACAAAGTATAGGGTTTAGACTTTAGATGGTTAAAGAGGATGATTTTAGGTGGAAAGCTACAACAGATTAAAAACATGTCAGACTAGTAAGCAACACAGCTGCACCAAACAAATTAATAACCAAAGACGCCTCAGGGTGACAACAAGCGAGGCGAGGTCACGCCATGCCTTGGCCATCTGGCCAAAGGGATTTGGTTCCCCTGGCATCTCAGGGATCTCCATATATGGGCATAAAAGGGATTTGGTTCCCCTGGCATCACAGGGATCTCCATATCTCCATATATGGGCATAAAGGTATTTGGTTCCCCTGACATCACAGTGACTGTCCCTTTTATGCCCATATGGAGATCCCATATATTAACAAATCCCTTTTATGCCCACATATGGAGATATGGAGATCCCTGGGATGACAGGGGAACCAAATCCCTTTTATGCCCATATATGGAGAACCCTGATGTCCACATCACTGGGACATCACTGTGACTCTGTCCCTTTCAGGCCCATATATCGACATCCCTGATGTCCACATCACTGTGACATCACTGTGACTCTGTGCTACACTGGCCAGAAGGCCAAGTCAGGCGCTAAGCTGTGCCGGCCCGGTTCTGACAGTAAACTGCGACTCGCAATGAGTGTTAGATTTTCATAGATGAGGGCCGGCCAGTGTGCAAGCATGATAGACAGTATTGACACACCTAAAAATAACACACCCATATTATTTTGATTGGCTGCAGCTGTGTTGCTTACATCACTGTGTACTATAAGGTCGGCCTTATGCAGTTGTGTTGCTTACATCACTGTGTACTATAAGGTCAGCCTTATGCAGCTGTGTTGCTTACATCACTGTGTACTATAAGGTCAGCCTTATGCAGCTGTGTTGCTTACATCACTGTGTACTATAAGGTCAGCCTTATACAGTTACATCATTGTGTACTATAAGGTCAGCCTTATGCAGTTGTGTTACATCATTGTGTACTATAGTACACACTACACACAGTGTTGGCAGCCTGCCATGTTTTTACCCTGCTGTAGTTTTTCACCTGAGGTGGAAACCTAACTCAGCCTAAAGTGTGTCAATGCCCAAGAAGACCACAGAATATCACCACGTCAAGTGCAGGTGGCTTTTAGAGAAAGTGACAAAGGGAATAGAAGCAGAATAATGTATGAATGGTGAAGAACTGGGTGTGAAAGACCAAAAGGAAGGAAGTGAACAGCAGACGATATAGATCACACACACCATCTCTAGTATTATCTACTTTAACCATTATTTTATGTTTTAACTATTGAAAAATAGCAGGTATACAAGCTCACAGCGCCGAGTGCTGCGCTGCAAGCTTGTAGATCTGCTATTTTTGAAAAGCCGTGAAAATGTCTGCAATTATTTGAATATATGTATTTTTAAAGTGAACATTTGTCAAATATTTGCTTCTGGGGGGGTGCCTGCCTGGAACAACATATTTTGAGATGGCGGTCCGCGGCCAAATACATGACATTTCGGGGGTCCTTGACATGAAAAAAGTTTGAGAACCACTGATTTAGAAGGAGGATTTAGAAGACATTCATAGAATCGGGTGAAAACATTCCAAGACTTGCACAAATCTTCAGGATATTCAAGCAGAATAATTTATGAATGGTGAAGAGCTTGGGTGTGAAAGACAGAGAGGAAGGAAGAGAACAGCAGATGATACTGTAGATACAGTCAGGGGCGTCACCAGGGGGGAAATGTGGGACTGAGTTACTAGGGCCCAAGGTGGAGGGACCTTAATTATTTTATACTTTAGCTATTGAAAAATAGCAGATCTACAAGCTCACAGTGTGGCACTGAGTGCCACGCTGTGAGATTGTAGATCTGCTACTTTTTAAAAGTGGTGAAAATGTGTGAAAATCGTTGAATATATGTATTTTTTAAGCGAACATTTTTAACTAAAATTTTGCTTCTGGAGGGTCCCTGGAACTAAATATTTTGAGATGGGGGTCCGTGGCCAAATACGTATCATTTTGATTTGACGTATCATTACGTATTCATTTTGACATGAAAAGGTTTGAGCACCACTGACATAGAAACATAGGTTTTTCAAAAAACCTCAGAAGGATTTGAAATATTCCAAGACTTGCACACATTTTCACGATTTTTCAAAAAAATAGCAGATCTTCAAGCTCGCAGCGCGGCAGCTTGTATATCTGCTATTTTTCAATAGCTAAAGCAAAAAATAACGCGTTCCCAGTCTAAATGGGTTAAAGCCCTTCCCCCCTATGAACATTCATGGGGGGCCCAGCAGTGAACCCTTGTACCCAGGGCCCCAGAGTTTGGTGTGACACCCCTGGATACAGTAGATAGATCAACACACACACACACACACACACACACACACACACACACACACACACACACACACACACACACACACACACACACACACACACACACACACACACACACACACACACACCAGGCAAACAACATCTCAGGAGCGCAGACCTTCTGCAACGCCGCCTCTCGCCTCGCCGTTATGACAATCTGGGCACCCAGCCTGGCATAGTGGTACGCCAACTGTTCTCCGATGCCCGTGCTGGCACCCGTCACCAGCACCCTGGCACCCCTCACCGAGTCTGCATGGGGAGGAGGAGGAGGAGGAGGAGGAAGAGCTTGTCAGCTGTCAGGGCGATGTGAGGCGCCGAGCGAAATCACAAATCATTGCTGTATTATAGTTATTATGTCCGTCAATCAAGGCCGGGGTCTACACGCTGCTCTGCATATGGAACAATTATAGGGTGGGGAATGAATGTGAAACGCTTCACTTTACAGGGTTTTTTCCACTCAATTCATGCTTCAATCCGGCTCAATTTGATGTTTGCAATAATTAATGATAATTTATGTTATCAGTGGTGTGCTACAACGTATCGTCTTAGAATATCTGCCCTGTAAGATGAAAGAGTCAACAAATGTTAATAACAAAATATAGACTTATTGACTGCTTGGACCAAATCAATATGGATTTTGTTGTAATTATTAGCCTAACATTTTATTATTTAACTATTATGGCAATCTTTAACCTAAATGACCTGCTGACAGATAGGCCTAAATTGACAAGGTAAGTTTAAACCATTGATGATTTTGGTAAAGGGTAAACGTCACCAATTCTCAACCTATAGCTTCAAATAACTGGTCCTTTGATGCTCATTGTAAAGTGGTAAAAAAATGTTTTAAGATTATTCTTGGGACTCTTTAAGCCTTTACTGATAGGTATACAGTAGGTTGACAGGACATGGAAAGAGAGATGGGGACACGCAGCCAAGGTCGTCAGGATCGGGACTCGAACCCACAACACGCTGTCAGGCCAGATTAGCAGCCTATAGGTGCCTGGACCACAGGGACGTGCTGGGCCCCTGATTCAGCCCGGGAAAAAGAGTTGGAGAGGCCCTCATTGCGCGCTATAGAGAGAGATGTCTCTCTATAGCGCTGCTGCTACTCAAAGATTTACCATTTCAGATCATGACAAGTGACAAGCCAGTGGGCCAATTACAGTACATGAGTTATATTTCGTCGTTGCCGGGTGGAAACTTTGTATGTCCAAAACCGTTTGTTTTGTATTTATCATTTTAAAAATGATTTAAACTAGTGAAAACAGCAGATCTACAAGCACACAACGCCTCGCACCGCGAGGCGTTGTGTGCTTGTAGATCTGCTGTTTTCACAACTTTTGTGCGACGGCCTTGTATGATGAAGCAGGGCTTTGCTTTGTGAAAAAGTGTATAAATTTGAAACTTGGAGATACAAGGTTTCTGCCCGACAGTTACGATTTACTTTGTTGGCCGCATAGCCCCCAAAATGGAACGAAGGCCGACATTTTATTTTAATTTTTTTCCTAATGGCCGGCCTGGACCGGCCGGGAATGAACCGGCCGTTCGGGAGTTGTCCCGCTTTTCCCAATGGCCAGCTCGTCCCTGCCGTAGAGTGTCTGAAACCCTGCCTGGGTTTAAATCATGTTTAAACTCAACTCACTGTGGTACTCCTTGTAGATCTGCTTTTGAATACTTGGAAATGAGACATTCGGCATAACAAGCACTTTTGCTTTTGGTACATTTTGATGCCAATACCTTTCTATTTACTTTGTTTACTTGTAACAGAGTATTTCTACATTGCAGTATTGATACTTTTAAAAAGTGAAGCGCTGGGACCTTTCCCACCACTGCCTAAATGCTAGGTTGCACCAGTATGTCATCAATGCTCATCAAACTATAAAATCATAACGTTGTTGTCAGGTGGAAACCTCATATGTCCAAAGCGTTTGTATTTATCATTTTAAAAATGATCTAAAATAGTGAAAATAGCCGATCTACAAGCACTACAAGCACACAACGTGCGAGGCGTTGTGTGCTTGTAGATCTGCTATTTTCACTAGTTTTGTGCGACAGTCTTGTATGATGAAGCAGCTATCTAGGGCTTCACTTTACGAAGAAACATACACATTTTCAAACTTGGAGATACAAGGTTTGTGCCCGACAGCGACGATAACCTTCTCACCGGGGTCAAAGGTGTCCCTCCAGCAGAAAGCCCACAGAACCATGGCAGGTACAAGCAGTATCTTTGACCCTCCTGGGAGCTTCATAATGACCACTTCAACTCAACAACACCATGCACCAGGAGGTCAGCAGAAGGACCTCTGATCCTGCTCCAAAGCCCAGGGTCCGACGATCGATGAGCTCCAACGCAGAAGTCTGTTCTGAAACAGCAACGCGTCGTGATTGTCCAACTTAAACGTATTATAATCCCCAACTTCACGTAGACTGCAGCGCTGTAGATTGAGCTGACTTATTCAGCTGATCCTTGTGGCTTCTTCTCAAGCTTATAGCTGCTTTATAAAATAACAACTTCTTCACACGCTAATAGCTGGTTTCAAAAGGACAGCACTATCAGATAGACAGCTGCTATCAGGGTGAATGGACTATATACCTGCACTGGGGCGGAGCCTATGACTCTATGGACGGAGCAGGCCATGGTAATAATCAGAGCCATTCAAGGAGAGTTGCGTCATATCCGCTCACTTCATGGGGCCTTGTCTTCTACATACACATCTATTGGCGAATAGTGACAAAGCACTGAACCGGAAGTTTACAGAATGCATTGGAGTCTATGAGGGAAATACAAACAGTGACATTTCGAGTTACATGAACCGCATGTGACCGGTTCTCTGACCCAGCATTGGCAGAACTCTCTGATACAAGGCTCTGGTACTAATGATCCCAGGATCAAATGACCTACATTTATACCTTTATGCCCTGATGTGTGTGCACTGTGCACAGATCATTCATTTTATTTTATTTTTCTTCAAGAGTGACCACCAGAGGAGGGCTCAAGTACCAGTGGTATTGTATGTACTACAGGTTGAGAACCACTGCTGTAAGTGAAACAAACCAAACTACACGTTTGAAAGCAGCAGTAATGGTAGCCCTACTAGCCCTGATACATGACTATTATATGACAGTCATGAATGAACCCATTTTGGGTCCGTACATCTACATAAATATTCAGATTTCAAATATAAAGTGCTTACCCCAAGGCCACGGATGTTACAATTATGAAAAGGCCCTCAGAAGTATACTTGTGCATTCTCTCTCTCTAGGTCATCCTCAGACGAGCCTTCCATCGTCGCTTCCAGTCATCCCGGTTCTCCATACATCTGGCCAGCTCGTTGGTGCTTTGTGCTCCTACGTCTTTCTTGAGTTCATCCACGTATGTTATTGTGGGACGTCCTCGTGACCGGTGCCCATGTGTTGGTTCCCACAGCACCAGTTTGCTGGCAGGAAGCTCCTGGTGTCTTTGGCAGTGTCTGCTAGTCTCATTCTTCTGGCAGCAATTTTCTCGCTCACCCTTGGTATTCCCTCATACAGGCTCTTGTTGGTAGCATGTGCACTCTTGCTGATGTTAAGTACTGCACGCAACATTCTGGTGTAGCACCCGTCTAAAGCATTTTAATCAGAATATGGCCATTATCTCAATTTTATCCACTATGCAACATTGTACTTGTAAGTACAGTAGGCCTACTTGAGCACATGTACTTAAAGGTGATACACCATGAAAATTCACTTTTCCTATTTTAAAACCTTTTTTTGGGGTCCCACTAGCACCTTCTATCCTCACAAAGTCCCATTTCAGACCGTTGTGTCTTTCTCTGGTTTTGGGAAGGTGGAGGTTAAAAGCATCCCACGGGTTCTCAAAACAGGCTGTCCAGATTTGCTGCCGTTTGTGACGTCATAAACGGCCGTTTTTGAAGGAAAAAATGTTTTGGCTCAGAGCCATTCAAAAATGAGAGGCTCTCTATTCAGGAGTTGTAATTTAGCCTCAAACCTTTTGAAAAACGTTTTTGGGACACAAACAATATGACATAAATACTTTTTAAATGCATGGTGTATCACCTTTAACAGTTACTATCTCTACCACAGGTTGTGGTTGAACACACAGCATCACCTGCACGGATCCATTGCACCCATTTCCTCTCTGTCAGTTACTGCCTGCCACCACAAGCACAACTGTGGCATAACCCGCATCCTGTCTGTTAAAACCAGTGGTACATATCGTCGTTGTCGGGTGAAGACCTTGTATGTCCAAAACCGTTCGTTTTGCATTTATCATTTAAAAAAAGATTTAAACTAGTGAAAACAGCCGATCTACAAGCACACAACGCCTCGCACCGTGAGGCGTTGTGTGCTTGTAGATCTGCTGTTATCACTACCATTGTGCAACGGCCTTGTATGATGAAGCAGGGCTTTACTTTGCGAAAGAACATACACATTTGAAACTTGGAGATACAAGGTTTCCACCCGACAACGACGATATTACACCAGTGTTAGGCCCTACGCACAGCACATTACTTAATTCCATTGATTGTTTTGTTGAAGGACCTCTGTATGTGTTCATGATTAAACGTAGCATAATAGGCCTGTTTTGAGGAAATGAACGCGTTTGAATGTCATTGATTGGATGGTGACATTAGATTATATTTATACGGAAGCTTGATTACATGTTTGATTAGGTTGTTGTTAAATGTGAAATCGCAGCAGGACACAGCCTGGGTCTCCTTCCTCAGTCCAAACCCCTGCCTGGGTCTCCTTCCTCAGTCCAAACCCCTGCCTGGGTCTCCTTCCTCAGTCCAAACCCCTGTCTGGGTCTCCTTCCTCAGTCCAAACCCCTGTCTGGGTCTCCTTCCTCAGTCCAAACCCCTTCCTGGGTCTCCTTCCTCAGTCCAAACCCCTGCCCGGGTCTCCTTCCTCAGTCCAAACCCCTGCCATCCCAATAAAATTTTTCTCTGATGATGTCAATGGCACCGTCCGTCCTGGCAATAGACGCACGCTTTAGTTTTTAGTTTGTTTTTGTTTTATTTCTTCTTTCTCTTAGCCGGGGACCCACAAGCCTAAAAGCTCAAGGAATAGGGTAGGACCTGTGATTTTCTGCTGTACTTTTTATTTCTGTTTTATCTATTAGTTTGGTCATTAAGGTCCACAGAATGAGAGGCCTGCTCTGCCGGAAACATCGCGAAAAAAAGTTATGGCCATTTGTATATTCACTGTCCCATTGACTCCACTAGAAATATTTTAAAAATAAAAAGAATCTGCTTTAAGTAGCATGTGAGGGGTCAAACTAGGGGTTCTTCATGATTCTGAATCCATTGCAAGCATTTGTTTTGTATGAAAAACATTTCTTGGGTTAACTTTCGGCAGCCCAAAACTGTGAAAATTGGAAAAAAAAGTGATGACTCATCACTTTTCACAGTTTTGGGGGGCCGAAATCTCTTTTTTTAAATATTTCTAGTGGAGTCAAAGGGACAGTGAATATACAAATGGCCATAACTTTTGTTTCCAGCAGAGCAGGCCTCTCATTCTGTGGACCTCAATGACCAAACTAATAGATAAAAAAGAAATAAAAGGTATGGCAGAAAATCACAGGTCCCCTCCCATTTTGGTGACTGGGTCCCCGGCTATCTTTTCTTTTCTGTATGTCCCTTACGTCCTGTTTTCATTGTCCATTTGCACTCGTATATCTTTTTTTTTTAAAGACGCACACTTTAGGATTACACCAGTAAACGTATGACGGTAAAGTTGAAATTGAAGTTGAATATTGAAATGTGTAGAATTAAAGTTATACTATGTAACTTTTTTTATAAAACATTATCTTAAAATTGTCCTAACTATTAAATCGCTAAAGTTTTAGAACCCCCACTCCGTTCATTTCAGCCCCAAAAGCCTTTTCTTTATATGTTTTCTACCTAACCGTGACAGGGGCGGGCTTTCCCAGCAAAATTACGTCATTTGCATCATCTGTATACGTTGTGTATACGTTGGCCAATCACATCGCAGATCATACACACGTGATACACTATCGGCCAATCCGCGTCTCTTCAGGAAGTAGCCTCCCTCAGCAACCAGTGTTTACGATGGTGAAGGATTCTTAACCTCTCACTCTCCAAATGCATACATACGCTCTTGGAAAATTACGTTATACCCCTCCACGGATTCGTATCGGTTGCGGCGCCGCTCCGGTGGTCCGCGGCGACTCCGGGCGAAAAACGGCCGTAAAAAGCAATACCGCGACTGACCACTAGTTTAGCAACTTACACAGTATAGCTTTAAGGTCAATTGAACAATATTTCACTCTGTACCGTTTGCTTTGAACAGCATCCTGATCGTGTTCGTCTATGGCTCATTAGATCATTTGTTTTCAAAGTGATTTTTTATTTTTTATTTGATCATAATTAGTGTTCTACTGTGTTTTATTCCAATTAATACCTGTTTCCTGTGTCTGAGGATATTTAGAATGTGCAATGACACGCACGCACGCACGCACGCACGCACGCACGCACGCACGCACGCACGCACGCACGCACGCACGCACGCACGCACACACACACACACACACACACACACACACACACACACACACACACACACACACACACACACACACACACACACACACACACACACACACACACACAAAAACAGTTTACACTCAGGTGCAGGTGTAATGAGTACAGTAACTGCAGTGCTATCAATAAATAACCTACACACCTTATGGTTGGTTTGTTATGTATTCACACACGCATTCATGCACGCACACGAGCACACGCACACACACACACACACACACACACACACACACACACACACACACACACACACACACACACACACACACACACACACACACACACACACACACACACACACACACACACACACACACACACACACACACACACACACGTCATTACCCAAGGTTATCCAACCTCACCTCAGCTGTGAACCATGTGTGTATAAGAGCAAATAAAGGCTTGTTAAAATGTGCTAAAAATACCTGGCAGATAACAAGCCTTTATTAGGGTGAAGGGTGTGTGTGTGTGTGATAAAAGGAACGCTGGTGTCATACACTTGCACTAATTGGGTCAGCTGCCGTTATCTTCCCTAGGGGTTATATGGTAGCTGAACCCCTCTTACAGAGGGATTATATGGCAGCTGACCAATCAGCATAGCCGAAGCGGTTCGATGAGGATCCCCCTAATATGAAATTATGGTGTGAAAAACTTAAAGAGGCGGTGCCATAGTTTTTTACTTTTTCTAGTTTTCATGTGTCTACATCACAGAATCAACCCCTCCCCTAATTACCATTCACCCAACATACGTGTGTGGCTAACTTCAGCTGGGTCACCACCCACCATGACAACCACGCATACCAATGAACTGGTGGTTGTGGCCACATAAAAAACACATTTTAAATCTTTCTGTACACTTTTTTGGAAGAAATCTTCCTCCTAGTATAATCATAATAGTAGATAATCATGTTTTATAGGGGGGGGGGGGGGGGGGGGGGGGAATCATGGCACCCCATCTTTAAGTCCATTTTGCAAACGGGGAGGGATTAATTAGGCTATGACAGTGGTTCCCAAAGGGGGGTCCCCAAAATATTGTGTCAAATATTGTCAATTAAACAACAGGTAGTTCCGACGAAGCAATCTAATTGGTTGAAATAGCTCTCTACCCGCGGTTATATTGAGCATTATGGAACGGTCTCATCAAACAAAGAAATCAGCTGCGCTGGTCCGGTCGCAAAAAGTTCAGTTCAGGGACATATAGCGAAATCTGGCATTAAAAAATTACACATTTCTAACTATGTTTTGGGAGTAGGCTACACATGGCTACTAAAACTACTTTTCATTGCAAATAGGCCGACTGATGTTTGATGGCTTATTCTGTCCTGTGTTTTTCTTTTGTTTTGCTTGCATTAGGGTGACCAGATGTCCCCCTTTGGGTGGGACAGTCCCACATTTCCCTGACTTTTCAGGCGTCCCCCAAATTGAGACACTGTCCCACATTGTGACTGTCAGGCTCTAATAAATCTGGACACTTTAATTTTGTTGAGAGACAAATTTCAAAGGAGCCGCTGCAGCATCGTTGATCTAAACAAAAGCAAAATAGGTGGATGGAGTAGTCTACTATAGAATCAAGTTAGAACACATTTAGGCCTACGCACTAGTTTTAAAAATTAAACAATGTAATTGTTGCATTTTTCCTACAAGATATGTTTTAAACCTGTAAAAATAACAATAGAAATATCCTCAGGATATAGCAGGTTAATACGAAAAAGTATAGGCAGTAGGTATATTAGGCCTATGGTCGACTAATAGCCTATGACATCAAGGAATTTTAAGTAATAAGTTGCTATTAACCCCATCGCCCACCCGTCCCACATTGTCCCACACAAGCGGTACTTCTGTCCCTCAAATGAACAGTTTGCACCTGGTCACCCTAGCTTGCATGTATGTTGTCTTACAGGTATATTCAGTGATCAGGGTAGAGTATGGCCGTAGTTATGTTATGTTTAGTTATGGTGGTCAAAATAAAGGTTTTGAGAACCACAGTCGCTCTGAATTAAGAACGTCTGCTAAATGCCTAGATTGTAAACTACTGAACTCATAAAATACCACAGTCTCGTAGTAAATCAGTATCATACATATCCTGAAGCTGGAGACGTAGGCCTACCGATATTCAGTGATTGGGTCTAATGATCAAAACGAGAACATTATAATGGTATAAAAATCTATAAAAAAAATAAACATTTCCACGCTGTGACAAGATGACCCCCGGCCACTTTTATTATCACTGAATACACCTTTAAGTGTTTATACTCATAATGTGCACGTAATTTTGTCAAAAATCTATAAAGATATTGAAAGAGCATAATACAGTATAGCTGAAGTTCGGCACAGCAGGTGACCTCATTACACAGGGAAAGCACCTTGGTCAAGCAGCATTGAGCAAAACCCAGCCTCCAAACACACTTAACCACAGTTACACCGAGGCTGTGTAGGCGTCTAGAAGAATGCCTGCCTGCCTGCAGCAAATTGGCTGTTGTTTTCTGAGTTTGTGTCTCTCTGTGCGTGTGTGTTCACCATGTGCATACATTTGTATATCAGCAATGCTGCTGTACATGTATTTTCAAAATGATATGACCATCACACTCTTAGCACTTTCAAAAGCAAATGACACTGATCATCCCCTGTATCACGCTACTTCGAACACACAAAGATACAGAACCTTGAAGCGGGAAAAGGTTCGTTTTAGCAGGAGTTTTGTCCCCTCAGTGGCAGTAAACAAACTGGCCTGTCGATATGTTTTTTTTGTGTGTGTACTAGTAGTAGTGGGGACATCATGTATTGTCTTGTTGTTGTGTCGTGTGATATGTTGTTTTTACAAGGCTCAAAACCCCTTTGATGTCTATGTGTGCACATGCCTGGTGCTTATTTCCTGGTTGTGTCTGCGGTGGTCGAGTTGGATGCATTTTATTTCTTGACAAAAATAGTGTATTTTACAGAGTGGGTGGGGTGCTGAGAGGTTTCACACCACAGAGAATAGACTTTCAACAATGCAAGTTTGTTTTTTGTTTAGGCAAGTAGTGTAGTAGTTTTGTGTATTTTTACTGAGGTCAAGCCCTCGTAGGACAGTGTAATTCCTGGTCCTGTATCTGAGCCTGCTTCCTGGCAGAGCGTTAGAGAGACCAGAGCTAGGGCTCCATGACCCACACAGGGTCATGTTGGCCCTTATGGAGTTCCATGACTCCCCATCAGTACTTGGAGGCCAGCCTGGAGCCTGTGGAACTCATCATATCTTCTCCATATTTGGGCATACATAGAGACGACATACATACATTCCAGAGCATAGTGGAGCTTCGGCTACTGTATTATGCTCTGTCATGAAATAAAATGCTGCTCCGTTTATTTTTTATTGTTACACTATTGTAAGGTGATGTCCTTTTATTTTATTTTATTTATTGTACAGCACCTCGTAACATTAGTTTTGAACAGCGCTTTTACCTTAAAGGAGTAGTTCACCCCCAAAATGACTTTTTTTCTATTGATTACTCATGCCATGGAGAGTAGAGTTCAATAATATTTTTGGGTTTTTGTCACATTCCTAAGACAAAAATTTGATTTGAGTAAATTTACCCCCATTGATTCCGGATGGTGACCCGTTTCGAAACGGGTCACCATCCGAAATGAATGGGGGTAAATTTATTGTTATCACATTTATGTCTTAGGAATGTGACAAAAAACTAAAAATATTATTGAACTCTACTCTCCATGGCATGAGTAATCAATAGAAAAAAAGTCATTTTGGGGGTGAACTACTCCTTTAACTGTATATATACATAGATACAATACTACTACACTACCTGGGTTTCCTTCAATGAGCATTCTACCTTACCCTACAAGAGGTAATTATTATCATCCCAGTGCAGCTATATCTCTGTAAAGAAAAAGAAAGTTCTGTCACAAATGTAGTTTTATGACATCATAGAGAGAGCATGTTATCACTAGCAAGCATCAGCCTATTTAGATTAGAGAGCCTTATCTTAATTACATTGTATAGATTACAAAGAGAATACAATCCCAAAGGTCATTTGATTGTGTCACCGGTGACAAGTGAAAACAGAAAAAGGCTATATTATTAATACCATATTGTATATCAATGTTTGTTTTGTCCATTTGGACAAAGCAAACATGACCATGCCCTAATGCAGTGTTTCTCAACCACACTGTGCCTGGGGACCTTTGGTGTGCCCCTGAGAAGGGTCAATTGTGCCCCTTGAAACTGCTTGAAAGCCAGTATTGTATTTATCATTTTAAAAATGATTTAAACTAGTGAAAACAGCCAATCTACAAGCACACAACGCCGTTGTGTGCTTGTAGATCTGCCGTTTTCACTACTGTTGCCTTGTATGATGAATCAGGGCTTTACTTTGCGAAGAAACGTACAAATTTGAAACTTGGAGATACAAGGTTTCTTCCCGACAGTGACGATATTTACACCCCCGTATTATGTTGGTTTGCCCATGGATTCTTAGGACATGAAAAGTGTGCCCATGCAGAAAAAAGGTTGAGAAACACTGCCCTAAGGGCACAGTCACACCAAACTACCTAAGAGAGTGGATTCCGCCAAATTTCAATGGGAGTGGTGGTTTCCTGCCAGTAGAGGTCGGATTTCTGCAAAGAACAGTTCTATTCTCATTGAAATGCACAGGTGGAATCAGTAGTCCACTTTCACAGGTAGTTTGCTGTGATCGTACCCTAATGAAGTATTTCCAGTTTTCAGTACTTTTACTTCTAATCCACTACAACTCAAGAGGAAAATATTGTACTTTTACTCCACTACATATTTGACAACTTTAGTTACTTTGTAGATTTGGATCATTACTACACACTCCAGCCTATTAGAGCTACAGCCTACAAGCACACAATGCCTCACATCCCAATGCAGTGTGAGCTTGTACTGTAGATCTGCAATTTTCAAAAGATTGTTATGCATTTCATACATTTGTAAACTTGTGAATTGGGACATTCTGCATAAGGAGTACTTTCTACTTTTGGTACTTTACCCCGCCATTTGCAAATACCTTCGTACTTTCAAATGCCTCTGTCTCCATAGACTTCCATGTAATTCATAGTGCACTGATAATGTCACGTCCATGCCACGTGTGTGCACATTGCTCACAGCTTTCAAACTAAAAAAATCCGAATGGAAATCCGTTCAGGCATTCATGAACTAGCAGCCATTATGTTTTCCTAAAATGTAAACAAAGATGGCTGCCATGTTTGAAAGATGGGGTTGCTATGGGGATTAAACATGCAATTTCTTTTTTTCAAAAACGGGAAATTCTCTGGATTATCGGGCCTGGCAGGGAGGGACATTAGCATATTCTCAGGACTATCGGGCCTAGCAGGGAATGAGTTAAGTACATTTTGATACCAGTACTTTTGTACTTTCACTCAAGTACATTTTGAATTATTGCAGTCATTATCTCACTGGTCTGAGTGTTACGTTTGTGATGGAGCCTTTTTCTACATCTACAGCCAAAAATGTAACGTCGTCTGTGTCTGGCAGAATACATAATACAAACACAATAAAAACTGTGCTCTAAAGTCTAAATTGATCCAAAGTTTTATAAAACCTACACACTTAACCACTTTAACATTTCCCCCAAAATAGCAAATCTACAAGCTCATGAGACATTATGAGCTTGTAGATCTTTGGCAATATTTGCTACTTTTTGTGTGACACTGTATTATGATGTACTAATTTATTGAATTTAATTAATTAATTTATGAAAATAATAGTTGAAATATGGAGATACAAGGTTTCTGCCTGCCAGCTACGATATAATCATTTATCACTTAACAGTTATAAATAAACGTTATTAATAACTCATTATGCTACTCGACATCCTTTGAAAACAGCGGTGTTCCTCAACATAAAATAACTCTTGACACAGTGTGGATTCAAGTTCTTACAAATGTTTCACATTATATTTACAAGTTACAGCACACCTGTAGGGTCACAATATGCATGACGACAACGTGAGGTCTGAATACGCTTCATAAACAGTTTTGGCAAAGTGTTACAGAGACAGACTTAACAGTTAAACCCAAAGTAAAATATGAAAACAACGTGTGGAACCAACCAGATGAGACAATACCGTACACACTGTAAGAGCACAAACGATGAGAGGTCATGGTATCACATTATTAATAACGTACAAAAATCGTTGCATTTCGCATTCATGATTTCAGCAGAAATCCAGCAGATTTCGCTGGCTTCCGGTCTCTTAACATAATGTTTAAAATAACGTGGTCTCACTTAACAGTCTTCTCAGATCAACCTAATTCGCTGAGTGACAAATTAAGAAAGTCACATCCAAACAATGCCTAAACCTTCCATCTTTAATTATCATTATTTTTTAATAATGAATGTAGCACTGATTAAATGAATATAAGTTCTTAAATTCTTAACGGAAAAACGGAGACTGATTCATGACACAACATTTATCATCTCAACAGACAATTTTAGTTTTTTAACCAAAGCTTTTGCATTACCAGCAGCAGCAATATCAGATATTCCAGATAAATAGTGTATAAAAAAAATTACAAAAGAAAAAAAAAAACAAGAGGTATAATAAGTATACGCATCACTGAAAACTACTTGCTCGATGTGTAACTTAGAAGAAGACGCCGTTTTCAGCTCCGGCGTCACACTTACGTACAAGTGTTGATTATACAAAGAAAATAAACCCTAAACATTTCTCCAGCTCTGTTTTGTTTGCTTCCAAAAGATGTCTGAAGGTCAGTAAATCCTTACAGTTTGAATAAACGTAGAATCTAATAAACATAAAATCTAATAAATGTAGAATCTAAAATAATATAGGAGTGACAAAAAAAAACATAATGCTTTAACATATCAGCCACCCTCCCCTTCCCCCCCACACATGCCAGTAAACACAGACTACAAAAAAAAAAAAAAAAAAAAAAAAAAAAAAACGAAGTTACCAGGGGCAATGTCCACAAAGAACGCCTTTTGAGCTGAAGAGTGCTTTGGATTTAATGTCCATAACGCTCATACACAGCTTTGGATATGGTGTCCATAGCACTGCGTGATGTCCATATATAGCAACCATTGAGGTGCTCAAAGCTCAAACGTAAAGTCACCTTAAGTTATGAGCACAAAACAGCTTTGCTATAAAACAACGCTAAACTCATGGTTGTGATAACGATTCAAACGTTGGTAAATGACCGGGTTATCAGTTAGAGTTGTTCCGATACAAACACCTGTATCGGAAAAGCTGTCGACACCGACCGCCTAAAATGCTGGCATTGGTGAGTATGCCAGTTCATGCCACTGCCGTACCACCTCATTTATTATTTTGAATGCTTCAGTTGATGTTGTACTACCATTTTATAGCTATATATTTATTGTATTTATTTATTTCTAGATCAGTGGTTCTCAAACTTTTTAAAACCTGTAAGGGTCCATTTGTTGGAACACCCTCAGAAGTCCCTTTGGACCCCACTTTGAGAACCACTATCCAAGAATTGTATTTATTTATTACACACCGTTATCGGATCGGGACTCGGTATCAACCAATGCGCAAGTCGTGGACATCGGAATCGGGAAAGCAACAAATGGTATCGGTACATCTCTATAGTGAAGACACCGCCAGTAGGATCCAAAGAGTTACTCTCCCACAGTTGCCCAGACATTAGCCCATTTAGGCCTACTTTAACCAGTGAAAAATAGCAGATATACAAGCTCACAGCGCGGCACCGAGTGCCGCGCTGCGAGCTTGTAGATCTGCTATTTTTTGAAAAAGTCGTGAAAATGTGTGCAAATCTTTGACTATATGTATTTTCAAAGCAAACATTTGTAACAAATATTTTGCTTCTGGGTGGTCCCTGGAACTTAATATTTTGAGATGCGGGTCTGTGGCCAAATACATATCATTTTGGGGGTCCTTCACATGAAAAGGTTTGAGAACCACTGACATAGTAGTCTCTCAAGAACAGACCAACTGAGCTCCAGTTAAAGTGAAAAGGACCTTTTCTTTGACGATGGCTGGCCAGATTTCTGACATAGAAACATAGGTTTTTTCAAAAAACCTTAGGATTCAAAAGACACTTATAGAATCGGGTCAAAATTCAAATTTTCACGATTTTTTAAAAATAGCAGATCTACAAGCTCGCAGCGCGGCTGTGAGCTTGTAGATCTGCTATTTTTCAATAGTTAAAGCATTCAATAATCCTAGGCAAACACGCTTTTTCCCCACCAGTTTGGGAACGGGACAAAGTCAGATGTTGGAGCTTAGCTCAAAAGGTGTTCTTTGTGGGCACAGAAAGAGAAAGAGGGGGAGGGGGGGGGGGGGGGGGGGGGCTTCTCCCGTTTTGCAGGAAAACAAAACACTATAGCAGGTAACGCTTGGAAACACTGCAAAATCCTGAGTGTCAATTTAAAGCAGTGGTTCTCAAGCGTTTCTTTAATTTCTAAAGAGTGTACAAATGGATCCTTATTTGGTTCCATTTGCACACACTCGAGTTACACACCTGTAATGGTATATTTTGGTTCCATGTGTACAATCTCAAGGGTTACACAGCTGTACACAAATGTCCATTTGGAATCCCCTCAAGGATCCCAGAGGGACCCCGGACCGCACTTTGAGAACCACTGATTTAAAATGAGAAGACTCTCTGGCAGAGCTTTGGGTTGTGTACTGTAGTTACTCTAGTTGTGTTGTGTTCTGTAGTTACCCTTAGAAATTAATATTCCAAAATATGTTCTTTTCTCCTCGTTGACTTGCATTGAAAGTAAAAACAGGTCTCAAAGTCACTCTTTTAGCAGACAAACAAATACAAAAAAAGAAGATTCTGAAATTGCATAATGTTACAAAGCCCCACTTTGTTTTAAAAGGTAATTTTACACATGGTCAGAATCCACTTTGAGATCTGTTCCACCGTGCAATGCCAAGTCCAAGGGGAGAATATTTTGGATTATTGGTTTTTAACCACTGCAAATCCTTCATCCCTATTCTGGGGGGGGAATGTTCGCCAATAATAGCAGATCTACAAGCTCACAGGGTGTGTCGGGTGAAAAAGGAAGGGTTTAACCCATTCAAATCATCTGAAAAGCATTTTTCTGAAAACTCTCTGAACAGTGGTTCTCAAAAATAGATCTACAAGCTCACAGGACTTTTTTTAACAGTCAACAGAGCAACAATGGAAGACATCTCGGAAATATTTGGAGTTCCCTCACGGCAAGATAAATATAGAGAACTACAGATAACTACAGATAACTACAGATAACTACAACTCAAAGCTCTACCAAAGCCGAAACGCTGAGAGTAACAACTGACCCTTTATTTCAGAACGGGGAGCGACCGACACACCTTAGTAAATGCATTTTCAATGAGAGGCGCTCGACTGGTTTGGACAATCTGAAGGGGGAGATCGCCTGGTGTTTACCGGCGGAGCGATCGCGTATCCGTGTGCGTGTTCACCGGGAGCGCAGCAGTCCGACCTCCCGCTGATCCGAGCGAGAACGCAATCGTTGTAGTGTGCACCGCTCCCCCGTCCCGGTGTTTCTCAAAGTGGATTCCAGGGACTCTGTGGGTTCCTTTAGGAGGGGTTCTAAATTGACCCAAACAAGTCTTAAGGTTTTTGCACACTGCTGCGTTTTTGAACGAGTGAATTTCGGAGCGCGTGAGTAAAAAAATCAACCTCACGTTATGTCAATCACGTTTGCACACTCCCGCCCGTTTCGTATTTATTTTCTGACCAGGGTTGATTTTTTTCCGATTTTCGCAACTGTCGCCACTGGGTCCTCTGCTCTCTCGCTCTTCTCTCTCTCTCTCTCTCTCTCCTTGGCCTGAAAAATGTTTTCGAGGATTTCGGATTTCCAAAACGCAACGAAAACACGCAGTGCAGTGTGCAACCAGCTTTACTCTGACAGTGAACAAATGGACCTGACGGGTCCACTTGGTTCCATTTGTTCACTGTCAGAGTTAAGGGGAGACCTTGACATGTAAAAGTTTGAGAAACACTGCTTTACAATGTCCTTGATAAAGGAGTAGTTAACCCCCCAAATGACTTATTTTTTTTAGTTCAATCATATTTTTTTGGCTTTTGTCACATTCCTTTTTGTCACAAGACGAAAAAGGTACCCTGACGGTTTCCCCACTGCCATTCATTCGGGTCCCCATCCAGGGCCATGCATCCGGGTCCCCATCCGGAATCAAAGGGGGTAGATTTACTATAATCACATTTTTGTCTTAGGAATGCGACAAATACAAAAACTCCATGGTATGAGTAAAATCAATAGAAAAAAAGTCATTTTGGGGGTGAACTACTCCTTTAACCCATTTAGGCCTAGAATTATTGAATGCTTTAACCAGTGAAAAATAGCAGATATACAAGCTCACAGCGCGGCACCGAGTGCCGCGCTGCGAGCTTGTAGATCTGCTATTTTTGAAAAAGTTGTGAAAATGTGTGCAAATCTTTGAATCTTGTCCCTGGAACTAGATATTTTGAGATGGGGATCCGTGGCCAAATAAATATCAGTTTGGGGGTCCTTGACATGAAAACGTTTAAGAACCACTGACATAGTATAGTCTCTCAAGAACAGACTAACTGAGCTCCAGTTGAAGTGAAAAGGACCTTTTCTTTGACGATGGCTGGCCAGATTGCTGACATAGAAACATTTTTTTTTTCCCCAAAAAACCTTAGGATTCAAAAGACACTTATAGAATCAGGTCAAAATTCAAATTTTCACAATTTTTCAAAAATAGCAGATCTACAAGCTCGCAGCGCGGCTGTGAGCTTGTATATCTGCTATTTTTCAATAGTTAAAGCACAAAATAATGATACACAATATGTGTACCCGTTCTGAATGGGTTAAGATTGAGACTGGAGGGCACAACGACTGTATGGTGAGAGAACATGTCGAGTGTGATCGGTCGGTAACAACAGAGGGGGTAAGAGTGGGAGTGGACAGTCTGTCAGTCAGTCAGTCAGTACTATGGGTGGTCTTCTCTTCGTGGCCCACTAGGTGGTCTTCACCAGGTCGTAGACGTGGTCTTCGTGGCCCACTAGGTGGTCTTCACTAGGTCGTAGACATGGATGTGATAGTCATCGTCATATTTGATGTAGTAGACGGTGGGCTTGGCGGGCACCTGGTAGATGACCAGGCCCGTCCTCTTCAGCCCGTTGTCCGTCACGTACTCCACCTGCTTCCCCACCAGGCTCTCCGTCTCCTCCCCCGGCTTCCTGTCCGCCGGGAGCAGGTGTTTGTTCTCTGGAGGAGAGGACGCACACGCACACACACACACACACGCACACGCAGACACACACGCACACGCACACGCACACACACACACACACACACACACACGTTAGGTTTGTATCAGGCACGTGCACACAGACATCAATGGGGGCTTGAGCCCCTGCCCTTTTATCCATCTGTAAAAAGTGCCCTCTCCAGACCATGAATGCAGTTTTTACAATGGTGAAAGAAATGCAAATGCCCTCTTTGCCTGCCATACCTGAAGGCAGCATTTAAGAGAATTGCCTTGTCCGAACTCTCCTGAACTTGAATGCAGCATCCTATAATAAAATAATTGCCCTCTCGGTGTAGAAATTGCCACATCTTGATTATGTTTAGTTTAGTGTGGTATCAAGTACCGCTGCGACACGTTGTGAGCTTGGAGGTCTGTCGATATGACAACATAGTGAAACATGGACACGATCGTGGCTTGGGGGGTCCCCGACTCCCCGGACCTCACTTTGAGGAGCGCTGACGTAACCACAGGAACCCCATCATCCCTGTCCATTTTGGGTCAAACATTCAGTGAAAACAGCACCAAGTGTTGTGGCTCGTGGAGCGGCTAATTTACACAAAATAAATAGTTGGTGGGCCTAGTACAGGACCCTGGAGGGCTCCAGGATTTAACCCATTAAGACCTCAGGACCCCTACAAAATTACATGCATTTGGCCACGGACCACCTCCAAGAGAGTCCCCCCGGTGCCAAGCACCATTAACGGTGAGGTGGTTGAGCTCGTGGATAACTACAAATTCCTCTGAGTACACCTGAATAGTTCACTGGACTGGTCAGACAACGCGCAGGCGATTCACAGCAAGGGGAAAAGCAGGCTGTTCCTCCTGAGAAGACTGAGATCGTTTGGGGTGTGCAATAGATGCTACAGATGTTCTATCAGTCTGTCATGGCAAGTGTCCTCTTTTTTGGTATAACATGCTGGGGTGGCAACAACAGAGCAGGTGACACGTTTAACCTAAACAGACTGGTGAAGAAAGCAGGCTCTGTCGTTGGGTCCTCTCTGCAGGGGGTGGAGGAAGTAACCAGGGTGCGCACAGCGAGGAAGCTAGATTCCATCTTGGAGAACTCCTCCCACCCCCTCCATCTAGAGATCACCAGTTACTGGAGTAAGAGAGGAAACGACCGCTTTACCTACCCAGGACGGAGATGTGAGAGATTAGGAAAATCTTTTGTACCGGCTGCCCTTAAGCTGTACAACGAGACACATAACGGACGCTTGAAAAGGTCTCCCTTCCTAACTTAGACTGACGGAACCATTGCTGTATTGACTTTGACCTCTAAGGAACTATTGCTGTATTGACTTTGACCTCTAAGGACCGTCCAGGAAGAGTGCTCATGTGCGTCTTGCGGTGACACGCTTCCTAGTTTCTTCTTTTTTCTCACTGATTTTTGACATTGCACTATTAGGTTGTGTTGGTAGTTTCTGAGTATTTTTGCTTTATTTAACAATGACAGTGAGATACTTGTTTGCACTAACTAGCATTGACTGCTATGGTCTCTTTTGCAAGACACTTTATGTATATATACTAATATATTATATTATTGGCCCCCTCTATTGATGCACCTTCTCTTTATTGGTACTGTACTGCTCTTGTCTTTGTTTTTTTCCCTCTTATCTATCTTTTCTTACGTCGCTGTAACTTTGTAAATAACTGTATACTGCTGTGCTTCTACTGGACAACTGAATTTCCCCCATGGGATAATAAAGGTATCTATCTATCTATCTAACATATTTTATTCCAGGGACCCCCAGAAGCAAAGATTTGATTAAAAAAGAAAACACTCCTATTCTGAATTGCCAAAGTATAAATAAACAGTTCAAGTGGTTAAAAAATAAATAATGCCACGGCTGCTTGGGTTAATAGCTGTCCAACGCGTCATATCACAACACGTTGGGAGCTATTTTAGATTTTTCTTGTGAACGAACCTCGACCCCAAGCAGCCTGTTCCCCGTTATCTGCAGGCTGGTCGCTGATCCTTCCCTCTGCTGCTCGTATGGTTCTGTCATGACCAGGACTTTGAACCAACAGATTGGACACACTGTTGCCATGCCTGCTTATTATAAGCGACACAGCGCTTCGAAATGTTGATGCTTTGCGTTTCGTGCGAGGGAAGCCCCGCTCCAGATTTTGTCCTTTTTGTTTAAAAAAAAAGAAAAGTGTCACATCTCAGTGCGTTGTGAGCTTGTAGATCTAGGCTGATGATGGAGAGGGCCACTTTATTTCCACACTCACTGCAGAGGGCCACACTGCATATACTTCCGGGCAAAAACCTATTTTTTACTTTCTTCATAATTAATGATCTACAAGCTCAAAATGTGTCACACTGCAACGCATTTAGAGCAAGTAGATCTGTTGTTTTTGCTATTTTTTTTTATTGGAATCCTGAATAATTTTTTGCTATTTTTGAATTGGAATACTGAAAATTCAAAAAAATAAAATTATAATAATTTCAAATGCATTTAGTTATGCTTATGTTAATTTTATGAACTTAATTACAAATACATTGGACAAAAAAAGACTAGTACTAGTCATTAAGCTACTAATAAAAGACTCAAGTAATTAAAGCAGGTCGTGTTTGCATGTTTGGAATTCTAACAGCTGAAATCAATAATGGGTATTCCAACATTAACCTACTGAGGGCCTAAGTGAAGGTGGAGGCCGCATGTGGCCCTTGGGCCGCCTGTTGCCCATGAATGGCATAGATCTAGTAGCTACAGTATATAGGTTTAAAGTGCTATATGTGGCCTACAGTCGCTTTCTTGTGGGCTTGTTTTGCTAGACCCTGGTTGCTTATTTGTGTCGCAAAAAGTGGCAACGCTGATTCTAAGTCACTGCGACGTCAGCCCTGCCTCCCTGCGTCCACTGCTGTTGTTCTGGGGTCACAGAATGTTCGGCACACGATGTTCAGTGCAGCAGCATTCCACGAGGAGGTACAGTACACACACAGCTGTACCCTTGGACTGAAGCCAAACAAAAAAGCTCAGGCAGAAACCTTGTATCTCCAAATTTCAAATTTGTATGTTTTTTCCCCCCGTAAATGAAAGCCCTACTTCATCATGCAAAAGTGACGAACAAAAGTAGTGAAAATAGCAGATCTAAAAGCACACAACGCCATTGTGTATTGTATTTTCACTTTTTTAGATGTTTTTTAAAATAACAAAAAAGGAAGGTTTTGGACAACGACGATATTTTTGTTTCCTTTTTTACTTAAATTTTTATCCCACGATTTTGTAACCCATTTTTTCACCCAGTGCCAATTGCCTATGTAATCCTGGTGGGCTCTCATCTCCCTCTGCCGCGCCTGGGGTTTATTTTAGTTTCCTAAACAATTATCACTGTGTGCAGAATCAGGACGTTGCGGAAAATTCTTCCCAATGTGTATTCTGTTACTCGTTTGACCAGTTCAAATGGTGTTTGATAACTGAAACTAGCCCATCTACACGCTCTTGTAGACAGGCCGTTTTCACTGCACAACATGGTTCCATAAATTATACAAGCTTGTAGATTGGCTATGTCCGTTGCACGACATGATTCCGTAGAAAACATGCTGGCTTCTATGGAATCTAAATGAGGCGAGTACCTAGAACACGTGAAATCAGGTACATATCACACATTGTAGGCATTAACTACTTAAACCCTACGATACTTCCTTGACCGGGCGGGGTCCCCCAGGGGTCTGTACTCGGCCTCCTCCTTTATTGCCTCTGTACCAGACACACACACACACACAGGTTTGTAAGACTGTACTCGTGAGGGCATTTCCATTTTAGGACTGGACAGTAGGGCTGTCACGATTATGACATTTTACATGACGATTTATCATCACTCAAATAATTGTGATTTACGATTTAATTGTGTCTTTGACAATTACATTTCTGTTTGGCTTTTAGGCTTTGAAGTTCAGGGGCGTCAATTGGGTATGGCAGGGGTATGCACTATGCAGCCGCAATACCCTGGGTCCAGGGTGGAAAATAAAAGTTATGAATGAATATAAATCCATGAATGTCTCTTTGTCTATCTGTTCTTGTTATGTTGTTAGATTACAGTAAATGACAACAAATGCTAAATTTAACAAAATGGTCACTTAAACAAGGTATTATAGGCCTTATTCTCCCCATCTTGACAGAATGGTATATTCCCAGGTTCCGTAGGTCAGCTGCACAGGTGCAATGCATTATTGTTAATTGTGGCACGTTTACTAACATGCCAAGTTTAGCTGCACTTGAACAACCTTTCCAGGCTGCCATATCCAGCCCAAGAAACTGTAGAAACCTGTGTAAAAAACTGACAAAACTCGTTTTTTTTTTTTTCTCTTTTCACAATAGAACCGTGTTATACAAAATGTAATACCTCTTTTCCACGAGGAATCCAAATCTTTGCCATACCCTAGCTTTTGCTGAACTGACGCCACTGTTGAAGTTGCAAGTGGCAGATATGATACGTAACCTAAACATACAAAGAAATGACTGACATATTTGACCACTTTATGCTTTAAAAAGAACATTGATAGTGGAAATGCGATGCGACACGTTGAGAGCTTGTAGATCGGCTATTTCCACCATTTTTGAAAATGTTTGAAAACATGGAAACGATCATGTAAAAATAATTGCGATTGGGCGACTATGTAATAATTGTAGGCCTACTGGAAAGCATTGAAGAATTGCAGAAAAACAACAGATCTACAAAGCTTCTATGATCAGCAATGTTTAGGTGTTTGACACCGGCGCGCACTTAAGTATAAATCAAGTGCTATACTTTTGGGGACAGGATCCATTTGGTTACAGACCCCCTGCTAGTACCAAATAGGGACTTGTGTGGTTAATATCTCAGCCGTGATTTCTTGAAGCCGTTACATGCTTATTACTTATCTAACTGTGCAAACTGTACAAATTCAGCCTTTGTTTGATTTGAGTTTATTTTCAAACATTCATCCAAAACTAACCAATGTAAATATTGAACTGGGAAACAGACATCCCTATAACACTTAAAAATTATGGTCTCAGAACTAAAATTTAGTTCAGAAATCCTGTCCAAAGCAGAGGTTTGGGATGGGCGTTGGAAGGAGCATGTACCGGCATTTAGTCTTGTTTTTGTTCACTTCCAACATAGTTACCCTGTCTGGTTGTTTTGGTTTTGTTCCAACATAAACGGCCCACAAAAGGTTCAGAAACGTTCATATCATTGTTATCGTTCATTAGTCACCTTTACAACGAGGTACAGCATCAGGCATTCGTGGAATGTGTGGGTAGTGCCCCCCAAACTATTTGCCAAAGCCCCCCAATACAGGTTGTTTTGAACAACCTGGTTGTTTAGGGCTGTCAGGCTGTGTTTCCAACATAGTTACTGTTTGGTTGTTTTGGGTTGTGTTCCAACATAGTTACTGTTTGGTTGTTTTGGGTTGTGTTCCAACATAGTTACTGGCTGGTTGTTTAGCTCTTGTTCATAGACTGTAAAAAAGAATGGACAAAGTGACGCCATTGGTTTCAACGGACCGTAAATGAAGCCTATTTTAGATAGATTTCACACCTGCCATCTCTCATATCCGGTCAAGAAATGCTACAAGAAACTAATGAAATGAATGCTATTGGCTGCAACCGCAGAGAGGGCGGATCTTCACTCGATAGAACTAGTAGAAACCCTAGAAACATACCCTACTTTATCATTATCACATTTGATGCCAAAGAAGGAGACCTCTGTTTTATCTCTTTTTTGTAGTTCAGTGCCAGGTACTTTAGGTGCTTTTTTTTATGTTTTTTATCCCACGTTTTTTGCAACCCATTTTTCTCACCCGGTGACTACCTAACCTGTAGTCCTGGTTTCCGCTCTCCCCCTGCCGCGCCAGGGGACATTGGGGAGCACCCGGCTGGCTAGGGGGAGGTAGTATAGAAACCAGGACTCACCACAGAAAGGCCCTATCGCCGTGGGGTTGGCGATAGGGTATGGGTGCTGATGACGCGGGTGGAGGAACACGCCCCCAGCACCCACAGCTCCCCCCGGCGGGAATCGAACCCAGGACCTTCTGGCTGTGAGGCGAAGTGCTAACCACTGCACTACCGTGCCCCACTTTAGGTGCTTTTACCCGTTTTTGGAGGACGTGCGTTTACTCCGTTTGCTTGCGGGAATTTCTATACCCTTTGTGTGTGTCAGCGTGCAGTGGTTGCCTTTCCCTGTTCAATGTACCCCTAGTGCCGTGTGCAAACATTCATGCGGGCAGGGCCATAGAGCGGGAGATATGGCCGCTCCTTCTTCGTGGGTAGAATGGAACCAGATGGGGAAGGGATGTTTTGTTTCCGGGTTATTTTGTCTCGCAGCAACTATTAGCAACTGTAGCTTGATCAACCGATAGTCTAGAGCGGGGGTCAGCAACCCGTGGCTCTAGAGCCGCCCTAGTGGCTCCCTGGAGGTTTTTCAAAAATGTATGAATGTACGTTTTAATATAGTTTCTGTAGGAAGACAGACATGACACACACATTCTTAACGTTTTCCAATGCTGTACAAATGTGTAGAATAAATATTAAATTTCAACATTCTCTCCAGGATGCGCTGCAGGGAAAATAAACATTTAATCATGAATGCTCATTATGTATTTGTAGCCTACGTAGTCATTTTGATAGTAGGCTAGTATAGCTAATATAGACACTTACAGCATGTGCTGCCTTCATTATGAGGCTTATATAAGGCTTTTTCGCGGCTCCAGACAGATTCATTTTTTGTTTTTTTTGGTCCAATATGGCTCTTTCAACATTTTGGGTTGCCGTCCCCTGGTCTAGAGCGATATTAATACGCAGATTAAATAAAACGCTAAAACGGAGCTCTCCGTTTTTGGCAGAAGCTACCGACCATAATTCAAAACCCCTGGCAGAAAATGTGTTGTTAATCCTTAAATTAATGGGACCATAATTTACTAAACGCAAATATGATCATTTTAAAAACTACTTTAAACTAGTGATTGAATGGGCGCCCGCTGGCCTACTGGTCCAGGCGCATACCACTTAGGCGTCGCCGGTTCAATTCCCGATCTGGACAACCTTTGCAGCGTGTCTCTCCCCATCTCTCCCCCCATTTCCTGTCAGTCTACTGTCCTATCAATAAAGGCATAAAAGCCCCAAAACAAATCTTGAAAAAAACGTCACTTCACAGCGAACGAAGGTTACCCCTTTGGTTTTGTTTTCAGCGTACCTGACTCATAGTTACCCTCGCTAGTCGGTGTACCTGACTCATATAGTTACCCTCGCTAGTCGGTGTACCTGACTCATAGTTACCCTCGCTAGTCGGTGTACCTGACTCATAGTTACCCTCGCTAGTCGGTGTACCTGACTCATATAGTTACCCTCGCTAGTCGGTGTACCTGACTCATAGTTACCCTCGCTAGTCGGTGTACCTGACTCATAGTTACCCTCGCTAGTCGGTGTACCTGACTCATATAGTTACCCTCGCTAGTCGGTGTACCTGACTCATATAGTTACCCTCGCTAGTCGGTGTACCTGACTCATAGTTACCCTCGCTAGTCGGTGTACCTGACTCATAGTTACCCTCGCTAGTCGGTGTACCTGACTCATAGTTACCCTCGCTAGTCGGTGTACCTGACTCATAGTTACCCTCGCTAGTCGGTGTACCTGACTCATAGTTACCCTCGCTAGTCGGTGTACCTGACTCATATAGTTACCCTCGCTAGTCGGTGTACCTGACTCATATAGTTACCCTCGCTAGTCGGTGTACCTGACTCATAGTTACCCTCGCTAGTCGGTGTACCTGACTCATATAGTTACCCTCGCTAGTCGGTGTACCTGACTCATAGTTACCCTCGCTAGTCGGTGTACCTGACTCATAGTTACCCTCGCTAGTCGGTGTACCTGACTCATAGTTACCCTCGCTAGTCAGCGTACCTGACTCATAGTTACCCTCGCTAGTCAGCGTACCTGACTCATAGTTACCCTCGCTAGTCGGTGTACCTGACTCATAGTTACCCTCGCTAGTCGGTGTACCTGACTCATAGTTACCCTCGCTAGTCAGCGTACCTGACTCATAGTTACCCTCGCTAGTCGGTGTACCTGACTCATAGTTACCCTCGCTAGTCGGTGTACCTGACTCATAGTTACCCTCGCTAGTCGGAGTACCTGACTCATAGTTACCCTCGCTAGTCGGTGTACCTGACTCATAGTTACCCTCGCTAGTCAGCGTACCTGACTCATAGTTACCCTCGCTAGTCGGTGTACCTGACTCATAGTTACCCTCGCTAGTCGGTGTACCTGACTCATAGTTACCCTCGCTAGTCGGTGTACCTGACTCATAGTTACCCTCGCTAGTCGGTGTACCTGACTCATAGTTACTCGCTAGTCAGCGTACCTGACTCATAGTTACCCTCGCTAGTCGGTGTACCTGACTCATAGTTACCCTCGCTAGTCGGTGTACCTGACTCATAGTTACCCTCGCTAGTCGGTGTACCTGACTCATAGTTACCCTCGCTAGTCGGCGTACCTGACTCGGGCAGGACACGGAGGTCTCCGTCCTTGTAGTCGTCCCACAGCTGGTACATGTAGAGCACGGGGTCCTTCTCGTAGGTGATGTAGTACCAGTGGGTCATGATGGGGGCGTGGGACAGCACCATGCCCCGCCACTCGTTCTTATCCCCGTCCTCCCTCTCGAACAGGTGCTCCACCGCCCGGCCCACCAGCTCCTCCGCGCCCGTAGGGATCTTGATCTTGATGTTTACTGTTGGGGAGGGAGGGAGAACGTACTGCTTAGTACTAGAACACTACTAGAATGACCTTGTTGTTTACTGAACTTGGGGAGGGAGAGAGAACGTACTGCTTAGAGATGTACGGGTACAATTTCTTCTAGAGACCGACCGATATGGACTTTTGTGACCGATACCGATACCCTGGAATGAAAACAGGCCCTTTTCTGTGTGGAATGTGCAAATATTTTTGCACAGATTACAGACCGAGTCAGATTTTTGTACCTTTGATGCAAAGGTACAGTGACAGTAGTATTCAAGACTTTTAACATTTCTTAAAGGTGATACACCATGAAATTTCACTTTTCCTATTTTAAAACCTTTTTTTGGGGTCCCACTAGCACCTTCTATCCTCACAAAGTCCCATTTCTGACCGTTGTGTCTTTCTCTGGTTTTGGGAAGGGGGAGGTTAAAAGCATCCCACGGGTTCTCAAAACAGGCTGTCCAGATTTGCTGCTGTCGCTGACAGACAGACAGACAGTGGACAGACAGACATTCCGTAAATGAATAGTTAGATGGATTCCAATCTGTAGCCTAGAGGAATTGGACACTCTCAAAAGATCCGAAATACATTGACTCAGATGCAATATATGTAAAATGGTATGGAAAGATTCATTTATGGCACTGTAACATTCACACATCAGACATGTTGTTCCAGCAGGGTACAAAGATAAACTAACTTCTTCTTCTTTCGTGTATCATCGTCCTTGATGATTCGTTGACAACATTTTATTTCACAAGATTTCTTGTTACTTGCTCTACCCCGACGGTCAGTTCAGAATTGGCTAAAGCAAGATTATAACCCCTTTTATTTTCTCTAGCGAGCTTGTTAGAGCCAAAACATTATCTCCTTGGCACAGTCATAAAACAAAGGGTTCACTGACTAGCTGGCAGCTGTGAACTCCCAACCTGTACTCCCATCCTGGCCTTATCAGCAGCTGTGTTTCAGGCCCATGTTCTCAGCTCTCAACTTCAAGGACGCAATACAGCAGGGGTCTTCAATGTGTTCAGGCCAAGGACCCCTTAGTTGAGAGAGAGATGAAGCAGGCACCTCCACAACCTTTTCATAGATTCCATATAGTTTCATTGTTTGACAGCACAATCATCAGTGTATTTTGGATCATGACAATTTGTCAATTATCAGATATTTAACCACTTGAATCAATACTTAATAAACTTGACCTTTTTCACTCTGTACCCTCTACAGTACACCAAAGCTCTTTGCCGAAAATAGCTGATCTACAATTCGCGGATCTGCTATTTCTGGCTTAAGTTCTCAGAATATGGACGCTAGGGTTCAAGTGGTTATTATAAAAAAGGAGAAAGGTTTCTATCACTCAAAGATTTGGAGGACCCCCTGTAGTAACTCTGAGGACCCCCTAGGCCTCCCGGACCCCCTGTTTAAGACCCATGCATTACAGAGTAATCAATGCTAAGCAATATAATTGCGACCGTCAGGTGGCAGTTAGAATGAAACGGTCAAACTCATGTCCGTCCGTGAGTGAGTCGTCACTCACATGCGTCTCTGTGTGTATTGGGCGAAATTGCTGTCAGCTGGGGCGCTCCAGCAAGCAGCTGCATGTGTCAACCCTTGATCTACATGCTCACAACGCCTCGCGTTGCGAGGCGTTGTGAGTATGTAGATCGGCTATTTTCACAATTTCTGCCTCTAATATTTGACAATTTGGCCAATGTTTAATTTGTCATTTAATTTGAGGTATTAACAAAATCAATAACCAAAGAAAATGAATAGCTATTTTTCCAGGACCCTTCAATCAATTCCAAAACTTTTCCAGTACTGGAAAAATATTTTCATGAATTTCCTGACCGTGGAAACCCTGCCTGATGGTTACAGCGTGTGTTACCTGTATAAAAATACATTCGCTTCATCACTATTTCTGGACCCCGCTGTGCAACTAAGGATAACTCAGGCGTATGCTTGCTTTTCTCAGTCCCAACTCAACACACTACTAAGTAATATAAATACAGCACACACTTAGCATACAGTATGTGCTGGTACATTGCGAGGGAGGGAGAGAGAAAGAAAGAATGAATAACAATCAACAAAATAAAAGAAAACCAGCCAATTAACATTACATAATTAATCTTAACTAATTGCCGTGTGTGTTTATTAGGCCTCTAAAGGGGTCATGACATAAAAAAAATAAAAAAATAGAGGTCTTTTTTCATGACCTCAATTACACCCCAAAAAAATGAACATTCCACACTCAGTGGTTTTTCTGTGACATGTAGTTTTTGGAATACTTCGGCTCAGAAAAGTGGGTTCATTTATGCCTCTGGACTAACACATCATCACGAGGGGAGGATGTGGTTGTAGGGGAGGGTGGAACGCAACAACTGAACTGGTAAATGGTGCATTGGAACGATACAAGCACAGTGGAAAGCAATATCACAGGTGATACACCCTCCCCTACAACCACATCATCCTCCCCTCGTGATGATGCGTACGTCCAGAGGCATACATGAAACCACTTTTCTGAGCCTAATTATGCCAAAAACTACATATTACAGAAAAAACACTGAATGTTGAATGTTCATTTTGTTTGGGTGTAATTGAGGTCATGAAACATGAAAAAGGTCACAATAATGTCATGACCCCTTTAACCCAATGCCAACATCCTTGGTTAGTCATTATGAATGCATGTTTATTTGTCCTGTTAGTTTTCATATCTATGTATATATTTGACAATTTGGCCCATGTTTAATTTGTCATTTCAGAGGTATTAACAAAATCAATAACCAAAGACAATGCATAGCTATTTTTCCAGGAGGACCTTCCAGGAACCTTGATAAATTCCAAAACTTTTCCAGTACTGGAAAAATATGTTTCTAATTTCAAAATATTTCCAGGAATTGCATGACGGTGGGAACCCTGTGTATGTTTTATGTGCCCTCTGTTACAGTCATCATGAATGGATTGTTGTCCTTATTGCACCACTACACAGTAGTTAAGAAGACAACAGGGTGTTGCACAGCAGATGTACTGGAGCAGATCAAGTGCAGCAGATGGAGGCGTTTGCTAACTGGGAGCAGGTTTCTACAGTACAGCCTCCATGCACACACCATGCTGTTATGTGTCTGTTATGGTTCTATATGGTTTTGTATAGCGATGCTCCGATTGCGATTTTTGGGGCCGATACCGATCAACTGGAATCAGTATCTGCCGATACCGATATTCCCGATCACAGCATCAAATCCATAAATTCTTCTATTTATTGTGTTACTGTAGCAGCATTTATATATTTAATTATTCTTCTTACAAAACATTGACATTGTATATTAAGTATAAACATTTTTGCAGGCTGAGGTCCTTTAGTATCCAATTCAACTTGTAGGAGTTGAAGCTGAGGTTACATTCAGTCCCACAGATAAATATTGTGAAAACAGCTGATCTAGCTGGTAGATCGGCAGATACCGATCAAAGCCGATAGAGGCATTATTGGCCGATCGCGATCACTCACCGATCAATCGGCACATCTCTTGTATGTATTAAAGTCGTTCCGATACAGATACCAGGATCGGAAAGGCTGCCAACACTGCCCAAAATACTGGTCTTGGTATTGGCGAGTATGCCAGTCGATACCACATAATGTATCGCATGATGAAATATCATGTACAGTAAGCAATTATTTTGAATGTTTCAGTTGTACTCTCTGAGTTACAAACATGTAAAGCAGGCCTAGGCAACCTCAGCCACGGTGCCAACATTGGCACAGGGGAGGCTGATCACTGGCACACTGGAAGAAGTGAGAGAGAGGATTTTTATTTTAAAATCAAATATTGTTTCAGACGTGGTCAATTAAATTAAGTCTCACCATCAGTTGATTCTTCATATCCATACGAGTCAAACTGCTGAGATCATTTGTTTATGTTTGGAACACAGTTCTTATATGACGTGATATGAAAAAAGCCTATTGGAATTCAGAATGGGGTGAAAGAAAAACAGGAACCAGGTAGGATGTGTAAATGACGTAAAACTTTGCAGCTCTATTAACACTGCCATTAACACTAAAAGAGCAAGGGTTTTTTAAGCAAATGAATACTGACCGGTGGATGATGTCAATGTGACAATTCTTCTCACTGTCTCTAATTATCTTTTGTGCTTTGTAAAGTTCAAAGCCATCATTTCGGAAAACGTAGAAAGTGAAGAAGGTAAGGAAGTAGACAAAAGTTTAGAGATGGCCATGGAAATAATAACAATAATTACACTTGACTTTTAAGGCAATTTTGGAAAATGGGTTATAAATTGCTCTATCTAAAGGCCCATTCCCACTGGGCCAGATAAAAGATATCTGGAGATATTTCTCCAGATATTTCTCCATGCAAAGTGGATGGTAGATACAGATAAAAAAAATGTTTTGCCACAGATAAAAGTATCTGTGGCAAATATCTGTGGTATATATTTTTTTTATCTGTAGCTACCATCCACTTTGAATGGAAAAATATCTGGGGAAATATCTCCAGATATCTGTTATCTGGCCCAGTGGGAATGGGCCTTAAGCCTTCCCTCTCTGCTTTCGTACTTCGTAAAAGTTCAAAGGGATGAGGACAAAATCTCCCTCTATTTTATTCATGGTAATATTATTGACCACTCCTTTTGTCTGTGGCAAAAATATATTTTGAGGACAATGTCCATCACAAGCCCAGGGGTTGATGACCCCTGATCAATGCAGTAAGTTTGAATTGTGCAGGGCTGAGATTCTTTTCACTTCAGATTTCAAAATCATCCTTCACCTTTAAATTCAATTAATTCTTTCAATTGATTTATTTGATGGCCTTCCTGCCCTAGCATTTGGCCTTTGTGCCCTAAAAGAATTTACACCACCAAAGGCCAAATGGCCGTGCCCCTAAAAAGATGAAATTCTAGGCCTGATTATAACAATGTCCTTTCAATCACAAATATGTCAGAATGTTTGATGGCGTGTCATAAAAATGTATGTTGACATGGCACACTGACTATATAAAATCTTTTTTTTTTTTTTTTAAACATGGCATTTCATTTCAAAAAGGGTGCCAACTAGGGATGTCCCGATACCGGAATCGGTACTCGCCCAGATACCGGCCTATTTTGCTCTACTCGTCCCGATATTGCTCACGGCAGCGCCAGATACGATTTTGTTTCATAAATTTGTTGGTAACAACATATCAAAAGTCCTAAGACACAGTTTTGTGTGTGTTAGTTCAACTAATGAACAGTGTTTTCACCTTCTCTCACTCTAGGCATGACAACATCATTATTTAAAGCATTTTATTTTGGAGCGCCACACACTACTTAAGCACTTGTACAGAAACTTAACTTACAGTATCGGTATTCGGTATCGGCAAGTATTCAAACTAAGTTCTCGTACTTGTACTTGGTCAGCAAAAGAGTGGTATCGGGACATCCCTAGTGCTGACCCTGGTGTAAAGGAACACTCAAGGAACCTTGAGTGCAAGTCAAGCCCAACTGGCCATTCCCGAATCCGAACCAGAGAGCCATCTGATAAATGTATCAAGGCAATAAAACTTGATATGAAAGTGATAAACATAGAATCCTGGAGCAGGCATCTGCGCTGCCCAGGGTCAGTTTTCAGAGAGCAACCACCCTTATCACATACACTGCAGCGCTGTAGCTGACAGCTTTAAATAAATAACCTCCTCTTGAGTTACAAGACATCCAGAGATGGCTCACCCATCTGACCACTTTTTAAGGACTTTCAAAGTGGGCCCTGATCTAGAAAGGTTGGGATCTAACATGAAGACCATTTCAAAGTGGGCCCTGATCTAGAAAGGTTGGGATCTAACATGAAGACCATTTCCAGTATCTGTCATACAATGAGGTATACAGTACATCACGGCCGTCATGCAGAAACGTCTTACAAAAGTCACACAAAAGTAAAGTAACCAAAATAGCAGATTCACAAGCTCACACCGCAGTGTGAAGAGACACGTTTTGAGCCTGCAGATCTGTTTATGGACATGTGGTTTCTACCCGACAGAGATGATATGCTAGTATTTCCCCTCCCAGGTACACATAGAACCCTCCACGTCACCATTGTTTAAGACACAACTAGGGCCGTCACCATTATGATAGTTTACAAGACGATTAATTGTCACTCAAATAATTGTGTTTTTGTCGTTGACAATTTCATTTCTGTTTGGCTTGTAGGCTTTAAAGTTGCACATGGCAGATATGACACATCACCTAAATATACAAAGAAATTACATATTTGCCAACTTTATATTTAACACAAAGGATGCCTAAGACGTCAACAGGAGTCTTAGGGTTAATGGTTAATGAGCGCCGATTCCCTGTTAAAAAAAGAATGTTGATAGTGGAAATAGCCGAACTACAAGCTTGTAGATCTGCTATTTTTGAAAATGTTTGAAAATATATGAACATTTTTCAATATGTAAACGATTATGACAAAATAATTGCCATTATGTCAAATAAATGCGATCAGACGATTATGTAATAATCCACCGTTTGTCAGCCTTCTGATTGGTCCCTGAGACTCCCTGACTGGCCAACCAGAAAAAACCATTCACTTTTTGCTATCGGGGGTGGAGTTTGTGCAGTGGAGAATGTTGCTTCAGGCTTTCAACAACTGTCCGCACTGCACGACACGGCGTGCGTCTAGTACGGCCACGCGAGGTGATCGCGATTTCGCTCAATATAATGAATAAGCTTCAACAAACTAGTTCACATGGACCTTATCAATATAACTAAGAGTTACGATTGGGTACATATATTTTAAATGGGCAGAATTACGAAAGCCAGTCTATTTTTTTTTTTTACTTTTTTTTTTTTTCCCCCAGCCTATTATGTGAGGAGAACTATAATCTGGCTGTCATCTTCCTACCCAAGATGCACTGCGCTTTCTCTTTCTATTTCTATTCTCTCTCTGATCCAGAGGATTAAACTAATTAAAACATATATTTTCGGGGGAAAACTACTGTTTTGCTATGTAATTACTGTACCTTTTTCTTCCCTTTTTATTAATATCACGTAGATGTGTTTTTTTGGGTACTTTATATAGCTGTAATGAGGCTATGAAAAAAAGAAAAATCCCATCCACTTCCACTATAAAATAATCTGCAATGGTGATTCTGTCCCACTGGGATTAAACAAATTAAAACATATATTTTCGGGGAAACCCCCTGTTTTGCAATGTAACTACTGTACCTTTGTCTTCCCTTTTTATTAATATCACCTAGATGTTTTTCCTTTGGTACTTTACATTGCAATAATGAGGCAATGAAAATACCCTCTCCCCCCATTCACTGCCACTATAAAAACAATCTGCCCAGGGTCATCTGTACCACCATAGTAACAGGGCAGAATGGGGCGGGATTTGCAAAGGGGAGAATTGTGACAGGCGTAGACACAACACAGCGGCTATGGGCTGGACAAGGGCATTCACATCGGAAAGCTCATCTGAAACGCGAGCACAATCAGACACATCCATTTCCCATGTTGTATTCAATCGATAAGTAACCGGAATAGTTAAAAATCCTAAAAGATCCCAACCCTAGAATCCTAGATGTGACCATAAAGACTCTTGGCTTTAATGGGAAGCATCTCCAAACATCTCCGAACACTGATTGAGGAAACTAATTAGTAAAGCTAAGACACATATCATTCTTCCTGAAAGGTCTGTCCTTCTTCCTGAGACGACAATCACTTATCCTTTACAGTCTCTCCTTCTTCCGTGTCTCTCAAGTAAACGTCCCTGATGTATGCGGATGCGACGTGCCTTTGCGCAAGTGGAACCTATACTTCTCTGCCGGAGCCGCCGCTACGTCACTGACTCCACCTTTGCCTTCAGAACCCATGTCGCCTCTCGCGACCGAGTTTTTCCCGGTGAACCTAAGCGCAACGGTGGGGGCTTGGGAGTGTGGGGTACACGCACCACTGACTACTATTGCTGATGATGGAGAGCTTATATAGCTTAGCCTTTGTATTGAAAATGAGAGGCACTCTTGCCGATTTATTAAGAGTCGAGACTTGTCGCCAATTGCAAGATATTTAAAAGTTATTTGGGGCCATGATGATGATGATATCCTTTTCTTCCCACAACTAGACTAAGGATTTATGTGCGAACACTAGGATTCGCCCGCCGAAGGCGGGCGATATTCTAATCTAGTAGTTAAAAATCCTAAAAGATCCCAACCCTAGAATCCTAGATGTGACCATAAAGACTCTTGGCTTTAATGGGAAGCATCTCCAAACATCTCCGAACACTGATTGAGGAAACTAATTAGTAAAGCTAAGACAATAATTGCCGACCCCGCTCATGTCCTGCATTCAGAATACGGAGTCCCAGTAAAAAACAAGAAAAGACATCTGAACAGATACAACTATTCATTCATTCCACTATCCATTACTCTGTTGAACTCTGGCTGTTAATGTGGTCTTTGTTACTGCAATGTAGTGCAAGTAGGTCTTCAATAGGGGGTCCAGGACCCCTAGGGGGTCCTCCAAATCTTTGGGACTTTTTTCTCCTTTTTTATATTAACCACTTGAACCCTAGCGTCCATATTCAGAGAACTTTAGCCAACAATAGCAGATCTACAAGCTCACAACGCCTCGCGCTGCCAAAGAGCTTTGGTGCAGAGGGGAAAAAGAGCAGACCAAGTACAGAGTGAAAGGTCAAGTTTATTAAGTATTGACGGTTCAAGTGGTTAAATATCTGAAAACACAAATTGACATGAATCCAAAATACACTGATGATTGTGCTGTCAAACAATGAAACTATGTATGTTGTGGGGGTCCCTGCTTCATCTCTCTCTCAACTAAGGGGTCCTTGGCCTGAAAATATTGAAGACTCCTGATGTAGTACAATGTAATGTAATGTATGCACTTTAACTGTATGTCAGCACGTGTGTGGTATGCACTATTCTCTTTTTATTTTTATTTATTTTTGTATGTTGTGTATGTCCAACCTAAAATGTCCTTCGGGACGTAATAAAATAATCTTGGAAATCTTGCAGCCAGCGTCACTCGTACTCACAGACTTTCTCCTTCAGCACCTGCAGGTTGGAGACGCGGTCGTCTCCGAACAGCTCGATACCGTAGACGCAGTCGAAGCCGTCGTACTTGACCATGTAGAGGTTGCGGTTGACGCTGAGGCGCTCCAGCACCGTGCCCTTCCACTTGGTCAGGTTGCCCTTCTCCCTCCAGCCGTGCTGGATCCTCAGGCCCAGCAGGTTGTCCGGGTCCGGCGGCATCTTGGAGGACGAAGACGCCGACGCCAAGGCCTGCGCCACCGCCAAGCTTTCACTCAGCTCCACACAGCTACGCTTCCTGAGAGAGAGAGAGAACACACACATTAACTAATGTGTGTAAACTCAATTATAAATGGAACCAGAGATGGACCCTTGACTGGTCAGTTTGATTAATTTCTGGTTCCCAAACTTTCTTGGCTCAGGGCACCCCTACAAATATATATATATATTTATTTTTTCATCCGAGGCACCCCTACATTATATTAATATATGTAGGGGTGCCTTTTCACTTCTAGCACCTTATATTTATGGCATCATTTAGCGATTATGTTGTGAGGGGATAATAGCCATTGTGGTCAGAACTGACTGAAAATAACTTTGTACTTCAAGTTTAAAATTATACCAAACATTTTTTTTTAATTATCCAAATAAATTCCAATATTATCAAATTATCTTGCAGTACCCCTGGAATGCTGTCACCCCAGGGGTGCTCCGTCACCCACTTTGAAAACCCCTGAACTACAGTAATTCTCCAAAGTGAGTGACACCCACAGTCACAACACTAGAGAGAGCGAGCGACCTTGATCTGGTACTACACCCACACTTAGAACAGACATGGGAAAGTTGTCATTCGTAGCACTGGTTTCTTTCAAAACTGGCCTGAAAGATCAGGAGACCACAAGGGCAGTTTTTTGTTTTTTTCTCCAAATAATGCGAGCTGTTGTAAAGGACTACGACAGTAACAGTACCTTTCTGCCTTGGAGTTGGTCTTCGTTTAACTGCACTGTTCACACTTCACATCAAACATCAAATGCCATTCAATGTCTTGATAGCAATTTGACTTATTGATTTAAAAAAAGAATGATTCACAGATTTGATTAGACTTTTGCTCATGTTGATCAATGGAGATTTTACAGTGTGAAAGCCGCTGAGTAGAATATAGAACATAATATGGGATGATGGAGATTGCATTTTCATTATTGCACATCTTCCTCTAAGCCTGTGGCCAAATAAACAGGGCTGTAAATAGAATTGCTGCCTCCTCCTTTAAATGGCAAATATGTAACCGTTGCTTCTTATCCATTAATCCATTTGTGTTCATTTAATTAATTCCATTGTAATTCACTGCTGCCAGCCAAGCCTCCAGTTCCTGTCCCACTCCCCACAGCTGATTCCTCTTGACTAGTGTCTCTGCATTTCAACTATGACGTGTGTGTGTGTGTGTGTGTGTGTGTGTGTGTGTGTGTGTGTGTGTGTGTGTGTGTGTGTGTGCGGGGGGGGGGGGGGGGGGGGGGGATTATATGCATTAGGCCACTGTTTCCCAAACAGTGGGCCGGGACCCATCTTTGGGTCGCGTGTAAATACAAAAGATTTAGCATTTTAAAAAAATTCAAAGGGGGTCAGATTAGAAAAACACCCAAGGGCCAACTATACAGCATCTCCTGACAAAATGTACTTCGGTTGGACCATAACAATTAAGTCACATATTACATATATTAGGGGTCGACCGATATGGGATTTTCATGTTCGATTTCAATATCGATAAGTTGTGATCAAAGAGGCCGATATTATGAATCGATATGCATTTTAAGTAAAAAAAGAAAAAAATGTATCCCCCAATTTGAAATACTGGTACTGGTTAATTAATTTATATATTTTTCCCATCCTAAATGTCTAGAGGCTCACATCTAGTCGCCACATACTAGAATAGCGTTAAAAACCTATTCCGCAGCAGGAAATCGGTGAAAATCAGTCACCAATATGAGAAAAAATAATAATAATAATTAAAAAAATATATCTAAATTTCTTTCAACTTTTTTTTCCGATATCGATATTTTGCGATATTAACTCAGTCGGTGCCATATTTAAAGTGGGATGACCTCTTATATTGCCGGTTCGCCAACAAAGGGTTAAAAAAATAGTGTGCACGCTGGTGCACACATTCGTGCACAGATCATGCACTATGCATGTGCATGCTTTTCACAGCTTTCAAACAAAAAAATCCGCTTGGAAATCCGTTCAGGCATTCAGGAGAAAGGAGCCCTTATGTTTTCTTCAAATGTAAACAAACATGGCTGCCATGTTTGAAAGATGGGGTTGGTATGGGGGTTAAACATGCAATTTCGCGATCGCGATCATGCCTAGTACACTGTTGGAGGTCCACAATTTTTTTTTTCAAAATTTTTTTTTTCAAAAAAAAAAAAAAAAAAAAAAAAAAGACGTTCAGAAGACGTCTGGCAGGGAGGTCCATAGTGAAAAAGACGTTTTAAAGACGTTTTTATTATAGAAACATCTTTTTTGGCAGGGTATGAGTTAATAAATGTTATGAATATCGACTTCGATTATCGCTCGTTTCGATAATCGGTCGATCCCTAACATATATGCATCGCATTTACAATATTTTATTTAACTATCGTCATCAATATTTAATATCAATGGTCTCTGAACAAAACACAAATAACTCACATTACCAAATATGACCAGACGTGCAAGGTAGAAAATACAACAAAATAGCCTTTCTTTGACCTCTTCAGAATGAGACAACAGGGAACAAGGAATCCTGACAAATTATACTATAAAATATTCTTGTTTGACAGTGCTGGCAGGCCGTTTATAGTACAATATAGGTATGAAGCCGTGGGGCTGCATAAAATGTGTTATCGGGCCACATTTGGCACACGGGCTGCACTTTGGACACCGCTGAAATAGGCTTTAAAAACAACATTTTATCATTTAAAAACAATTTAACAATTCAAAGGTATTGCATAAATATAAAAAAATAAGGCTGGGCAATATATCGAAAAATAATCGATATCGAGGTATCAACATGCGAGGTATACATATCGAGGAAGACGGCTTGAAATGAGGTATTGGTGTATGTGTCAAATTAATTAACAGACACACTATGCATGCACGTAGCACATGCAAAAAAGCAGCCAATCTGTAACCAGGTGTGGTTATTTAAATAAAACCATTGTTGGAAAAAGGAAATAAGGCATTTAATCTCTTTATTCTATGTGTACTGAGCAGTGTGCATGCATGGATATACTATTCATCTGGGTTATAGGCAGGCAGTGGACCTAAAGCAGAAAAACATTACAAACCATACAATGCATTTGTTTTTACTATCTTTGAGTAATATCAAGGTATTCAACAAGGTTATCGAATATCGAAGGTTTTCCTAATATCGCCCAGCCTTAACAACTTGGGGGCCAAACTCGTTCAGTAACGAGATACGGCCACTGGAGGTCGCTGTGCCAAAACAAAGTTGTCTCGTCACTCAACGAGACAAAGGGTTAACTTGGTTACGTGCAGCTGCATCCGTCCTGTGTACCCTGTGAAAGACCCTGGTCCATACGTCATAACGTGGCTCGCAGAGAAACAAAATGGCTTGTCTAGGCTGCATTGATTTCTATTCTATGCTGAAACATAAAAAGGGCTTTATCTCTGAATAAGGTGCAAAGAACGCCAGGGAAGCAGAGATATGCCCGTTTTCACGGCGACACTTTACCGCGATGGTCGGCCCCGGTTTGGATTTTAGTTTCGCGAGCGTTTGTAAACAAATGGATTATCTTCCTCAATCGTCAGTGGACACTCACGTGCACACGCACAAAGCTTCCGAGGCTCTTCTAAATAAAGCGTAAGTGAACGACGGCAGCAGCAACAGCTAGAAATATTAGAAACCTTGGCTTCCCATGTTGAAAACCACTGGTGTGGGGAATACATTTAGAATTGTGTTCATGCCTACCTGCCCCGTTTCTTTGACATGTTTCCATAAATTCACACAAGCCTATAATGAGACACAGAGAGAGAGGAGATTAAATGGTTGTTATGCAGCAGGTTTGACCCAAAGCATTTATTCATGATTATTACACAGTCAAAGCAACGTAAATCAAGCTATCATTATAATAATAGTGTATTATTATAAGCAAACAAAGAATCTACCTCCTGCCTGCAGGCTTATTCTTTTCTGTACAAACAAACTTAAACTGTCAAAGCAAAGTAGTTATGCGACAGTTAGGCTAATTTAACTAATCCATTATTCATTTATTTTTAAGAAAAATAAAAAAGGCTGAAAATAGAAGATTCATCGTTTTAAAACAGGCCTTCAGTGGTCAATCAGACTAATCAATTACATTTATAAGATTATAAATGATGGCCAAGAAGATAATATATAATTACATTAATTGAAAGTAATCAACAGAATGATGATTATTCAATAATCATTAAAGAAAACATATAATTCAATTAAATAAAAGTAATCAACAGAATAATCGCAAAAGATGATAATAAATAAATGTATTTAATTATTGTAAGTAATCAAAAGAATCATTTCTATTGAATATATATGGGCCTATGGCTATGACATGTCCCTAAAACGTCATGTAGCCTAAATGATCACAGACAGTCAACTACCGGATGTAAACAACAATCATAACAGTACATTGTGTGGCCTATAATTAGAATAGATTCTTCCTCAGTTCAGTTCAAACCTTCAGGCTCTGGGATTCATTTCAATGCTAAACAAACTGCTGTCTGCCCAGCCAGGGGTCCAAAAAGTTAACACTTTTACATTCATAAGAAGAACCTCTATTTAATCTAAATGAAGCTAATTTAACAGTCAGTCAACACTAAGGTAACAGGCCACATGATGAAGGGAAGTGGGCTAAAGGCTACATAACGTGTTCCCACACACACACACACACACACACACAGATAACAGGACAAGAAGACATTCCAAACAGCTGACGTCTGTCTGTCTGTCTGTCCGTCTGCCCTGGAATGCGTTAGTTAACCGATCTATGGGTCAATTAATCAGCTCATTGATTAACACGTTTTATAATCAATACGGCTGCAATGGATCGCTGTTTTTTTTTTTTTTTTTTTTTTACACAACACAAAAGAAACACACGCATCGCCATGTAAACGCCTCACTCACACACAGAGGTTAGCCTCCATGCTCACTTTAACATGATTTAATTACCCTCACGATGTAAGCTTACATTAATAGCTCTACTACGCTAGCTACTGTGTTCATCCGTTAACGCCGTCCGTTACACACACAGTATGGATCCAGGCCTACCTGCTCAACAATGTTCACATCTGTTTTGTCTTGGCTAAACGCAGCAGAGCCCGCTTCTCTCTCTCTCTCTCTCTACAAGGAAACAATCGTCATCTGAGAACTACATGTACCAGGAGGGGCTGCGTGGTGGAGGTTCGTCCCCGCTCGCAAAGGATTCTGGGATTTGTAGTGCCCATGAGGAGGAGTTTTGATTGATTGAAGACTTTATTAGAAGTTTGCATAGGAAAATGTACAGTTTCATGACGGTACAGTTCACTGGTACAAGGTCTACTAAAAGGAGATCCATGAAAAGACTAAGCTTATTTCAACAGGAAACCATTTAAGTATCTCATATAACATTGAATGACAGACAGATAGAACACAGTAGTACTATGCAGTAGATATGTAAAGAAAAGGGGAAAAAAAGAAAACAGTAAGTCTAAACAAATAGTAAGTATATACAAGGAAGGGGCAGGGGAGGGTAGGGTTGGGCTAGGTTTTTACCAGTTGCGAACAGCTACTGCCTGTAAGTGGTTTTTCAGGGCAATTTTAAAGGATGCTAGTGATCCACACTCCTTTATGGCCTTCGGTAAGGCATTCCACATTTTTGTGGTATAGCAGAAGAACGAGTTTGACCCTTTCTTTGAGTTGACTCTGGGTTGAACGTGAGCTGTGGCACTGCCTCTGGTGTTGTAATTATGGACATCCTTTACGTTTATAAAGTACTAGAGGTTCGCGGCCCTTTGGGCCGCTCACATCTAGAGTCCACGCCCGCTTCTTTACTGAAAAACTTTTTTTTTCAAAAAAAAAAAAGTTTTTTGAAAAAAAAAAATTAAAAAAAAAAAAAAAAAATTAAAAATTAAAACAATTTGGGGGGGGGGGGGGGACGGGACTATTGTGGCGGAACTATTGTGGCGCAGCGCATGTTTCCAGTCGGACATATTTGACCGCCGGACGCACTTCCGGTGTGTGTGTGTGTGTGTGTGTGTGTGTGTGTGTGTGTGTGTGTGTGTGTGTGTGAGACACACAGCCCTCCCTCTCTGTTGTAAATGTAATTCGATACACTGCCCGCTCCTCTCCCCTTCCCTCTCCCTCTCTCTCTCTCTCTCTCTCTCTCTCTCTCAGTGCCTGTGTGAGTATAGGCTTCAAGCATGTCCGTTTTGTGGAGGCTTCATGTCCGTGCTTGAAGTGGGCGTGGAAGTGGGATGCGGCAATAAGCCCATTGTAAATATAAGATTTTGACAGGTACTTGGGTATCATAGTGGTGTAGTGTTAGCCTGGCCGAGCCAGACGTTATTATCTGTGTTCATTCCTTCCACAGTATAACGTCTGGACTTCCGTTGATTGGCAGCGAGTATACCGATTATTCTCTGTTCGGGGCCAATCAGTGACTGCTTCCGCACTATGCTTCCGCACAACAAACGTAGTTTTCCTGACAACAAGTGGAAAGCTTCCCCTGATTGGTCCATGTGTAGACGGTGACGTAGATGCATGCTGCTGCTGCAGCATTTTCAAAACAACAATGGCTGCCCTCGCGATGCAACAAGTGTAACAGTTAACGCTCTAACCATAAAACAAGCAATAAGTGCAGTTATTTCAGAGTTGGAATCAATTACAACAATTAAAAAGGAACACGGGGGATGCGCTAGTGGAGTTTATCGGCCGAAAAGACGTGTTTGTTTGCCGTTCTTCCGACTGGCTGAGAGATGTTCTGCTACGCTGATTGGTTAGAGGAGTCTGTCTGTCAAGGCAAGTACACCCGCCCACTTTTCAAGCTGCCAATAGGCCAAAAGTCCAGACGTTATACTGTGGAAGGAATGAACACAGATAATAACGTCTGGCTCCGACAGGCTAGTGTAGTGTATCTTGTACACCTGCAGGCCCATTGCAAGTTGCAGTCGGTAACTTTATCTGCCAGTTACCTTTTTTTCTTTGTAAAACGTGTTAATTACCCTATTATAATAAACAGCTAGGCCCGCTTCCTACATTTCTAAAAATAAGATAGGCCTATACAAAAAAATATGAAAAAAGGATTGAAAAAATAAAATCACAGGCCGTTTTTTTCTTTCTTTTTTTTTTTAGCATTTTTATTGTTTATGTATCTTTTTAATGTTTATTTAAAAACTAAAAGTGGGAAATCTTAATCTTGCTATATTAAGTATTTTTGCATAAACCTGGACTGTAGCCCATTCATTCATTCATTCATTCATTCATTCATTCATTAGTGTGAAATCATCAGAAAATGAATTCGGATTTGACAGTAGGCCTACTGTAGCTTCATGTCCAGGGGGTGTTAGTAGCCTACTTGTACGTCATGTGACATAGGCTATTGGTGTCAGTGGTGGAGATAGTAGTTGTGACCGTCAGATAGCAAGTTACTATGAAAACCTCCACCGGCTCAGTCAGTCAGTCTGTCCGTCACGTCACGTCACACTTTTGGCCCTACTCTTATCTCTGGCACCGTTGCCACACACACTCCCTGGCAAACCACAACTTCCGCCCCTGATTTCTCACATGCGCCACCATGAGGCTGCGTGTAGGCCTATACATGCAACCTGGCAGTCGCTTATCTCCCGATTAGGAAGTCTTCGTGCCCTCCACACTAGACGCTGCTTTTTCGGCCGCGCAGCAAAGTTTTGGGGCGGAGAGGCAAGCGGGCGCGGTCCCGTGAAATCACCCGCGAGCGTGCTCGTTTGTGCATGCGTACGCGGGCGGTGAGAGATGGATTGTGTTCATCTTTGTGAAATACCGCGCGGCGTTTACTCACTGAGCGAGTGTGTTTGGTGCCCTCCACACTTAGTCCATGGGCCAGACGGGTTGTCGGTATCAAAAAGGTGGCAAAGGTTACCATGCATTTTTGAAAAGCTCTATATCTGTAGATTATATTTTGGTATGATAACCCTTTCTTAGACACAGCTAAATTGGTGTTATCAGCCGCTGGAGTTGGTGTCCCATTAACTTTACATTACAGGAAAAAAAGCAAAAAAATAATCTGCTTTTAGTAGCATGAGAGGGGTCAAACTAGGGGAATCCATTGCAAGCATTTGTTTTGCACAAAAAACATTCCTTGGGTTATAAATGGCCTCAGAAGACGATGCATTGTATGGGTGAGCATTCATGTTAGTCATAGGCCTTAGGGTTTTATTTCTCGTGCTAATCAGTCTAAAAGCGCCAAATTTTGCACAGATGTAGCCCAGGGCATGCTCTAATGATTTAGCTAGGGCGCCCGAGTCGGTTTAATTTTTTTACCTTTTTTCCTGTAATGTAATGTTAATGGGACACCAACTCTAGAGGCTGATAACACCAATTTAGCTGTGTCTAAGAAAGGGTTATCATACCAAAATATAATCTACAGATATAGAGCTTTTCAAAAATGCATGGTAACCTTTGCCACCTTTTTGATACCGACAACCCGTCTGGCCCATGGACTAACTAGTCGCGGTTGCCGTCGGGGGTGCCGCTAGGATCAGCAGTGACAGAGACACAAACACACTCGCTCAGTGAGTAAATGCCGCGCGTCTGAAAAAGCCGCCCGCCTCTCATTGAGAATGAATTACTAGCAGGCGGTGACCGCGCCTAGTGTGGAGGGCACCTTCCTCCTGGTCTACTCTTTAAGGGGGTTCCACACTAGCCGCGGTCACCGCCTCCTAGCAATTCATTTTCAATGGGAGGCGGGCGGCTTTTTCAGCCGCGCAGCGAAGTTTTGGGGCGGCGAGGAGAGCGGGCGCGGTCCTGTGAAATCCCCGCGAGCGTGCTCGTTTGTGCATGCGTACGTGGGCGGCGAGAGATGGATTGTGTTCATCTTTGTGAAATACCGCGTGGCGTTTACTCGCTGAGCGAGTGAGTGTGTTTGTGTCTCACCGCGGCGCGGCCACCGCTGATCCTAGCGGCAGCCCCGACGGCAACCGCCTGTAGTGTGTAGAGCACCTTATTATTATTTTGAAAAAAAGCTCTACTCCCATTGAAATGCATCATCGGCAGAATCCGCCCTCATAGGTAGGATAAAAGTGCGGTGTGAGGGTGCCCTCACACCAAACTACCTATGAGAGTGGAATCTGCGTTCCGCCAATGCATTTCAATGAGAAGGGGGTGGTTTCATGTCAGTAGAGGATTTCTGCAAAAAAACGCTCCATTCTCATTGGAATGCATTGGCAGAACGTGGATTCCACTAGGTATTTTGGTGTGAGGCCACCCTGGCCTGACCCTGCCCTTACAGAAATATACTTGAGTAAAAGTATTGGCATCAAAATATACTTACCAAAAGTAAATGTAGACCTACTCATTATGCAGCATGTCTCGTTTCACAAGTTATCATATGTCTAAAATGTACTAATCTTTCGAAAATGGCCAACATATAAATATAGGGCTGATTCTGAAGTGGGTATATGTTTTGTATTAATAATACAAATCTAGTTTTCAAGTAATTGTAATGGAGTAAAAGTACAATATTTGTCTCTGAGATGTAGGGGATGGAGTAAAAGTATAGAAAATACTACTCCAGTAAGGTAAGAGCCTGTATGAGGGAATACCAAGGGTGAGCGAGAAAATTGCTGCCAGAAGAATGAGACTATAGCAGGACACTGCCAAAGACATCAGGAGCTTCCTGCCAGCAAACTGGTGCTGTGGGAACCAACACATGGGCACCGGTCACGAGGACGTCCCACAATAACATACGTGGATCCTACTCAAGAAAGACGTAGGAGCACAAAGCACCAATGAGCTGGCCAGATGTATGGAGAACCGGGATGACTGGAAGCGACGATGGAAGGCTCGTCTACGTTCATATTTTTTCAAACATTTTAAATAGTTTAGTGGAAATGGCAGAGCTACAAGCTCACAATGCGTCGCGATGTGCCGCGTTGTGAGCTTGTAGATTGCCTATTTCCACTATCAATGTTCTTTTTTAAGTATAAAGTTGTCAAATGTCAGTCATTTCTTTGTGTATTATTTAGGTTCTGTGTCAGATCTTCCACGTGCAACTTCAAAGCCTACAAGCCAAACAGAAATGTAAAAAACACACACACACACACACACACACACACACACACACACACACACACACACACACACACAAAAAAAACGACAAAAACACAATTAAATCGTTAATCGCAATTATTTGAGTGACAGTTAATCATCATACATAAAATGTCATAATCGTGACAGCCCTAGATTGGCTCTTGACCTATGGCTCGAAGTGAGTCCCAAGGCTACTTATGACTAGGCCTACTTGCTCTCTCGTATAGGCTAGTACATTTCATATAAACCATGACATGCTTGATGTTGTGAGTAATTTTGTATGGGTTGTAATTACGAAGCTAGAAAGTAAAACGCAGAAATGTGATCTCAGAATGCAATTGATTCAGGAGTCATCATCACCATGCCGGCTTGTGGTGGACATTTATTGTCAACATTCGTTTTTGCATTCAAAGTGAGTGGACAATAATTCTACCAGAAACACATAAAGAGCAAGCCCTGAAAGACCATAACAGGTCTGTAACTCTGAGATTAGACAAATGGAACCACATGGTCCATTTGGTTCTATTTGTCCACTCTCAGAGGTAAGGGAGTCCTTGCAAATAAAACATTTGAGAACCATTAGTAGGCCTACTGTACTAGTGGACTGAGGAAAACCTGGAGACTTGACATTCAGTAATTCATGGGTCATGATTCATGATCAAAATAAGGACAACATAAAGTAGGATAACAAGTCTTTCCCGCGGACACATGCCCGTGCGGACATATTGATGACCCCTGAATTGATTCTCTGTCTGGGTGAGTGAGTGCACACATTTCCTTAGTTGAACTATTGCAAAGGTCTTCAACAGGGGGTCCGGGGGGTTCTCAGAGTTACTACAGGGGGTCCTCCAAATCTTTGTGTGATATAGAAACTTTTTCCCCCTTTTTGATATTAACCATTTTAATCCTATAGTGTCCATATTCTGAGAAATGTAGCAAAAAATAGCAATCTACAAGCTCACAACGCCCTGCGCGTGAGCTTGTGATCAGCTATTGTCAGCAAAGAGGTTTGGTGCAGAGGGAAAAAGAACAGACTAAGTACAGAGTGAAAGGTCAAGTTTATTAAGTATTGACGGTTCAAGTGGTTAAACATCTGAAAACACAAATTGACATGAATCCAAAATATACTGATGATTGTGCTAGTCAAACAATGAAACTATATGGAATCTATGAAAAGGTCCCTGTTTCATCTCTCTCTCAACTAAGGGGTCCTTGGCCTGAAAACGTTGAAGACCCCTGGACTATTGTTTTCCACTTTAAATATCCTGGGGAAATATCCCGATGTTCACCACAAGGTGTCGCACTAAACATGCAGTGTTGGATATGAGCGTCCAGTTAGCTCATTAGGTTGACGGCACTCTCAGTGCTTCCATGGACTGACTGACTGACTGACCACATGATGACAGAGCTCCCTTGGGGTGCAATGGGTGCGTGTCTGACAAGTTTTCACTTGGCTGGCTCCCCTCTGAGCTCCTCATTCTTCTTGACTGCCTCGGACACAATTTACTGTATGACTCAACTTGTATCATTCCCCTTATACTCCTTTCCTTGTCATTATCAGCCGTCCACTCAAACAGCTCATTAACCACTTGAACCCCGGGCTCCCCAGTCTCCCTCTATGCCTGGGGCCTGAGGGAACGTTTCGTTTCGCCCCCAAAATAGCAAACGTGGATCGGCTATTTTTGGTGAAGAAACCTGGTGTGGACTAGGAGGGAAGACGGCTAGTCGGCTACAGCCCAAGCTATGTGGTTGCAGGGGTGTCACATCAAATTCTGGGTCATGGGTACAAGGATTCACTCACATCTTGTGATTTAACTATTGAAAAATAGCAGATCTACAAGCTCACAGCGCGGCACCGAGTGCCGCGCTGCGAGCTTGTAGATCTGCTATTTTTTTTTTTAATCGAGAAAATCTTCTTTGAATAAGGATATCAGATCCTTACAAGGCTTTTTGAAAATAAATTCTATGTCAGTGGTGCTCAAACCTTTTCATGCAAAAATGATATGTATTTGGCCAAGGACCCCCATCTCAAAATGTACATCGTGCTGTGAGCTTGTATATCTGCTATTTTGCAATAGCTAAAGTAGGCCTATAAAATAATTCCAGGCCCCTCCACCTTGGGCCCTAATAACTCAGTCCCACTTTTCCCCCCCTTGTGACGCCCCTGATGGTTGTCAAGTCGGGTCTGTTTTTTACTAGGAATGGAGGGTTCAAGTGGACCATTCTCTGGACCAGTAACAGTCACAGATGATTATATATTATGTATTGCCTGTAGGTTTGTTGTCCAGTCTGTGTGGGATCAACGGTGACGTGATAACCCCACATTGAAGATGTGCTGAGAAATAAGCCGATCTACAAGCTCACAGTGTGTCGCATTGAGGCGCGTTGTGAGCTTGTAGAGTGGCTATTTCCGGTGCTGGACCCCATCGTACAATGGAGTATTATCCAGGCTTAAAGGAGCACTTCACCCATTTCAACCTATATCTTCATAATGCTCATTATAAGATGGCACTACAGTATGTCTATTTCTGTCTACTTGACAGTGGTGGAAAGAGCAATTAAAAGTATTAACACTGTGCAATGTAGTAGGCGCTAATACTCTGTTATGATTAAATACGGTCCGGAATTTACTTACTAAAATTACAAAGTGTAGGCTAGGTACTTAAAGTACAAACGTAAAAGTACTCATTATGCAGAATGCAGAACATTTTCAAAATGTATAAAATGTATCAAAAAGCTTTTGGAAATAGCAGATTTACAAGCTCACAATGCTTCGCATCGTGATGCAATGGCAGAACACGTGAAACCTAAAGGGCGAGAAGCACATGGATGCATGCACATGGGCGCGTGCACGCATCTAACAGGGCATCATCTGAGAATGCCCATATGTGGACTTAATATTGCCATTTTCGGTCCGGGTAGGGCGTAAAATGTATGCTAATTAGTAAGGCCACACAGGGCCAGGCCTTAATTTTCAGGCCCGTTGAGAACGCTGAGCTGGTCGAGTCATCATTGTGATGTCAGAACAGGTCAGAGCAAATTAATTCTGTCTTGGCCATTCATTTACATCATTGTGACGTCAGAAGAGCTTGAGGTGTGACAGACAGACAGACAGACAGACAGACAGACATGAACTGTAGGTTTTCATACTAAGTAGAGACCTACGGTCACAATCATAAGCGCTAGTGAGGACCAATTATCTGAAGGTGAAAAATGGTGTGAAGTGGTCCTTTAAGGCTGCCAGTCCTCTGAGAAAGCGAGATAACGTGCAATCATTTAGTGTTCTGTGGACACAACGATGTCCAGCTACTCTCCAAGGTTGACTGTTCCCGACCTTGCTGCTGCTGCTGCTGCTGTTGTCACTCACAGCAGCAACAACAGAGTATCAGGGGATGCAAGGCTGTAGAGAACAGCCTTGTCTTACTGCTGCTTCTTCCCATGCCAGCTTACTGTAGTGGAGGGGTGTCTTACTGCTGCTTCTTCCCATGCCAGCTTACTGTAGTGGAGGGGTGTCGTGTTGACGTACAGCTTACTGTAGTGGAGGGGTGTCGTGTTGACGTACAGCTTACTGTAGTGGAGGGGTGTCGTGTTGACGTACAGCTTACTGTAGTGGAGGGGTGTCGTGTTGACGTACAGCTTACTGTAGTGGAGGGGTGTCGTGTTGACGTACAGCTTACTGTAGTGGAGGGGTGTCGTGTTGACGTACAGCTTACTGTAGTGGAGGGGTGTCGTGTTGACGTACAGCTTACTGTAGTGGAGGGGTGTCGTGTTGACGTACAGCTTACTGTAGTGGAGGGGTGTCGTGTTGACGTACAGCTTACTGTAGTAGAGGGGTGTCGTGTTGACGTACAGCTTACTGTAGTGGAGGGGTGTCGTGTTGACGTACAGCTTACTGTAGTGGAGGGGTGTCGTGTTGACGTACAGCTTACTGTAGTGGAGGGGTGTCGTGTTGACGTACAGCTTACTGTAGTGGAGGGGTGTCGTGTTGACGTACAGCTTACTGTAGTGGAGGGGTGTCGTGTTGACGTACAGCTTACTGTAAACGGTGGTTTTCAACCCTTTTCATACCAAGGTCCATTATTTATTTGGCGTTTGAGCCGCGGGCCACCATTCGATAAGATGTATTCTCTCTGACCCAAGACTGACCCGAGAATATTTTGCTGTTGTTGGATGTGATTTTGTCTGGGGAAATCTCACTTTTTCGACGGCACATCATTTCGACTAAGGGTTAGGGTTAGGTTTTAGGGTTAGGTTTAAGCATAGTTTTACTGAGGTTAGGTTTAGGCATAGTGGTTAGCATTTTACCAGGTTAACATTAACCCACGCTGAAAAGATCTAATATCTTATATCTAATAAGGGTCCATTTGGTTACCAACTCTCCATCATTTAGCTGGAGACCACCTGGAACCCCCTCAAGGACCAATGGTGGCCCCCGGACCACTGGTTGAGAACCACTGTTTTAAACCATTTAAGACCTGAGGCCGTTTCTACAAAATAATGCCTTCTAAACCAGTAGTTCTTTCAAGATCTTTTTACATTTTTCAAAAATAGCAGATGTACAAGCTAGAGTAGCAGCATGAAGTGGCGCGCTATGAGCTTGCATATATCTACTTATATAGCGCTAATATCCAGTGAAGCAGATGCTTTGCCGGTTTTAATGGGTTAAACCGTCTCGTCCTCTCTCTTTAACAGTAAAGTATATTTCATAGTATGTCGTATTACCAAGATGCTTGTGTGAAGTGCAGTGAAATATTGGCCACGTGTCAAAAAGATATCTTCTGAGGATTTATTTTCTCTATCTCTCACAAGGCAGTTGATACAAAATGGCATGTATTTCTCCTCTGACAGTTTAGTGTGGTAAATTGCCACAACTCTGCTGCCACCAACATTTTAGGATAAATTTGCTCGGAGCTCATCCAGGGTTAGACCTCTGCAGCCTTGGTTGCCGATTTCTTTCCATAATTATGGTAGAAATCTAGGATTAGATGGAAGACCACCACACCATCCCTTGGCAGGATAACTGGCTGCTTCAAGTTGAGAGGTTAGGACGTTAGGAAGTGTTCTTTAAACACCCTCCCACATGAGAACAACACCATCTTGGCAATGCTGTCTGTGTGGAAGCATGCCATGACTCAGTGCCTGCCTTTCTTCTTTTTGAAAGCACCTTTGTGCCTGTCTTTCTTCTGTCATCCAACTTTATGGACACTGTCTCTGTGTCTGTTTTTGCTAGATGCTGGATCCAAGCGGCAACATCATGCAGTGCTATATGCCACACTGAGAACTGACATAAAGCTGCCAATCTGAAACTTTCTGTGGGTATAAAACATTTTTTTAACAACCAGTCAGTCTGGTAGAGCATGTTAATACAACACATCTTCTGGTCGACAAGATGTATTGCCTGGAGCTCAAAGCGCAACACCTCCCCTGCTGAAGTTGTGTAGAAATGTCTATCTTTGTGAGGGAGACATGGGTTTCAATACAGATCGCATTAGTCAACTGCCACCTCGAGACATCTGGGATGCTGAATGCATGGATTTTGTGGATTTATTATACCACTGTGGTCAGTTGTTCTGATTCTTTGGACTCAATTTGTGACAAAGGGGTTAATTTCATTAAGTGTCCCGTGAAGCTTGGCCAATGTGACCCTGTGCCATACGTACAAACAGACACCAATTGACCAATGACAGTCTGGACACGGACAGACACAGGACAAACAGACAAAGCCAGCTGTACTAGGAGCGGTTCAAACATATAAACCTTCAGTCTTCTTAGTTAATATACAGTAGCAACTCAAATACCTCAGGAGTTAGGATGGAAGCTCCACAAAGGAAATAAAAACAAGAATCGGCATAGCAACATCAGCCATGACAAGACTTGCCAGACTTTACAGGTCACTGGTACACTCCACCCTACTCTATGGCAGTGGTTCTCAACCTTTTCTGGCCGTGACCCCCAAAATAATCATATTTGAACTGGGGACCCCCCACCGTGACGAGCACTTGTAGGAGTTGGCATTACATTTAGTTTGATCCCATCTATTCCATTGTGAAAATAGCCGATCTACATGCTCACAACGCCTCGCGTTGCGAGGCGTTGTGAGCATGTAGATCAGCTATTTTCAGAATTTATCCCTCTAATATTTGACAATTTGACCAATGTTTGACCAGAGGTACTAAAAAGGTCTTTAAAGTCCTTAAATTGTCACTTTAGAAATGTGCAGATACCCTGTATACACTTATACTGTACGTTGGTCTGTTTACTATTGAGTGAGAAAACAATGTTAGAATTCAGAGCAAGGAGAGAAAACAATGTTAACATTAAGCTAAACTTCTGGGGACCCCCCAAAATAATTTGGGGACCCCTCTGGGGGTCCCGACCCACAGGTTGAGAACCACTACTCTATGGCTGTGAGAGCTGGACACTCACAGTGGACACAGAGCGCAGGATACAGTCCTTTGAAAGCAAGTGCTTCAGAAGGACGCTTCATATTTCATATAAAGAACACCGGACAAACGATTACGTTAGACAACTAGTCACCACTCATGCTGTCCAAGTGTCCCTGTCCCCTGACCAAGACACTTCACCCCTAACTACAGTAACTGTTCCCCAGGTGCTGTGTATAGAGCCCAAGTCATCACTGCTGCTAGAGGCCTGGCTCATGGTGTAATTATTTTCTATTGAAAATACCAGGGTCATCTTAGATCACATAAGAACTGTGTTCCAAAAATAAACAAATGTCACATAACTGACAACATTGCCGGGGTGGTTTGTTTATTTTTGGAACACAGTTCTTATATGACATGATCTAAGATGACCTTATATGGTATTTTAATAAGAAAAACTACTTCTGTGACCCAGGGAGTGCAGGAGGACTTGGGTACTCTATTAACTCTCCCCACGCTTTGAACGATAACGCTCGCCCCATTTTTTACAGAACGTCGATGCCAATACGGCACTCGTTCGGTTCGTTCGTCTGATGACTGTAAGCTCATGAGGGGTCGCGCGGCCGTCTACTGTAAACACATTTTCCGCTGTGATGGTGTAAAAAATCCATTATGCGTTAGATCAACGGAGAACAATTCACTTCCTTGTTGATTTCCTCTGGCCCGGAGGCTCTGTAGCCAGTGACTGCTCTGAATGTACGGCAACACATAGCAGGACAATTCACATTCATTCTCGCATGACGCCGCCCTCTGCTGCCTGGCAGACCAAAGTGCACTATTGCACAACCAAAAAAAATAAAAATAAATAAATAAATGTCTGTCTGTCTATCTACTATAACGTCGCAAAGGTAAGCCGCTTTTTGATGGCGCCAGACCCAATAAATAAATAAATGATCTGGCAGTAGGAGAGTTAATGGCACTTCCCCACACTGCTCCTATATTTAGGATGGGTTCAATGCAGAGGATAATGTTCACTTATGTGTAGGTGACGACGTGTGGGTGCGATCCTCGTCTTTCTCATTATGAAGGAGCAAAATGCACCTTTTCCTCACCCACCATTTGTTCAGTGGTGGAAAAAGCAAACAAAGGAAAGTAAAAGTATCAATACTGCATATAGAAACACTCTGTTACAGGTAAAAGTCTGGTTATCAAAATTGACTTGAGTAAAGTACTGGCATCAAAATGTTCTTAACAGATGCAGAATGTTCCGTTTTACAAGTTATCATGTCTAAAATGTATACAAAATCTTTTGAAAATAGCAGATCCACAATAAATGTAAAATATTTGCCTCTGAGATGTAGTGGAGTAAAAGTAAAAGTAATGAGAATCGGAAATACTAATAAGTAAAAGTACCTCAGTGAAAATGTTACTTAAGTACAGTAGGCCTACTTGAGTAAACATACTTAGTACTTTACACCACTGCATTTGTTTGTATGAGCACTAACATTATCACCAATGGCTGCTTTGCATCCGAAAAGTGATTCCACTCAACTACTTCAGGTGTTCAGGAGCAAAGATTCTTGAAATCTGTAGTTTGTTTTTGCGAATTCTCTAGAGATCATTCAGCCTATACTATCTCCCACCGTGGCTTTTACCACTTATGCCCTATTTAAACATTTTCAAAAACAGGCGATCTACAAGCTGACAACGCGTCACCATACAAACTCGCTATCACCTTGTACAGTAGATTACCTATATTTGAAAATATTTGACGGTCTAGGAAAAATGCTCGCTTATAATGACATGCCAAAAATAGGGAAGGGAAAATATCAAAAATAGCCGACCTCCAAGCTCACGCGTTATGAGCTTGGAGGTCGGCTATTTTCGGTGCTTGATACCACATTGAACTAAGCATAATCAAGTCAATACTGGAGATTTGACGTAATGACATGGATTTCTACACAGAGAGGGCAACAATTCTTTCAACAAAAGATGCTGCATTCAAGTCCAGGAGAGTTTGAACAAGGCAATTCTCTTGAATGCTACATTCAGGTATGGCATGGAAAGGAGGCATTTGCATTTCTTTCACCATAGTGAAAACTGCATTTGTGGTCTGGAGAGGGCACTTTTTACAGACAGATAAAAGGGCAGGGGCTCAAGCCCCCTCTGATGTCTATGTGATTGTGTGCACGTGCCTGCTCCCTGCAGGGCAGGGTGGTTTGCTCCCATCCCGTGCCCTCTTATTGGCTCAGTTCCTGCAGTCCGTTCTGTCCCTGCGCCAGGAAGGGAAGCCAGGACTCTGAGTCCTAACGGGTCCAGCAGAGAGAGAGAGAGAGAGAGAGAGGCTCCGGTCCGGTTCAGAGGATTCCGCTCCGTGTGGCTGGCTGTTCGTCCAGGGTGACTTTGAAGCAGAATGAACGATGGCCACACATCAGAATACACCACTTCTGAGTGTTTATTTATTTATTAGTTTATTTATAGTCTTCTGAACATTAATTCTCTGTCTCTCTCTTTCTCTCTCTCTCTCTCTCACGTCATGCAGACAATGTGACAGCTAAACACTGCACTATGTAACTTTCCTCTTCTTTATATAGACCTACCCGCTTTTGAACCCGGTTTGTTGTGCAAGTGCTGATTTTATTTTTGTATTTTTACCACTGAGCTAATAGAGCCGGTCTGCTTGCTCAGAGGATACATTTAATCTTGACCATCAGTGTCTAGGTGTGACACGACCTTTGACACGATCTCAATAGAAGTGCAGGGAGACAAAATACAACCACCCCAATAGTATCAGTTATTCTACCATGCAGATTGTATGATTTACATTGAGTGCCGATCCCGAACAAGTTCGGCTTTTTTTCAATACAATACATTTTTTTTGTTGCTATTTTACTTACCCTGAGCTGCTTGTAGAGACGTGGGTGGTCCTGGCTCGTCCTACGCTTTCCAATGAGCCATTCTACGTGGTCCGACGATTTATTCCATTGAAAATGGCCAGATGCCAAGTTTAGAGCCCCCCAATTTTTACTCAATCTATGCTGTCGGCGGTGCGACGTATTCCGGGGTGCCGATCCCGAACAATATCGTCTTTTTTAATAAAATGAATTAAATAATCAGAGGCCTCACCGAAGCCTCCGTCTAAATTTTCATCCAGGCCGCCAGACCGTGCTCTGTTTACACGGCCCGCGAGAGGGTAACGCCGCCGAATCGCGCCGCCGAATCCAATACATTCTCACATCTTTAGAGCTCATTTTCTCTGAACTGTGTTCTTACGGAAGCGGATTTTTTTTTTTACGGCTAAAATGAGTGATAGCCTATAGCTATCTTGTAGCTCTCTTCATCCGGGTCATTTTCATGACACGCACCAACATACGTGCGCTACGTGGGTCCCTGTATGTTACAGCGGTGGTCTATGGGAGTGAGTCTGGCACTATGGCGCCATCTAGTGGCCTAGGCACGAAACTAGTTAACATACTCTACCATGCAGAATGTATGAGTTACATTGTATTAACATACTCTACCATGCAAATTGTATGAGTTACAATGTATTAACATACTCTACCTTGCAGATTGTATGAGTTACATTGTATTAACATACTCTACCATACAGATTGTATGAGTTATATTGTATCTTCAACATACTCTAGTCTGCCATACCGATTGGACATAAAAAAAAGAACTTACACAGTGCCACTTTAAAGAACTAAAAGACCAAGAAAGGAATTTGTTTAAATAGGCTACTGTACTGTAACCTCCTTCACACTCATTAACAGTTATGTCACAGTTCAATTCGGTGGCCGTAGCTTAGTGGTTAGAGAGAGAGAGAGAGACCGTCTGTGGGCAATCTGAACATGGCCGCTTCTCCCCCCGGTCTGTATGTGGAAGAGGTATGAGTCATCAATGACATCATCGTTAGGGGTTCCTGAAAGGTTAATATGCTGAAATGAGCATTAGAGTAACATCGCCTACCAGGCTTTCTGGGGGAAAGCCTGGTGTTCGTTCACTACAGGCCGTTTGGTTTCCGCCTAAAGCGCGGAAACCACTAGAAGAAGCGACGTCGCTTTGATTTGTTTCCCCCCCCCCGTTTGTTTCCCAATCCCTATTAAAATACTTGAGTAGCCTAGCGTAGTCTTGCCAGTCACTAAGAGTTGGACTAAAAGATGCATATACCAAACGATTTTTTCAAAAACAAAACTACTCCGCATCAAGAAGTTTAGGTAGGCCCTAAAAGTATGTCCTTGAGCCTTGTCCTTGTAGTCCTTTGAGTACTACAACATGACGTGTTGTGGTTTCCGCTCCAGACCGGTTACAACCCCGAAAAGTGAAGTGATCCCAGACTAGCATTATAGAGGTCCATCGTCTAGTTATGTGAAGAACAGGTTGAAAAATGGGTGAAGTAGTCCTTTAACTCTCTGGAGTTTACTGTGGAGCAGACATGACTAAGTCAAGCCAAGGTCACTGTGTGTGTGTGTGTGTGTGTGTGTGTGTGTGTGTGTGTGTGTGTGTGTGTGTGTGTGTGTGTGTGTGTGTGTGTGTTGTGTGTGTGTGTGTGTGTGTGTGTGTGTGTGTGTGTGTGTGTGTGTGTGCGCGCGCGCGCGCGTGTGCGCGTGTGTGTGCGTGTGCGTGTGTGTGTGTGTGTGTGCGTGTGTCCATTGATTAGTTATAATTAGCATCATCTGTGCAACTTGAACTAGGTGAGGTATCATGGTTGGATCATGCGTGATAAGATGAGATCTAATCGAACCTGACTTCCTCTGTGTGTGCGCACATGTGCATGCATGTGTGTAGGGTTGCAACACATGCTACGTAGGGTATATACTGTATACTGATATATACAGTATACTGTTCCCTCAATCTGGGAACCCATTGTTTGTTGCCAAAAAAAGGAAAAACAGCAACCTCTGCTCTCTGAATCTGTCTTGAGAGATTACTGTTATTAGTGATGGTTTATATAACTTTATTTTGTCATTTTTTTCCTTTGACTGAATTCTCTTTGTTTCCTAGAACTGGATTGTTCAGTTAAAACAAAGTATTTCTCTTGTTATTTATCATAAATATAGTCTTAAAAAAAGGTGGAGGGGAAAAGAGAAGAAACTAATTGAGACACAAAATAAGTGTTGAAGTTTCTTTCTTTCTTTCTTTCTTTCTTTCTTTCTTTCTTTCTTTCTTTCTTTCTTTCTTTCTTTCTGCTTTCTTCAGTACAGTCTGTTCTCCTATACGGCTGTGAGTGCTGGACCCTGAAGCCTGCCCTACAGAATTCCCTGGTCCCTGTGCTACATGTTCAATACTAAACATCAACCCAGGATACACATGTAACAAGCATCTGTAAAGCAGGGGTTTTCAAAGTGGGTGACGGGGCACCCTGGGGTGCCGCGACGGCAGTGCCGCGAGATCATTTAATAATATTTGGAATTTATTTGGACACTTAAAAAATATTTAGTATCATTTTAAACTTGAAGTACAAAGTTATTTTCAGTCAGTTCTAACCAAAATGGCTATTATCTCAACGTTTTCCTCACAATATAATCCCTAAAATATTGTCACTGTCGGGCAGAAACCTTGTATCTCCTCATGTCTTTTGCCCTGCTTCATCATACTGTACAAGACCATCACACAAAACTAGTGAAAACAGCCGATCTACAAGCACACAACGCCTCGCATCGCTAGGCATTGTGTGCTTGTAGATCTGCTGTTTTCACTAGTTTAGTACATTTTATAGATGATAAATACAAAACGAACGGTTTTGGACATACAAGGTTTCCACCTGACAACGACGATATGCTATAAATATAAGGTGCTGGGAGTGAAAGTTATAATGTAGGGGTGCCTCGGATTAAAAAAATATTTATGGGGTGACCTGAGACAAAACATTTTGGGAACCCCTGCTGTAAGGCATGGGGTTGAGAGAGAAGACGGGAGAAGGAGGCTGGTCGCTCACTGCCATGGACACCAGGAGCTCCCAGCATACTGGCGAAGCTAGCTAGATGTATGGTGGAAGGACAGGGACATGCTGGGCCCCTGATTCAGCCTGGGAAAAAGAGTTGTAGAGGCCCTCATTGCGTGCGAGAGATGTCTCTCCATAGCGCTGCTGCTACTCAAAGATTTGCCATTTCAGATCATGACAAGTGACAAGCCAGTGGACCAATTACTGTACATGAGTTATATTTCGTCGTTGTCGGGTGGAAACCTTGTATGTCCAAAACAGTTTGTTTTGTATTTATCATTTTAAAAATGATTTAAACTAGTGAAAACAACCGATCTACAAGCACACAACGCCTCGCACCGCGAGGCGTTGTGTGCTTGTAGATCTGCTGTTTTCACTACTTTTGTGCAACGGCCTTGTATGATGAAGCAGGGCTTTGCTTTGCGAAAAAATGTATACATTTGAAACTTGGAGATACGAGGTTTCTACCCGACAGTGACGATTTACTTTGTTGGCCGCCCAGCCCCCAAAATGGAACGAAGGCCGACATTTTATTTTAAATTTTTTCCTAATGGCCGGCCTGGACCGGCCGGGAATGAACCGGCCGTTCGGGAGTTGTCCCGCTTTTCCCAATGGCCAGCACGTCCCTATTTGAAGTATATGACTGGAGACACAGCTGGAATGCCCTTCTGAGGACCAACTAGAGAGAGGCTCTATCTCTCTATAGTGAGGTCCAAAGTTTGACCCTGGTCATCACAATACAACCGATGAAGTCAAGTATAGAAAACTACTCAAGGTAGGAAGATTTTCTTTCTTTTTTTATTTGAATTCCAGACTTTTACTTGTAACAGAGTATTATCTACATGGTAAAACATGTGAGTACATTTCCCACCATTGAAGCAGGGCAGCATGCTGCCCTGATGATTCATGCCATCAGCAGGACTCCTGTTGTCATGATGGCATCCCTTCTCTGCCTCACTAAAAGGATGAAACAGCAAAAACCCTGTGATTCAATTCAGAGTAGTGTTCCGATACCACCAGTATAGGAAAAGCTGACGATACTGCCTACACTACAATGCTGGTCTCGATATCAGCAAGTATGCTAGTTTAAATGCCAATTTCCGTCATACCACATTATGCTAGCCTGGTTAATAAACCGCACAACACCACCCCGTGGTGTAGTGTGGTCTGGAGCCTCACAATTGAGAATCCATTTCCACCAGCCACCAGAAAGGGTTAGCCAATCAGGGCTGTAGGCTGTGTGGACACAAAAACATTCCCCCCTCTCCCTCCCCTCTAAGAGGTAGTTGTCTTTGATGTTTCATTGATTAGAGAGAACACTAACAAGCTATTGACACTTGTATGGCTCAATCAATTACTGCGTTTTACAACCCCTTTGAAGTTCAAAGGGAGCAATTAAGAGCAAGTCACCTTGACATTTTTTTAAACCGCCCCTAACATTACATCAATAGGCTTTAGCCCGCCCCCCAGAAAAATAATCTCTCCCCGAAATTCCAGACTCTCTTCCCAAAACGAAGTGTGTGATAGAGTCTGGTTTATTAACCAGGCAAACATTATGCATGCATCACATGATGATTTCATTGGTCACCAAATTAATGTTCCTTGCGGGGTTCCTTGAGAAACCCAGAGGGTCCCTGGACCCCACTTTGAGGACATTGCACACTGCACATTGCATGCACATTTACCTAACCCTAACCCTAACCCGAAGGAAAAAAATGGTATCGGTTAGGGGTGTAACGATACATTTTAACAGCGATACTATACACATCACGATACATGGTTAATGATACGATACATGGACGATATTGGTTCATTCTTGGAAATACGATGTGATTCGATTCAATGATTTAAAATCGATATAGTAACTATTTAGCAAAGAACTTAGTATGAACAAACCCAGTAACCCACCTTTCCAAACAATCAATTATATGCATTGCAAAATGATTCGATACCGATTATCGCATTTTAAACTATACGATACGATACAAAGCCATTACGATATTTTGCTTTTGCTAACGATATAGTAGATTTTTCAATTCAGTTACTATATCGTTACAGCCCTAGTGTCGGTACATCTCTACTACAGTGTCCTCCTGCTGAGAGCAGTCAGAGTTTCCTGAGATTGTAATGTAATATTAAAAATCACACCCAATGTGAAGTGAGCGGTGGTCGTGCTTGCATAACGTCTTCAATTGGTAATTGGTGATGTAATACAGGCTACACACACACACACACACACACACACACACACACATCGCTATGGCAAAACGCTGAGGAAAAAGACTAGGATATAGGTCTAGGATGTAATTGGTGATGTAATATGGCTACACACACATATTGCTATGGCAAAACGCTGAGGAAAACACATTGCTATGGCAAAATGCTGAGGAAAAGTGTCTACAGATAGGTCTAGGATGTAACTGATGATGTAATGTGATGTAATATGGCTACACACACACATATTGCTATGGCAACACGCTGAGGAAAACACATTGCTATGGCAAAACGCTGAGGAAAAGTGGCTACAGATAGGTCTAGGATGTAACTGGTGATGTAATGTGATGTAATATGGCTACACACACACACACACACACACACACACACACACACACACACACACATATTGCTATGGCAAAAGCTGAGGAAAACACATTGCTATGGCAAAACGCTGTGGAAAAGTGGCTACAGACACACGCACAGCCACTCTATGGAGCAGTTTACCACCGCTCAAAAACAACAATAGAGCATGTTTTCAGGGCAGCATCCTTATAGCGGAGTGGCTAGAGACACTATTGGAGTTAGCAGACCGTTGATATGCATCCAGGCTCGTTCCTATGTTAATGCAGGATGGTGAGACACTTACAGCCTTTGTAATCGTTGTTGAGGTGTGAACTTAAGGGTTGTTTTACATCGACGCGTGTGATTCAGGACAGTGCGTACACGTGTGACACGACCAGTACAACACTGGGTACTAGAGACAGAGGCCGTCAGGGAATCAGGGGAGAGCATGGTTCAACTCTCAGCTCACCCAGTGGACGTGTTCAAGTGTTCCTGAGCTTAAGACACTTAACCCCTATAACAGCCCCACCCCCCGCCCTTTGTGCTCATCTGAGCCATCTGAGCATCCATCACACAGCATCTGCAGCTTTCATAACAGAATGCATCGCAAAGTGTTCCACAATAAGAACAACAGGACAAATAAAATAAAATAAAACACGAAACATAAGGCATCAATACATAAAACCAGGGGTCTTCAACATTTTCAGACCAAGGACCCCTTAGTTGAGACTGAGAGATGAAGCAGGGACCCCCACAATCAAACCTTTTCATTTAGATTCCATATAGTTTCATCGTTCAACAGCAACGATCATCAGTGTATTTTGCATTCATGTTAATTTGTGAGTTCAGACCACAACTTGAACTGTCAATACTTTATAAAGTTGACCTTTCACTCTGTACTTAGTCAGCTCTTTTCCCCCTCTACACCAAACCTCTTTGCCGAAAATAGCCGATCTACAAGCTCACCCGTTGTGAGCTTGTAGATTTGCTATTTTTGGCAAAAGTTCTCAGAATACACTAGGGTTCAAGTGGTTAATATAAAAAGGAGAGTTTCTATGATTTGGAGGACCCCTTGGGGGGTCCCGGACCCCCTGTTGAAGACCCTTGCATAAAACAATACTTCCACACATTTGTGATGAGATGGGACTGTATTGCTCCCACGATAATGCACTCTGTGTGCATGATCCACATGATCCCTCACAGGGGTGTCGCACCAAATTCTGGGCCCTGGGTACAAGGATTCACTGCGGGGCTCCTGTGCTTTAACTATTGAAAAATAGCAGATATACAAGCTCACAGCGCGGCACCGATTATGTTTCTATGTCAGTGGAGCTCAAACCTTCTCATGTGAAGGACCCCCAAAATGGTATGTATTTGGCCACGGAACCCCATCTCAAAATATTGAGTTCCAGGGACCCCCCAGAAGCAAAATTTGAGTTACAAACGTTCGCTTAAAAAATACATATATTCAAAGATTTGCACACATTTTCACGACTTTTCAAAAATAGCAGATCTACAAGCTCACAGCGCGGCACTCCTGTGAGCTTGTATATCTGCTATTTTTCAATAGCTAAAGTATAAAATAATTAAGGCCCCTCCACCACCTTGGGCCCTAGTAACTCAGTCCCACTTTCCTACCCCTTGTCACGCCCCTGATCCCTCATGATCCACAGAGTGGAAAGAGGGGGGATTTCACGCTCTCGAATTGCTTTCCTGATAACATTCCAACATTCTAATTCCATACGTTGTGGAGTGTTGGGTGGAGTGGATAACCTTGGCTATAGGCCTACCGAACAGGCAGTCCAGTCCCCGGAGAAAACCTTTCCCCCAGGGAACCTCCACAACGTCCTGTTTGACTCGCTCACACCGTGCATGCCAGCCTCGCAGCAAGACACACATGTGCCTTTGGCTTTTAATAGTCCGACAACATATGCTCCTGGAAAACCCTGCTTCACAGCACAGTACAGCAGCCTCCACCGCTTAAAGCTCTGTTTTATACTTGGCAAGGCGAAAAATGCCCACTCACACAAGCTTTGTGACAATATATATATATATATATATATATATATATATATGTATATATTTAATTCTTTGATTTATGAATCGTTTGAAAATTGTCTTTTTTTGAGATCCTTTCCACAACCATTTTCAGAATTAATTTTTTCAAATTATTTCAAATCTTAATTCTTTTTACCCCCAAAATAGTCTGCACACTGTGGGTTACAGAGCTCCCAGTCAACGCTTTATTTAATTATCATTTGGACAAAAAAGTCTTCTTCAGAATCATCCCCAAATAGGAACACCAGGTTGAAAGAGGTTAAGATTGAATGTGTCGGCTAGTAGCCTATAGCTGAATGTTTAGCGGCGCTAGCGGACAGAAGTGCCGCATATACAGTGTACATTCATGTGGACAGGTGTGGTCTTCCCTCGGGGGGATTCTAGAAGTGTCTTATTCACCGACACTACAGCTAATCGAAGGTGCGAAACTGCAAGCCTGCAACGGGCTGAAACGGCCTCGACTCTCCTGACCTTGAAGAGCTGATGTTTCCAATCCGCCATGTACAACGTTTTCAATTACACGCGCCGGCGATTAATCTGAACCATATGGCTCTGCTGCATGTCAAACCCCTGGTGCTGGAGTCTCACACCTGCGGGCAGCTGGGTACCTGTGAACCTGCACAGCAGACAGGATTAGAAAGACATCAGATGGTCGTGTGGGGGTGTGGTGGCGGCGTTGCAGATAGGGCTGTCTGGGAGGGGAGAGAGAGAGAGAGAGAGAGAGAGAGAGAGAGAGAGAGAGAGAGAGAGAGAGAGGGCATGGGTGTCGCACCAAATTCTGGGCCCTGGGTAAAGGATTCACTGTGGGCCCCCCATGAATGTTCTTCATAGGGGGAACTAGGAACGCATTATTAGGCCTATACGCATTATTGTGCTTTAACTATTGAAAAATAAATAAACAAACATATTTTTGAAAAATTGGGAACATTTGTGCAAGTCTTTGAATATTTCAAATCCTTCAAAGGTTTTTTGAAAATAACTATGTTTCTATGTCAGTGGTGCTCAAACCTTTTCATGTCAAGGACCTCCAAAATGATGTATTTGGCAACGGACCCCCATCTCAAAATATTTAGTTCCGGGACCCCCCCAGAAGCAAAATTTGAGTTACAAATGTTCGCTTAAAAAACACATCAAAGATTTGTACATCTTTTCACAACTTTTCAAAAATAGCAGATCTACAAGCTCACAGCGTGGCACTCGGTGCTGCGCTGTGAGCTTGTAGGCCTATATATGTGCTATTTTTCAATAGCTAAAGCATAAAATAATTAGGGCCCCTCCACTTTGGGCCCTAGTAACTCAGTCCCACTCCCCCCCCCCTTGTGACGCCCCTGAGAGAGAGAGAGAGAGAGAGAGAGAGGGAGAGAGAGGGAGAGGGAGAGAGAGAGGGAGAGGGAGAGGGAGAGGGAGAGGGAGAGGAAGAGAGAGGGAGTGTTGTGTGTCAGGCCCGGACCATAAGCTACCCAGTCACCGGTATACTCAGAGACATTCCTAATGATCCCTGCTCTTACATAAAACATTGGGCCTCGTCCTGTGTGTGTGTGTGTGTGTGTGTGTGTGTGTGTGTGTGTGTGTGTGTGTGTGTGTGTGTGTGTGTGCGTGCGTGCGTGCGTGCGTGCGTGCGTGCGTGCGTGCGTGCGTGCGTGCGTGCGTGCGTGCGTGCGTGCGTGCGTGCGTGTGTGTGTGTTTTTCTTTTGATTGTTGTCGGGTGGAAACCTTGTATGTCCAAAACTGTTTGTTTTGTATTTATCATTTTTAAAATGATTTAAACTAGTGAAAACAGCCGATTTACAAGCACACAACGCCTCGCACCGCGAGGCGTTGTGTGCTTGTAGATCAGTTGTTTTCACTACTTTTGTGCGATGGCCTTGTATGATGAAGCAGGGCTTTACTTTGCGAAAAAGGTTACACATTTGAAAGTTGGAGATACGAGGTTTCTGCCCGACAGTGACGAAAAGCAATTAAATTCATATACCAGAAGGCTCTAGTGAACCACAGTGATTGTCAAATAACTTGTTCACATTTTGGCTGAGAAACTGTCAGATTGGAACCATTTGTGTTTTGTTTTTGTCAACTACTTCCTGGCAATTAATTTAAGAACATTACAAACCCCAGGCATTAGGGGGAAAAAAGGGGCCATTAAAGCTGTATTACGTTTTATTTTAGTGAATAAAATGTTATTTTCTCCAATTTGTATGTTAATACAATATAACATATAAAATCAGGGCGAGGTCGTGCCAATTCTTGGCCAACTGGCCAGTGATGTATATCGGACTAGTTACCCATATGGAGACCCCTGCATGATAGTCAACAATGTTATGTGAAAACATGCCCATATATGGGCATTACCAAATATGGGCATTCCCAGATATGTCCTTAATATTGATGACATTGGGACAGGGATCTCCATATATGGGCGTAAAACGTACGTTAATTAGTAAAGCCAAGCTGGGCCTTGGCAAGTTAGGGCCTGGGTTTGATGCTTCTCCATATATGGGCATAAGGGGGTACCCTAACAGGGTATCATCTGGGAATGCCCATACTGTATTATGGACATTTTATTTATTTTATCCTTTATTAATTATATCCATATACATATATGGACTTAATATTAACGTTTTCGGATAAGTAGTCCAGGAATTTTATGCAAAAATGGGGGTCAACCTCCCACTAATTGCAACAAAACCAAACTCAGCTGATTTTGTATCCTTAAAAAAGTCGCAAGGAATATGAAGAGAAAGTTTAGAAAATGACCCTACCAAAAACGCTTTTTATTCCTTTTAGTCTGGGCAGTAATCTTTTTGTGTGAAATTGAATCTGGCTCATTCAATTTCACACATTCTATAGCGGCGAAGTCGGGCAGTGGGTGTCATTTAATAATTAGAACATCCTGTACCCATCATTTTCCAATGCTGTGCTAATGGGTTTCAGGCAGTGTCGTCCCAAATCTTTTTGAGCAGGACATGTGCACGGACATGCATCCATGTAAAACAACCCTTAAAGGAGCTATAGTCAACTTTTTCCTGAAAAACGGATGCTAAAATAAAAATAATGTTATGAAAATATTTTATAAAAAAATAAGCTTCATATGTTTCTATTCAAAAATACCCACAAAAAGCGTAAAATAATGATAAAATAATCATTTTGGCCATTGTCAGACCGACACTTTGTTTACATTCATAGACTAGGATGTAAACAAAGTGTCGGCCCTACAATGAAAAAGTTGACTATAGCTCCTTTAAGTTCACACATAAACAACGTTCCGTTTATAAAAGCTAATGTTACACCAGCGGCATTAAACGGATATTCCACTTCATCATCAGGCTTTTATGAACACCCTGAACAGTTTTTAATTTACTTCATTCAATATTTAGATATTTGATGTAAATGTTATCTGCCCCCCCAGGCTCAGGGCCTCTCCCCACACACACCCATTGTAACTTCAAACTCCATTTTAACCTTGATAGATTCATTAAACACACCCATTATTTTTTCTGGTGACTCATCATACTACCCTCCTAATACGGGAGCAGGCCGTGTTTTCTCAATAACCTTTTTCATTTATTTTTAATAATTCTTTGGGTAAACGAGAAAAAATTAATACAAAACAAAATTATTAAAAATAAATAAAAATAAATAATGGGTGTTTTTAATGAATCTATCATGGTTAAAATGGAGTTTGAAGTTACAATGGGTGTGTATGTGGAGAGGCCCTAAGCCTGGGGAGGCAGACCCATGCAAGGCAGAGTTTTTTTTTAAGTGGAATATCCCTTTAACCTATAGGAACGAGCCTGGCTGCATATCAATGGTCTGCTAACTCCAATAGTGTAGGTGTTAAGGGACGTCCGTGTGAATTAAGTCATTAGCGTCCCCGCAAACACAGGACATTATACATCTATGATAGGTTGAGTCCTGTAGGCTTAAATGGATATTTCACTTACAAAAATACTTTTGGTAATTTTATCGTCTAAACAGGATTTTGGGAAAAAAAGCGTATCTGATACGCATCTGATAATACAGCCCCTCCGGCTGGGGCAGCAAGAGTGTGGCAGCAAGCAGAAGTTTCATAGAAGAAAGGGCATGAAATGTAAGCTACACACTTTTCCTTGATGTTGAAAATAAAAAAAAACAGGTCAAAATGACCCATCACTAGGGTTGCCAACCGCCCCATATTAGGAGGTGTCCCGTATTTCACTCTCTGGGACAGGGACGTGCTGGGCCCCTGATTCAGCCCGGGAAAAAGAGTTGGAGAGGCCCTCATTGCGTGCTATAGAGAGAGATCTCTCTCTATAGCGCTGCTGCTACTCAAAGATTTGCCATTTCAGATCATGACAAGTGACAAGCCAGTGGGCCAATTACATGAGTTATATTTTGTCGTTGTCAGGTGGAAACCTTGTATGTCCGAAACCGTTTGTTTTGTATTTATCATTTTAAAAATGATTTAAACTAGTGAAAACAGCCGATCTACAAGCACACAACACCTCGCGGTGCAAGGCGTGTGCTTGTAGATCTGCTGTTTTCACTACTTTTGTGCAGCAGCCTTATATGATGAAGCAGGGCTTTGCTTTGCGAAAAAAATTATACATTTGAAACTTGGAGATACAAGGTTTCTGCCCGACAGTGACGATTTACTTTGTTGGCCGCCCAGCCCCCAAAATGGAACGAAGGCCGACATTTATTTATTTATTTTTTCCTAATGGCCGGCCTGGACCGGCCGGGAATGAACCGGCCGTTCCGGAGTTGCCCCGCTTTTCCCAATGGCCAGCACGTCCCTGCTCTGGGAGTTGGCAACCCTACCCATCACCCATGTGTTGCACATTCAATTTCACACATTCTAAAGCAGCGAAGTCGGCAAAGCAGCGAAGTCGGGCAGTGGGTGTCATTAGAACATCCTGTACCCATAATTTTCCAATACTAGGGGTGTCAGGCAGGGTTGTATTGGTTGTGTCACGCGCGCACACATTATCCTTTCCTTTGTAATGTCTTGTACTCATATTTCTTACTTAAAGGAGGACCACTTTTCAACCTATCTTCATATAATTGGTCCTCGCAAAAAAAATGCTTTTTTTTCTCAGAGGAGGGTGGTGGGCAGGTCAGAAACCCATCGTCTTGTGGCATCATCGATTGGGAATCCAAGCTAATAGAAAATGCAGGCTTTCTATTCCTGAAAAGTTGCAATTTTGAAATTTAATAAAAATCTAAATATCTTTAAAAAAAATATATATTTTTTTTTTGTAATGATGATGTCACAAGACTATGGATTTCTGAACTTCCCACAGCTCTCCTAAGAGACTTGGACCGAGTAGAAGTTTATTTTTTTTGCTATTTTATTATGAACATTAGTGAGGACCTATATACGAAGATGGGTTGAAAAGTGGCAAAGTCCTCCTTTAAAGCTAAACTGTGTAAGTTGCTAAACTAGTGGTCAGTAGCGGTATTCCTTTTTTCGGACGTTTTTCGTCCGGTGTCACCGGAGCGGGGCCGCAAACCACTGCGACCGATACGAATCCGTAGAGGGGTAGAACGTAATTTTCTGACCAGGATTTGGGGAGTAAGAGGCAAGAATCCTTCACCATCGTAAACACTGTTGCTGAGGTAGGCTACTTCCTGAAGAGACGGCAAGACACGCTGTGATTGGCCGGTAGTGTATCATGTGTGTATGATCCGCGATGTGATTGGCCAAAGTATACACAACGTATACAGATGATGCAGATGACGTCATTTTGCTGCGAAATCCGGACCCCAGCCAGGATCATAGAAAACATATTTACAGAAGGCTTTAGGGGCTGAAACTAACGGAGTGGGTGTTCTAAAACTTTAGCGATTTAATAGTTAGGACAACTTTAAGATTTGTTTTATAAAAAAAGTTACATAGTATAACTTTAAGTAAAAGTATCAATACTGCAATGTAGATATACTCTGTTACAAGTAAAAATCTGGAATTCAAAATGTTCTGGAGTAAAAGTACAAAAGTGTTGGACTGTTGGTATTAGTGATGCTGACCCGCCCTTTCAGGCTCAATTGGCGGGCGGGTTATCGCCACTCTCGTGCAAAAAATAAATAAGAATAATCACCTGCTCTTATTTGCCTTTTATTCTTAATAAGAATAAGAAAATTGGGGAATTAAAGAACAAAATGTCGCTGTCTGGTGGAAACCTTGTATGTCCAAAACTGTTTGTTTTGTATATATCATTTTTAAAATGATTTAAACTAGTGAAAACAGCCGATTTACAAGCACACAACGCCTCGCACCGCGAGGCGTTGTGTGCTTGTAGATCAGTTGTTTTCACTACTTTTGTGCGATGGCCTTCTATGATGAAGCAGCTTTACTTTGCCAAAAAATGTATATATTTGAAACTTGGAGATACGTGGTTTCTGCCCGACAGTGACGAAAAGCAATTAAATTCATATACCAGAAGGCTCTATAGTGAACCGCAGTGATTGTCAAATAACTTGCTCACATTTTGGCTGACCCGCCCTTTCAGGCTCAATTGGCGGGCGGCGGGGCGGGCGGGTTATCTCCACTCTCCTGTGCAAAAAATAAATAAGAATAATCACCTGCTCTTATTTGCCTTTTATTCTTAATAAGAATAGGCCTATAAGAATAGTACGGTTTGAATACACTTGAATTGAGCAAAGCGCTGGGAAACGGGGACCGCGATTGGCCCGCGGCCCGCCAACCTCGACAGAGAAGTCACAGCAGGCGCCACCGTGCCCCCCCTACTTTTGGTACTTTTACTCAAGTAAATGTTGAACACTGGACCTTAACTTGTAAGGTAAGGTAAACTTTATTGTCCACAAGGGAAATTTTGCTTGGGCTTTCACCCCTGCTGCAGCCACACATAAAACATCAATGACAAATACATAATAGAAATACATACAGGGGACACAACATTACACAGTGCACAAAAAGGTAGTTGATCTAATCTCACAATCAATGCTGTTTTAGAGCCTCGTTCAACATTTTAGTTGATTTTTTAACCCTAACATAGTTCCATGTAGGTTCACTATACCTTCTGCCAGAGGGCAGGAGTACAAATTCTCCATGTAAAACATGGGTAGCATCGCTAAATATTTTTTGAGCCTGTCTTAGTGTGGTCTGCTCATAAATGGACTGCAGAGAGGGGAGCTGTCTTACTCCTATGATCTTCCCTGCAGTCTGCACCAATCTGAGCAATTTGGACCTCAGTTGCACTGAGAGATTACCTGTGATGCCAAATCTGACCAGGCTTTCCAAAACCGCTCGATAGAACACTAACATAAACTTGTAATCTTTTACTTTTACTTGTAATCTGTTACATCATGTTACACATGAGTGTTTCTACATTGCAGTATTGCTACTTTTACTGAAGTACAACATGAAAGTCCTTTTTTCCCCCACCTCAGCTGTAAGTATTACACACCATCTGCCTCTGCTGGAGCAGCACATTGGTTGGAGAATCTATTTAAGAAGGTGGTTGAACCAGCCCTGCTAAATATAACAGCCTGTCATTGGTTGGAGGCTCTATTTAAGAAGGTGGTTGAACCAGCCCTGCTAAATATAACGGCCTGTCATTGGTTGGAGGCTCTATTTAAGAAGGTGGTTGAACCAGCCCTGCTAAATATAACAGCCTGTCAGGCTCCGGTAGCAAGTAGCAACACCTGAGGCGACAACATTCACACCTCGTTGTGATTGTTATTGTTTTACTGCTTTCTTCACCACGCATGCACAGAGACCATACTGTAGTAGATTAGAGATTATCATGATTGAGTATGTGTGACGTTATAGAGTAGATCATGTATGTGTTCATTGATTATATTAATATCTAGCTCATATGATACATCATTGATACTGCATAGCTTGTAGTAGTCTAGATGTCGCACTAGGACTGAGTAGCTATTGTTTTGGCTATCTTGTTATGGTACAGTTCGTCCCACATGTCTCCTTTCCGACATGTCTCCATTCCGACACTAACCCTATCTCTAACCCTAACCCTAAACCTAACCCCTATGGGAGAGTCGCCACTCCAACAATAAGAAGTCAATTTCGGAGTGGCGACATGTCGGAATGGAGAGAGCCTCCCCGTCCCAGAGGCCTTGAAGCCACACAGTCTAACTTAGTGTCTGACCATTCTTCTTGGCAGAACTACTTTACCACTGCCCAGAATGTTAAACAGTACTTCTGTCGACGATATCATGTTTACATAAACTTGACCACCACCACCCAATACATTGTCTTGTCTCCTCATTTTCTCATTGATAATTGATTGATCTGAAATCCACCACAATGCCAATGCCAGGTTTTCCTTCCCGATTCCCATAACTTGCGTAACAGTTGATACCGAGCACCAATCCGATACCCGTGTGTAATTTAAAAATAATCTACAGGACAGTGGTTCTCAAAGTGGGGTTCAGGCGACCCTTACTGTTCCTTGAGGGGGTTCCAAATGGACCCTTACAGGCTCACTTTACGGCAATGATCAGAACAGAAAACAGCAAAGTGCCGTTACGTTGCTTTTTATTCTGCATTTAGACGGCGGCGCATCAGTGATTGAAAACGCTGTAGTGTGCATGCCATGTGGCCAGGTGGCGCTGACGCACCGCCAGATGGATCAGTGACGCACTTCCGCTCTTCCTATGGTACCACAGCAGTTGTTTTACATTCACCAATGCAGCGTGGCTCCAACACAGACAGAAAGGTACACGCCTCCTCTGGCTCTGGGGCGCTGCTAAAAAGGGATCGGCAATTTCGACGGAATTCATCTGTGTGTGTCACAGAAACAGAAGTTCGGTAGACCAATCAGAGGCAGTACTCCCGCTTTCCCAGAGTAGTCGTGAGAGGACCTGTGATGTCATGACATACTTTTTATTTTAGTTTTTTCTATTCATTTGGTCAATAAGGTACACAGAATTACAGGCCTGCTCTGCCGGAAACATTGCAAAAAAAGGTTTCAGAATCATGAAGAACCCCTAGTTTGACCCCTCACATGCTACTTAAAGCAGATGTATTCTTTTTGTTTTTATATATATTCTTCTTTTCCTGTATAGTGAAGATGATGGGACAGTGAATATTACAAATGTCCATAACTTTTTTTCACACCTTACTGACCAAATTAATAGAAAAAACTAAAATAAAAAGTATGTCATTGAGCTTTTGGGCTTGTGGCTCCCCGACTAGAGGCACTTGCTTTGCCAATGTAAACGTTTGTCTCCTCATGCCAATAAAGCTCCTTTGGATTGAATTTAAATACCGGAAAAGACACACCGTGATTTGCCAGTAGTCACTTTGAGTGGCAGCATTGGGCAGCGTGCCTTCCACACTTCCGCCTATCCTTTTTTGCCATAGGGTTCCATGTGCACTGAGTTATGGTGGTCCTTGAAAATAGTCTGAGAACCACAGATCTACAGGAAAACTCAGAACTCCATTGATAATCGTTAAAGTGCAGGTACAAGTTAGTAAACTAATAAGGTAAATAGTAAAGTTAGAGTATAAAACAGTCGTGCAACCTCACCTGAAACATTCAGATTGGCATAGACTGCCATGCTCGCTGATACCGACATTTTAGGCAGTAGCCTATTGGCAACTATCAGATACTGCATCAGAAACAAATCTAACCCACGCACGCACACACGCGTTTGTAGTAGTTACTACTATACTTGCAAGGACATCAACACTTTAAGTTGTAGCTGAAAATAGCCCTGGAATATACAGTAGCAGATGGCCTATTTTTGGGTGTGGGACAGGGAAAGCTCTAACCCTATAACACCTAAACTTAAACTAAAAATGCCTAATCATAACCCTAACCACAAACTCAATCTTTAAATAGGGCCTATATCAATTTTATCCATATAAAAAAAAATGAAAAAAGTTTTTTCGTCATTGTGAGGACCAGGTAAAATGGTTCTCACAATACAATACAATACAAGCATGCACGCACGCACGCAGGCACACACACACACACACACACACACACACACACACACACACACACACACACACACACACACACACACACACACACACACACACACACACACACGACTCCGTAGCTCTTTTTCCCACAAGGTGTTTCTAATCATGCTAGATGTACTGGTAAACAGTCAGTAGGGGGCACTGCCGTGCTACTTTTTCCTGTGTAATCAATCTGTATGCTGCTGACGTCACAATAAAATTATGTTTAATTCCCTGGTCCCAGTGGTGTTGTCTGCAGAAAAGAAAACTGAGTTGGAAGTGAGTGCAATAGACCGTTTGTCAGCCTTCTGATTGGTCCCTGAGACTCCCTGACTGGCCAACCAGAAAAAAACATTCACTTTTTGCTATCGGGGGTGGAGTTTGTGCAGTGGAGAATGTTGCTTCAGGCTTTCAAAAACTGTCCGCAGTGCGCGACACGGAGATCGGCCGGTACGGTGATAGCGACGGCAAGCGTCAAGCGATCTCGCTCATCATAACGAATAAGCTTCAACAAACTAGTTCACATGTACCTTATCAATGGTCTAAGAGTCACGATTGGGTACATATAATTTAAATGGGCAGAATTACGAAAAGCCAGCCTATTATGTGAGGAGAAACATTCTCTCTGTCCTCTTCCTAGTACCCAAGATGCAATGCGCTTCTCTTTCTATCTCTGATCCAGAGGATTAAACTAATTAAAACATTTATTTTTCGGGGGAAAACTACTGTTTTGCTATGTAATTACTGTACCTTTTTCTTCCCTTTTTATTAATATCACGTAGATGTGTTTTTTGTGGTACTTTATATAGCTGTAATGAGGCTATGAAGGGGAAAAAAATCCCATCCACTTCCACTATAAAAGAATCTGCAAAGAGGATTCTGTCCCACTGGGATTAAACACATTAAAACATATATTTTCGGGTAAACCCCCTGTTTTGCAATGTAACTACTGTACCTTTGTCTTCCCTTTTTATTAATATCACCTAGGTGTTTTTCCTTTGGTACTTTATATAGCTGTAATGAGGCTATGAAGGGAAAAAAAAAATCCTATCCACTTCCACTATAAAAACAATCTGCCCAGGGTTAATGTCCCATCATAGTAACAGGGCAGAATGGGGCGGGATTTACAAAAGGGTTTATTGTGTAGATAACAGAGAAGCATAACAATACTCTTTGCTCTTCAGGAATATTGCTGAAGGCAGAGATGGAACAACTACTTTAGTTTGTATACTGTGACAAACAAGTTGTGTAATCGTCACTGTCGGGTGGAAACCTTGTATGTCCAGAATCGTTCCCTTTTTATTATTTCAAAAACATTTTTAAATAGTGAAAATAGCCGATCTCAAAAAGCGTTGCGATGGGATACATTTTGAGATTGTAGATCGTCTATTTTTGTTATTTGTGTGACACTGTAAAATGTTACTTAAAATATGGAGGTAAGAGGTTTCTGCCCGACAGCAATCATATACTGTATTAGGGTGTGCAAATGACAGAGCGGCAATAAATAAGGAACTTATTATTTAAAATAGGGAAAAAACTAAAACAACAACAAAAAGGCAAAAGTCCTAGATTAAAAACAATACAAATTTAAGCATGCATGGCTTAACTTAGTCCGAACAAAGCCTGACTAGCCTCAGCTAGCCTGAGATCACTACCATTTTCGGAAATTGAGGAACTATAGCCTCGCTCTGAACATAAATTGTATTTTAATTGTAATTCTGCCCATTTGTACCCAATCGAATATCTTAGTTACATCGATATCGTTCATGTGAACTAGTTTGTTGAAGCTTATTCATCATTATAATTATCGAAATCGCTATGACCGCGCATCACCGTGCCGCGGTGAAAGAATGAAAGGACTTTGTCCCACTGCATAACTCCGCCCCCGCTAGCAAAAGTGAATGATTTTTCCGGTTGGCCAGTCAGGGACCAATCAGAAGGCTGACAAAGGGTGAATTGTGGGGCCGACGTGATAAAACCCTGGCGTAGCCAGAGCCTTGTAGGGAGTCGCATCATCTCTGTTCATGGGGCCAGGTTTTCTATACACATCTATTGGTGTTCACTTCATGGGACCATGAGGTCTTCTATACACATGTATTGGTGTTCACTTCATGGGGCCAGGTCTTCTATGCACATCTATTGGCGAATAGTGACAAATCGCTGAACCGTAAGTTTACAGAATGCATTGGAGTCTATGTGTAAAGTGTACAGATACTTACAAGTAGGTCGGGAGTGGCTTATTGTCGGTATCAGCCGGTAACACGCGGGAGTCTGTCCCCGTTACAATGCGCTAGACCCCTGGGAGATGGACTGCTGAGGTGGAGCGCCACACCTACCATCAGCTCCCAGTACTTGCCGCACGACTTGCCAAACCGTGCTACTCATACGCTGAGTTGGCGGTGCCCGGAATCGAACCCATGACCTTGCGGTACAAAGGCGAGAGCTCTACCGACTGAGCTACCCGGGCACATTACTGTCTTACTGTCACTTACTGTCTTACTGTCACTTACTGGCACTTACTGTCACCTATAAAGGGGTAAAGTCATCTTAAAATATGAGTTAATATTTTTATGATGTCATTGTGGGAATGCGCAATTATAAGCCAATCAAATTAATTGACTGTACTTAGACTACTTACTGTACTGGTCAGCAGTTGTTGGGGAGCGGGGGGCAGATTACACTGTGACATGAGTTTCAGACTATTTCAGGGCGTTTTCAGAGAGACCACGTGACCTATGTATCATACTATTATAATTTCAGGGCGTGTCAGCAGGCCTTTAAGAGAAGGTACTTACATTAAGTACAGTACTTAAAGTAAATATACCTAATATTCATTTTCCCCACTGCAGCCGTCATAAACACCCCAGTGCCACTCATAAAGGAGTTGTGACTGTCACTGTTGGTGGAGAGAAGGCTTCTCCTCTACGTCCTTCTCTTACTGTATTTACTGTATGCATGTTTGTTGTCACTGCTGTCCAGATGAAGCAGGGTCCATTTTGACTAAGTGTTGCTATAAATAGCAGCCATCATAACCAATCATCTAAATGCTCTGAGCAGTGAACAGTGTAATGGATAGGATTATGAGGCTCTGACATGCACACAGCGACTTGCGTCTCCTGGAGCATACATTACAGTATGACTCCAGTGGGACCAAAGGATTTTATAGCCACATACTTTCTCTGAGATATTAGCTACTCCTTTTTGATGTTCTTGTTTTTTAGCACTGCAAGCTATTGTATTGTTGTATTTATTTGCATTATTGCGTGATGCTTATTGCCTAAGAGTTGTGCATCAGTGGCGACAGTTCAGAAAACGCTAAGGTATGGCAACATGACTGGTGTCTTACAGTCAGCAACAGGCATGATACATTTATTTTAATATTAATATTCTTGTGCTGGATATGGCAGCCTGGAACGGTTGTTCAAGTGCAGCTAAACTTGGCATGTTAGTAAACGTGCCACAATTAACAATAATGCATTGCACCTGTACAGATGACCTGCGGAACCTGGGAACATACCATTTTGTCAAGATGGGGAGAATAAAAGTGTGGAGAATATAATTATAATATCTTGTTAAAGTGACCATTTTGTTAAATTTAGCATAGTTATTCTACTGTGATTTAACAACATAATAACCAACACAGATAGACAAAGAGACATTCATGAATTTATATTTAAAAGTAACTTTTATTTTTTCCCCCTTGTACAAAATGCCCTCACTCACACCCCTGGACACAGGCAGGGTATGGCAGCTGCATTCCCCATACCCAA